>NC_041391.1:481196358-481369520 GCF_002162155.2 Triticum dicoccoides | reverse complement strand
GAAGACCAGGACCCGACACCTCACGTCACATCACGCCCCTTCGTTGCTCGACTCTACAGTGTTACTATTGAGTGCCGAGGGTGAGACCTCTACAGCACTTCTGATGTTAACCTGTAGTGTAGCTATTCGGTCGTGGTCATCGAGGGTGATTTCCTCCTTAACCACTTCCGATACGGCTCTGTCGTGCAACCCCTCAAGTGTGAACCTCGAGGGTGGATCCTCTTACGTTCACTTTGATGATTACATCGAGTGGAATTCACCGGGGGTGATTCCTCGGGTTTTCCCCTTAATGTTTGGACACACGGATACTTGAACTTTACCACTGTTACTTGGAAAGACGGGTCGACCCTGAGGGGTACCCGCGCGAGCTTAATTGCGAGTGATGTGGAGTCGGGTTGACCTGGAGGGTGCCCGCGAGATAATTACGAGGCATGGCCGGGCATTCCTAGCCCTTGCCGCAAGTCCTCGAGACGGGGCAACGGGGTCACATCTTTCGTGAGTCTCTGCTTGTTACCGCGCGTTCCTAATCCACTACGATTTGGATATTTGATCCGAGGGGCCTCTGGCCTGATAGCACTAACCATCACGTGGGCATAGTATGGGCGTTCTGCGTCGTATACATCAGCCGAAGCTTAATAGACGTCAGCGACTGAGCGGCGCGCGCCGGGTTGGACTGCGTAAGCGCCTGCCTTGTTGAAGGAGGTAGCTAGGTCTGCTCATCGGCCGCCCTCGCAACGTGCAGGAGTTCCCGGGGAGATGGCCCATGACCCCTGGGGGCATAGGTTTAGTCCGGCGTGCTGGCCTCTCTATTAAGTCTAGGTCGGGTTGCGGCGTATTGTTTGGCCGAGGCCGGGCATGACCCTGGAAAGTGTGTCCGGCCGGAGTTAAGCGAGCGTGGTGGGTAAGTTGGTGCACCCCTGCAGGGAAGAAAACATCTATCGATAGCCTGTCCTACGGTAACGGACACTTGGAGTTGTATCCCGATCGATACAACTAGAACTGGATACTTGTGATGAGAATTGGATGGTGATGAGAATTGGATTGTGATGATAATTGGATAGTACGGCTCTGGGATTTCTTTCTCGCAGGGAGTCGAGAAAGGATCTCTGGCCGAGGTTGATAACACTACTACTACTTTACTTTATGCTACTCTACTCCCTCCTGTTTGCTGCAAGATGGTGGTTTCCAGAAGATGCTAGTCTTCGATAGGACTAGGCCTTCTCTCTATTCTGGCATTTCTGCAGCCCAGTCCACATATACAGCCTTCCTTTGATAATGTTGCATCCGTAGTGTAGATCCTTGCTTGCGAGTACTTTGGATGAGTACTCACGGTTGCTTTGCTCCCTCTTTTTCCCCTTTTCCATTCTTCTCGGATGACGCAACCAGATGACGGAGTCCAGGAGCCAGATGACACCTTTGACGATGGCTACTACCCCGAGGGTGCCTACTACCACGTGACGGACGCCGACGACCAAGAGTAGTTAGGAGGCTCCCAGGCAGGAGGCCTTGCCTTTTCGATCGATGTTGCTTTTGTGCTAGCCTTTTTAAGGCAAACTTGTCTAACTTATGTCTGTACTCAGATATTGTTGCTTCCACTGACTCTTGTGTTTTTGAGCTTATGTATTCGAGCCCTCGAGGCCCCTGGCTTGTAATATAAAGCTTGTATTATTTTAATTTGTGTCTAGAGTTGTGTTGTGATATCTTCCCGTGAGTCCTTGATCTTGATCGTACACATTTGCGTGTATGATTAGTGTACGATTGAATCGAGGGCGTCACATACACCATATTCGATACAGGGTTCGCGGTGTCACGCCGAAATTGGGGAAGAAATGCTGACGCGACAGCTTGAGGAGGAAGAAAGGTAGGGGAAGGATAGACTGAGTCTCGATACACTATTCTTGATTGCCCTCTCCACACTCCAGTCGCACCTTCTTGTATTGTTGGAGCGCTTACTCGCTGGGCTGGGCTAGGCCTTGTGACGTTGTTGGGCATCGCTATTCACCTGGGTTTCACGTTGTCTCTGCCTCTCGTCGGTTCGCCTCTTGACCTTGATCGCCTCTGATAGGTGCATAGTTGTGACAACATGTTTCTCACGAGCTCACTCAATGCACTCCTCTTCGGCACTAATCCATGGTCGAAATCTTTCTTGGATCCGCGATTTGAAGCATGGTGGTAGTCCATTTACTGTTGGACCATTTTTCTGGTTTGCGGAGATCGGGATGTTATACTTGTGCTTATTCCGCCACCTATCCAAACAAACAACTTGAGTTTAAGTACACCTTCAAATTGGTGGATTGGTGATGGCGGCGTCTTCGACATCGTTTCTCTGTTGAGAGCATTGCTTTATGAGAGATGGCTTGGAGATCCTAGTTGGTGTTTCTTCGGTGCTCGTCGCGGTTCTAGATTGTTCGTCAGGGCTCTATCTACGCCATCGTCGATGAGTCCAAGATGAAAACTTTTTCAGGATTCTCTGAGTCCCGCCGTCCACCTGCCAACTTTTCGAGTGGTTGGTGTGTCGGCGAGGAAAACTCTTTTGAAGTTATTGCTTTTTGGAGGTGACCGGCGTCGGTGTAGGACAAGCCTTTTTGCCTTGGAGTTTGTATTGCGGCATTCGTGTTGGAGTGGTGTTTGCTACTCATCGGCCCTGTGGTCAGAGCCTTCTGCCAGGCTGGTGCCGCCGTCGGACAGCCTCCATGGAAGTCACTCCCGCGCGGGGCGTGGCGACCGAGATTGAGCAGTGCGAGGCCGGCGGCGGCGTGGAGCCGGAGCCGGCGCCGGCCGCGTCCGCGCAGCACGAGGAGCGCGTGCCGCCGTGGCGCGTGCAGATAACGGCGCGGGGCCTGGTGGCGGCGCTGCTCATCGGCTTCGTCCTCACCGTCATCATCCTCAAGCTCGCGCTCTCCACGGGCATCATCCCCACGCTCAACGTCTCCGCCGCGCTGCTCGCCTTCCTCGCGCTCCGCGGGTGGACGCACGTGCTCGGGCGCCTCGGCGTCCCCTCCCGCCCCTTCACTCGTCAGGAGAACACCGTCGTCCAGACCTGCGCCGTCGCCTGCTACTCCATGGGGTTCGGCGGTGCGCTCGCGCCTCTCCTCCCGGCACCACGCCGTTTAGCATCCCAAGCCGAGTCTTTTCTTAATTAGTCGACGGCTGCATCTAGAACATGGGGAATATTGTGTGCGCGCAGGTGGGTTCGGGTCGTCGTTGCTGGCTCTGAACAAGAAGACGTACGAGCTTGCCGGGGTGAGCACGCCGGGCAACGCGCCGGCGAGCTATAAGGAGCCCGGGTTCGGGTGGATGGCCGGATTCCTATTAGCCATCAGCTTCGTGGGGCTCCTCAACTTGCTTCCGCTCAGAAAGGTGTGCTAAAATCGTTCAACGTATCATCAGCTCTGTCTCTGCAAATTCAGGATTTTCTTTCCCGGGTTCACAGTACCATGTGCTTTACATTCTACTCTAATTTTGTACTGCATGTCACATTTTCGTTAGCATTGACCAATGGTAAACTGAACTAAATTTGTAGAAATGAAAAGAGGAAACTCATAGTTTAAATGTGACAGACTTACACACACTTTCTCAAAATATGATGTTACAGGTTTGAAGGCATACATGTTTTTGTAAGATAAGGCGATAATTTTAATTGCTGTGATGAAGACATACATGTAAAAATTATGACCGTATATTTTTGTGTCTCCTCTGATGATTTGCATCCCATTTCAGGCTTTGGTCATAGATTACAAATTGACTTATCCAAGCGGGACTGCAACTGCTGTACTCATAAACGGATTCCATACCCCTCAGGGAGAAAAGAACGCAAAGTACAAGCCTCTTGTCCCACATATGCTGAAAAAATCATCATAGTCTTGACGATACATGGTGAATTCATGGCCTGACTTCATCTCTCATGTCAGAATGCAGGTCCGCGGATTCCTGAGGAGCTTCGGGATCAGCCTCATATGGAGCTTCTTCCAGTGGTTCTACACAGGTGGCCAGAGTTGTGGGTTTCTACAATTCCCTACTTTTGGTCTAAAGGCTTGGAAGCAAACGTATACCCTATGGGTTGCCCATTGCTCATCATTCTGTTTTCATGCTAATTTGTTAGTCAACTCCTAACTCTTGACCCTTTCGACTATCAGGTTCTTCTTTGATTTTAGTCTCACATATGTCGGCGCGGGGATGATCTGCTCACACCTTGTAAACCTATCCACACTTTTCGGTGCGGTACTTTCTTGGGGAATAATGTGGCCACTCATCAGCAAACAAAAGGGCATTTGGTACCCGGCAAATGTACCAGAAAGCAGCATGACTAGCTTGTTTGGTTACAAGGTTTGCTTGATAAATCACTTGGTCATTCCAAATGAATCTACACGACACCATGTACTTTCATACGACCTTTAATGTGCTTTTATGTGCAGTCCTTCATGTGTGTAGCTCTGATCATGGGGGATGGCCTCTATCACTTCATCAAACTCACAGGCATCACTGCTAAGAGTCTGCATGCACAATACAACCGTAAACATGTTAAGAGAGGTAAATATGCACTGCAAAATTAATTCCTTCCACATTTCCTCCACATTTTGTCACCAAATATTGAGCTAATGCTGAGTGAATTGCAGCGGCAAATGAGGATACAGTTTCATTTGATGATTTGCAGCGCAATGAGGTCTTCACCAGGGAATACATTCCAAACTGGCTAGCGTATGCCGGATATGCCTCATTAAGTATCATTGCTGTAATTGTCATACCGATAATGTTCCAGCAGGCCAAGTGGTACTATGTCGTTGTAGCTTATGTGCTTGCTCCCGTGCTGGGGTTCTCCAATGCCTATGGAACTGGGCTCACTGACATGAGCATGAGCTATAATTATGGCAAGATTGCTCTCTTCATCTTTGCAGCCTGGGGAGGGAAGGATGATGGTGTCATTGCCGGCCTTGTTGGTTGTGCGATAGTGAAGCAGCTAGTGCAAGTCTCCGCAGATCTGATGCATGACTACAAGACGGGCCATCTGACACTGACATCACCGAGATCACTGCTTGTCGGGCAGGCCATTGGTACAGTCATGGGCTGCATCATCGCGCCGTCTACGTTTTTGCTCTTCTACAAAGCATTTGATATTGGAAACCCAGACGGATACTGGAAGGCTCCGTACGCGCTGATATACCGGAACATGGCCATTCTCGGCGTCGAGGGCTTCTCTGCACTGCCAAAGCGTTGCCTTGAACTGTCTGCTTCTTGCTTCGCATTTTCTGTGCTCGTGAACCTTGTCAGGGACTTCTCGCCACAAAAGTACCGGAAGTACGTTCCCCTTCCGATGGCGATGGCTGTGCCGTTCCTAGTTGGCGCCAACTTTGCCATTGACATGTGTGTGGGGAGCTTGGTAGTCTTCAGCTGGCACAAGATGAAGAAAAAGAAGGCTAAGCTGCTGGTGCCTGCAGTTGCCTCTGGTTTTATCTGTGGAGATGGTATATGGATGTTTCCTTCTTCCTTGCTTTCCCTTGCTAAGGTTAACCCGCCCATCTGCATGAAGTTCACACCGGGAAGCTAGAGAAACGGGCATTTCATGGATGGATATCACTGAGACACTAAATTTGATACTTGCACATATGTTTTTGATGTTCTTTTCTTTTTCACTGTGCTTCCATGATTGATGAGGTACTTCTTTTAGGTGCTCTGTTGGTGTATAAAACTAAAGCTATGTTTGTTACCAGACAAAGCATTGTTTGATTGTACTTGACATTTTATACTGTATATGTACGAATCATACCGTGGACAGTATTGTGAAAAGTAGTAATCTATGTGACTGAGAAGTCACTGAAGATAATCGGTCAGCAGTGGCGGAGCTAGACGTATTCTGCTGGGGGGCAATGACAAAATATGAGTGTTCGAAGGCGCCAAAGGCTAAAAAAGTTTTCATCTAAGTCCTCCTAAAAATAATTTGCCCCCAAGCTCAACACATAGCTTTGCTGTTGTCGTTCAGTCTCCTGACACCGTAAACCTTGAACAGCACTCTGTCCGTGTTTTGTCGGTCTCATGGTTTAGAAACGGTAAGCCCCCCAGAAAACACAGAAGATAGTCTTGGATTAATGGCCGTTACCAGCACTACGGTAGTGGTACCCATCACGGTTCCGTCCTGTCACCGATTTGCCACGTGTCGTGTTTAGTCGCTGGTTGATACTTTCATGGCATAGACCAATCGGACCACACCACGCCGCTCAAGAATGGTTTTATCGGACAAAGCAGAGCTTATAAGGATGACGATGACATCGATTATCAGATACAGTTGGTAGTGTTTCGATTAGTCTTGAGAGCCGATGAGAGACTTGCCATTCGTGTTCCTTCACCTCAGCAGTGTGCTTCTTACTGCGTCTGCGCTTCCTCTGTTTCGAAAGGAAATACTACTGGCTGGCAAGAGTCCGAAGCGCACGGAACTCCCGAAGCAGGCAAGGGCAAGCAGCCACTGAACTTCAGCTGGCAGCAGCAGCAGCGCAGTTGGATTCCTGCACTGCACGGAAAGGCCGCGTGTTTTTTGCGTTGCCCTGCCCGAGCCATCGCGTTGGAATGCGATCGTGTGCGGCTCTGTCGTTTGCTGGAGCTGCAGCCTGCAGGACCGCGGTAGTTGCAGCCATCTTCTTGCCAGTTGCCAGATACGTACTACTACTTTTGGCACGTTTACGTCCACTAGTAAGCGTGCACGTAACTTCATACCATGTTCTGCCTAAGATTTGTCATCATTGTATTCAATTTTAATTAAATATGAGGTATATTATTTCCAATCAAGAAATTATCAAGCTTATTTCCTTCTATTTGGTTCGTATGAACGGTTCATTACAGTAGCCACCAAAAAATAAAAAAAAATGATATGCAAGTCTGTGTGCAGAGGTAATGGAAATAAGTGGTTTCCAAATAAGCTGACCCAATGACATAATTCATCAAAGTTGTAAGATACAAACTTGTGCATCTAAGGAACACAAACATTGTCGTCATGACCTTTGACTTTTATGAAGGTACCATAGGCCAATGATCCTTGGTTATAAAGATGACAAAATACACATGAAAATATATATTATCATTTGAAACTTGCACTATGTAAACTGAATTTTATCTGAACTAAAAATTGACCGGAGTTTCAAGTTGTGCTACCATTGACTGAATTTTACCCATTGAAGGAAAAAAGTGGGACAATACTATATACCACGTTGTCTTACCATTGTGAAGCAATCATCTGTGGCATCACAGAAAATCCATCACTTCGATAAGGAGAAATAAAATCACAAAATATAAGTATGTAGTATTACTATGGCCATGAGCGTGAGGTGAGTCTTGAGCAGCTAGAAGCAAATAACGTGGTCCTGCCTGGCATCCTCGAAGACCATCCTCCTCCACTTGGCCAACCGCTCACCGTCCATGTCGTCGACATTGACCGAAGCTTCGCCTTCCGCACACCCAATCAACTCTGGCAGCCATGGAGGCGACGACGGCTTCTGCCTTGTATTTTGTGTGTGGTACCAAGTAGAGTTGCATTCTTCCCCATCCATAAAGGCAACCACATGTTGCGGTGAATAATGGCCACTCTGCAATAAAACTAAGCAATAATAGTTCAAACCGTGAACAAAAGAAGCATTAGGAATAATGTTGGTACCATGGCTAAAGATGTCAATCTGATGAACTAATTCACCATTTGATAGGTCGTAATCACTGGAAAAAAATAGCACGCTATAACGCCGCTAATAGCGCGCTATAGCGTGTAGAGAATTGTCTCGCTAAATAAATCAATGTACAATGTCTCGCTAATAGCACGTTATAGCACGCTAATAGCGTATTTTCAGGAGCGACGCTATTTTCTGTAGCGCGCTAATTTTTTCCTTGGTCGTAATATCAACTGTCAAGAACCATCAACTAAATAGTCTTAAACAGTAAAACATAATCCTTCTGAACCGACTAACCTGAATACATTTTCTTAACTCTAAGATGAACATTAGATATAAGCTTGGGAAATGAATTGACTCTTCAAAATAAAAGCGACGTTGCCAATTATTGATATGACAAGCTTCTAGTTGATGTATACAACCAAAAATTCAAAACAATTTGGTTTAGCCTATTCTAAAGTATGCTAATAAAAGAGAAGACAAATTTCTATGTACACCAACAGAAGGTAGACATGTTTATTCCATTTGAGATTACTACAGGGATGGTCTTTACAATCATGTCTCCACTTGAGAACAGTAGTTTATAAGAAAAGAAGTATAATAAACAAATATATATTTAGTGAGTAAGCAATGCATTAGTACTGAATCAGTTAATAACAACATATAGTGAATGCTTGAAAATGCATGTGGACATAACTATTGACAGGAACAATTCCAATTTTATGGCTTAAAATCTAATAAAATAAAAACACTCTCTTTGCTTTGGCAAGATATTCCAGATATCCACTAAAATAATCATATATCGACTATAAGTCGCCTACACAGAGAAACATCTGGATAGCTATTAGAAAGAAAAAAGTAGTCTTGAAACACAAGGTAGCTTAGAACCACAAGCACTACAGATAGAAAATATTGAGCATTCACCTCTATATGTCGGGGAAAATGGAAGGGATGTATCTCATAGAATTTTGAATTTATATTTTTAGCAAAATTCAGTACAGGTCAAATTTAGTAGCTTCAGTAAAATATACGATTGATACACATAATTTTTGCTTGTGCTTACAAACAATACAAATTGGCAATGTATGTCAGACTGCAAGTACATTATAGACAGGTAGAAACATCTTACAGAGTTGTGTATATTAACAGGAGTTTAATTTGTGAAGCGTTTGTCAAGTGCCCAAGAAAATAACATGAAAATAGATCGAAGCACACATACCACCGAGGCTGGGTGGAATTTTGTCTGTGCTGAACGCGACCTTCGACGCACAATAGACTGTTTGAAGGACCTGAATATGTACAATATCCATAATACCTGAATCTTGTTAGAGATATATGGCATGCCTCTAAAGTATCAAAATGTGTTTCTTGACAGAAATACATTGAGATAGCACGCAGACCAGGAAACATACAACATACTATCACCCAATGCGATGTAGATGAGCGATGAGTTCACGGATCTTCTCGTCTGACGCTTTGATGTAGTTTCTGCACAATAACACATTCTCTGAAGAAATATTCTGCACAATAACACATTTTCTGAAGAAATATTCTGCACAATAGATTATAGTTCCTGCACGACAGCTAAAAAAATGCAGAGTAGCTCAAAACATCAGCACAACAACACATTCTCCACAATATCACTGCATATGTCGTGTGCATATATCAGACCAATGACCTTTTTTTGTTGCGAAGTGTATGAACCTTCTTTTCTTTGCAGAGTGCATCAAGTAGAACATCATCTTCCGTGTGCTTGTAATTGCCACTCGACTGTGCCCAATGAGAGACCAAAATACATATTTCTTTGAAAGTGCATCGATCACACAACACGCCAGCAGCAATGCATCAAACAACTCCACTTCTGAACAAGGCTGATGAGGCACGGACTACCAAGATGCTAATTCGTGCGCGTAGATGGCTCGATCTTTCACGACGATACTCGATCAACACCTCGTCTCCCTGTTCCTCCTCGTAACCTCCAAGAACAATTTTCACCTGTGTACAAAAATACACAAACGAAAATAATGACCCCCTCGGATCAGCACGTAGGCGTCGATGTGATGATCAACCCTCCGTTGCTAGTAAATTTTCACGATGGAAAAATCACAGATAATACACAAGATATGGTCGCCCGTAACTCGGACGTTTTTCTGTATATCTCATACCCGGAATAAAACTCAAAACTCCCCCCTTCACATCGGCCGAAGCCAGCCTTTATATGGCTCACGCTGCAACCAGCTCGGCCTATCTCTAAGGAAGAAAAAATACAAACGTGATCTGGTATATAACTAACCTCAAGTGCACTACCTAACAAAATATATCTACTCCTACCTGCTAGCTTAAAAAGGTAACAACCACGTGAAGGAAGGAAATGGCGTGATTAAATCCATGCAGACCTAAACGTGTAGCACTATGGTGCCAATCCTAATCCATCCAGGAGGTGTACGAAAATTAGGATGCACCTTGGCACGTACGGGTTCCTCCATAACCTCAGGTTTCTTGCCGTGATGAGCATATACTTCTTGGAAAGGATCTAACTTCTTTTTATTTATCAAACCAAATTGACATATTGGCTTTATGTATGGGCGTGGCTCACAAGGCTTCTGCTGATTGTTTTTCTCTCTATAAATCAATCTTGATTCTCTCATATTGCCTTGTGCAGGTGCACGTACAAGACTCGTAACACATCCATGCATCAATTTATAGTCCAAATAACCAGCTTGATGTGCGCCCATCTTCGCAGCACCAATACCTGGTCCGCATATCATACGTTTCTTGCCATCTCTGCCAGTGTGCAATATATTTGGACAATTCATAATTTTACCAGCATCCTTGATTAAACTCTCCTTGCTCGACTCAGTTGGTTCGAGTTTAGTAGCATCCGCGCTGGATAATATTCTAGACGCTGTAGTGTTCATATCAAAGGCCATGACTCAAGTATCAAACACCACACAAGCATCGATTCAACACACACATAGATCCATCATGAGCTATTCAACACATTCTGGAAACTACACATGTTTAACCGGCAGCACCAGGGAGCAGCAACAAACTACAACTGTGTAGAACATCTGACTCGTTCCCGGTGCACATACACACGCCTCCGCTGAATACGCAACTTAAACATTCTTAGCCCTGGGAAGATGGCTGGTTCTGCACTTCTGCCACAAAGGCCAGCTGACGCCGTGCCGACGCGAGACAAAATCGGAGATAGAGATTGTGGGGTAGACTCAGTCCATCACCCGTGTGTGCCCTTCCGCTTGTCGTCGACCTTGGGCCGCCGCACCCCCTTCGGCAACCGACCCCGCTCCCTCAACCGTTCTTGCCGCGCCTGCCCTACAGCGGCCGCTGGAGACAACAAATACATGAGGAGCACATTAAGCGAGGGACATGACAGAGGCAAGAGTGCTTATCTGAACCCGCTGTCGTGCTCTCGTGCAGAGACCTCCGTGCTATCGTGTGTTTATTGAATGTCCAATGCACAAACAACAGAAAGAAGGATTGAGAGGGAGAAAGATGGCATGGTCGCTACCTTCTAAGCACCGATGGATGGAGCGGCCCCTTTGCCGAGGAGATAGTGGTGGTGGAGGAGGGCGGACTGGCAGCAGGGAGCACTTCGACGGCGGTGAAAAGACCAGTGTGGATCTCGAACCGGCAGGGGCTCCGCGCCGCAGGCACACGTGTAGCGTTGTTCGCCGGCGGCCACGCCGCGTGCGTCCATGTCCCCAGCGGTGGCAGACAACATGACGCGCCACTGTAGGTCCATCATGGACGCGAACACCAGGTGGCCGACGATGGCCGGCCTCCACGGGCAGGCCGGACGCCGCGGAGCATGCCGAGGACAGCGTCCTGCAGCTGCGGCTGCAACACGTCCCCGTGAAGCCGTATGGACGACAACAAGTGTTCGACGTCCATCTCGGGCCGTGGCCGCGGAGGAGGCGACGTTCACGACGATCGTGCCCAGCCAGTGTGTCATTAGCAAGCCGTACCGTTCGACGAGGCGCCCTAGGGATACGGGCGGCAGCTTGACTACGATGTCGAGGAGCTTGCCGATGATCGGAAGCGGACACGCCCCGGGACCCCAGGTGGAAGGTGGCATCGGGATTTAAAACAAATCTGCGCAATGTTTGGGCTGAAGGGCTGCATGCATAGCTCCGTTAATGTCTCAAGCTTTAATTGTTTTCCTTGCATACAGGGTCATCAGTTAATCACCATCAAGAAAATAAGGAAACTGCTCCAAATTTGCTCCTGGGATATAGTGATCGTTGGGTGTTGGGTCGGCTGGCATGACGTGCGAGGGCAGGTCTGCCGGCAGAACATTTCATCTCAACCGTTGAACTCACAGATGTAACGTGGGCAGTTGGATGTGATTTAGCTTGCTAGATCGGACGTTCGGGGTTTCTCTGTGTGCACTTCACGGTGTGTTCATAGGAAAACTCATGTTTGCTCTTTTAATAGTAGTAGAGAAACATTTTTTTATGAAACAAGGCAAAAGATTTGCCATTTTCATTGAATAAGGAGTATTAGGGGTTTGGCCAAAGGCCAAATACAACGTATCAATCTCGCGGCATGATATTACACAAATGTTTCGCACCGGCCAGACACCATAGCGCCATCTCGTCTTTGATTCTAGCTACTAAAACCCCAACAGGCACTGCGACATTACGAAATACCCTAGCATTTTGCTCTTTCCAAATTTCCCATGAGACGAGCAGCATAAGGCAGGTAAACGGTCGTCGAGATTGCGTCGTGTTGGAAGCGTTGGCGCTCCACCAATTCTTCACCGTGTCAACCATGGCCCAGTTCTGCGGGTAAATGTCATGAAGGCCAAGCCACGCTTTAATCATGTTCCATACTCTAACCGTGTAGCGGCATTTGAAAAGCAGATGAGCCGCCGATTCCTGGACTTGCTTGCACAGGGGGCACATGTTGCAATTAGGCCACCCTCGCTTCTGAAGCCGGTCTGCCGTCCAGATTCTATTGTTGATGACTAGCCAAGCGAAAAACTTGCATTTTTTTGGGGGGGGGGGGCAAGTTGTCCAAACAATTTGAGGCAAGTCCGAGTCGACTAAACCGAGAAACTGCGCACTGTAAGCCGTTGCTGCAGAATAGTGACCATCCTTGGTGAGCTTCCAAATGATGGAGTCAGGCATGTCAGGTATTAGCTGAACATGAGATAGCTTCTCCCATAGGTTGACGAACTCATGAAGATGGTCAACAGTCATGCCCTGAGAGGTCTTCACCTGAGACACCCAAAAATTGTTGAGAAGCGCTTTCTGGACCGAGCAATTTCTTCTTTGTGACAGCTCAAAAAAATTTGGTGCAATGTCCTTGGGTCGCAAACCATCAAGCCAAGCAGACTCCCAAAAAATGGCACGTGTACCATCGCCCACGACGACTTTTGTGGAGGCCGCAAAGATGTCTCTATCCTGTCGGTCGCATGGCGTCCCTAATCCCACCCAAGGCTTGATCGGAGTAAGCCACTCACCCCAGAGCCAACAAATGCGCAGAGCAGATGCAAACTTTTTCAGATTGAGAATGCCAAGGCCACCATGAAGTTTTGACTTGCACACTTGCTCCCAATTAATCTTGCATTTTCCTCCAGTGACTTTGTCACATCCAGCCCACAAGAATGCCCGTCGGAGAGCATCAATCTTGTTCATCACCTCAACTGGGAGGTTCAGCGTCGTCATATAATAGATAGCAATGGCCGTAAGCACGGATTTGACCAACACAACATGTCCTGGAGAGGCAACGTGTTTACCCATCCACGGTGTCAATTGGGCTGCGATCTTGTCTTCAAGCGGTTGATAGTGGATTCTCTTCAAATTCTTGACCGAGAGAGGTAGGCCCAAATACTTCATTGGGAAGGAGGTACGGCTGGCCGGGAAAGAGTGTAAGATGTCCACCAGGTCCAGGTTCTCACAACGAATAGGAGCAACCAAGCTTTTGGTACAGTTCGTGACCAAGCTAGTGACTTCCCCAAAACTCTTTAGGGTGCGGGCAAAGAACTCAACATCCGACTTGATGGGGGCAAGGAAAACAGCTGTGTCGTCCGCGTAGAGGGAGGCCCGAATTGACATAGCCTGACCATCGAGGGGATGGAGTTTTCCTTGGGCGGTGGCCTTCTGGAGGATTAGGTGTAGCGGATCAATCGCAAGCACGAATAGGAGAGGGGAAAGCAGATCCCCTTGCCTCAGACCACATCCGTGCTTGATGGGGGCCCCTGGAACCCCATTAAGGAGAATACGAGAGGACGCTGAAGAAAGCAAAGTCGAGATCCAGCCCCTGAACCTCGGAGGGAACCCAAGGTGGTTGAGCAAGTCGAGGAGGAAGTCCCATCTAACCGAGTCGAATGCTTTTTTGATGTCGAGTTTGAATAGGAGTGCCGGGGTCTTTTTGCGGTGCAGGCGTTTCGCTAGGTTGCGAACATACATGGAATTATCATGAATGCATCGTTTTTTATGAAAGTACTCTGAGCCTGCGAGACAAGGTCATTCATGTGTGGCGCAAGGCGGTTGGACATCACTTTGGAAATAATCTTGGCAATGAAATGGATAAGACTGATGGGGCGAAAATCTGTGATGTCATCAGCACCATCCTTCTTAGGGATCAAAGCAACATCTGCCGAATTCAACCAGTGGAAATGGGGTGCATGTAGATCAGAGAAATGATTGATGGCACACATAATGTCCGCCTTGATGATGCTCCAACATGCCTTAAAGAACGCACCGGAGAAACCATCCGGTCCAGGGGCTTTGTCTCCTCGCATGGAGAACACAGCAGCCTTCACCTCCTCCTCTGTGATGGCGTTGTCCAACTCATGAAGATCACAATCAGGGGTATGCAGAAGCCCCCAATTGAAGTCTATGTTACGCGAGGGGGGCTTTTTGGCAATGTTTTTGAAGTGTCGGTGCACGATGTCCTCTTTGTGAGCATGTTCTGTAGCCCAACCGTTATTGTTTTTCAGGCGTTGTATGAAGTTCTTCCTCCTTCTGTGGTTGACACGGAGATGGAAGTAGCGAGTGTTGGCATCTCCTACCTTAAGATTGGTAACTCTGGAATTTTGACGCTTTCTAGCCTTCTCCAAGACCGCCAAGCCAATGACCTTCCTCTTTAGTCTCTTTCTGAGGTCCCTCTCATCGGGAGAAAGTTCTCTACGTTCTTGTGCCATATCTAGGTGTAGGATGATTTCCAGGGCCATATGGAGTTGAATTCTAGAAGCAGCGAACAATTGTTTGCTCCAAGAACGCAGCCTCCTACTAGTTCTCTTAAGCTTATGGAAAAGCCGTTGATAGGGCTCACCATGGGGGGAATCCTCATTCCAGGAGTCACTAACAACCTGTTGGAACCCAGGCATCTTGATCCAGTGGTTCTCGAAACGAAATGATTTGGGTCTCTTCGGTCCAGATGCATTGGCAAGCAAGAGAGGGCAGTGATCCAAGAGCGAAGATGATAGGGCTTGGAGAATGTGAGTAGGGAAAACGACATCCCACTCTTCGTTACAGAAGAAACCATCAAGCTTGCTCATCGTTGGATCATTTTGCTCGTTACTCCAAGTGAATTTTCTATTCTGCAAGGGGATTTCCTTTAGCTCGCAGGAGTTGAGTGCGTTGCGGAATCTCACAAGACGAGAACGATTCACATTTGCACGGTTTTTATCTCTAGCCCTGTAGATTTGGTTGAAATCACCATTAACCAGCCACTTGGTTCCTACATGAGGCTTTTGAGAGTTTAGCTCAAGGAAGAAAGCATCTTTGAGATTGTTGCGAGTAGAGCCATAAACTGTAATAAGCTTGAAGGATTATGGTTGATTGCAGTTTTTCATGGAAACAGAGGCCGCGACAATGATCGTTCACGGTCTTCCTGGCGCGACCGTTTCTTTCGGAGCCGCTCTCACGCCCCCGTGCGTAGGGCTGATGATGACCGCCATGGTTCGCGTCGCGAGGAGCGTGGCGGGGACCTTGGCCGAGACGACAGGCGCCGCGCAGAAGGCAGCTCATGGGATCGCTCGGCTGGAGCTCGCAAGATGGTCTGTGGTCGCTCCCTGTCGCCTTCCCCACGCACTACCTCCAGCGACATCATCGAGATTACCCCTGTGAGCTCGGCTTTGGGATGGCTCTGCGGCACGGCTTCCAGAGTGTCCAAGGTGCAGCCGTCGCTCACCATGGACAGCATCAAGACCACTCTTGTTCAAGCTTCCTCCTCCGCGCCTGTGACTGCTATGGCTTCACCAACTCCCCCTGGCCTGGATGCTGCGCCTGATGACGCTCCTGAGGTCGCGCTCACGTCCAAACATTGCGTCTACGCGCCCATCGGCTGCCTGCATCTTTTTTTTTTTTGCAGGGGGGCTGCCTGCATCACTACACTTTTTTGACGGGTGCCCGCACCATCATAGTACTACTTTGTTGGATCGCCCGTGAAAACACCCCTGACCATATACATCAAAGCAGACCGAGATCGATCGGTCGGTCTTCCCCTTCCCTTTTGAAGCGGGGTTGATCTGATCTGCTCTTGCCGCGTAAACCATGGGAATTAAGATAATGAAAAAGTGTGACCGTGTGCGCGCGGTAGAGTTAACGGTGACGAGCCATGAAATTACTGAGAGATTTTCCCATCACAGCGCTGATGACTTTGGTTGATTTCGATCGCCAGTCTTGTGCACCGGAGCCGAATTGTCTCCGCTAGAGACTTGCCGTGCTGCCAGGGTCAAACACCAAACGGCAGGTCATCCACACGTGACGAGACCGCACTGCGTCCGTCCAGGTCCAGCCCATCTATATTTTATTTTGACCCGGCGTCCAGTCCATCATCGCCCGCTCGTTTTGTCTATATCAGCCAGCAGCCGGCCCGAAACGGTGGGCAGCTCAAGCAGACACCGCCCGTGCAGTCCAACACGCACGGCTCGCGTATAAATACACTGCAGCAGGTGCCTGAACTGCTCGTCATTCACAAGTTCCCAGACCAAAGTACTCCATCCGGTTCCTTCGATCTGGTTCTGTTCGTTCCTGGAGGCTCGGCTTCCGAGGCAAGGAAGCACAGGCTGCTTGCGATGGCGGGGGGAGGGAAGGTGTACTCGTTCCAAGAGGTGCGGAAGCACAGCCAGCGCAAGGATTGCTGGCTCATCATCTCCGGCAAGGTCAGTTTGTCATAAACCCTTCTTGCATCTACCCATCACCACTCCACTGTAGACTTCAGATGAATTTTGTGTCGACGCACATGATTTGGGTCATCTGGCCGGCCATGCTTTACCTCTGCTCGCTGCCAGGTGTACGACGTGACGCCCTTCATGGAGGAGCACCCGGGCGGCGACGAGGTCCTGCTGGCGTGCACCGGTGAGCCCTCCCCTCCCCTTCTCTCGCGTGCTTTCGCAGATCGTTCTCCTTGTTGTGGCCGGGAGTGATTTGGCATGTCCTGGGCGGGCGTGCAGGCAAGGACGCGACGGCCGACTTCGAGGACATCGGCCACTCGGACGCCGCCAAGGAGCTGATGCCGCAGTACTGCATCGGGGAGGTCGACGCCGCCACCATCCCGGCCAAGCTCGCACACGCCGTCCTCCCCGCCAAGGGGGCAGCGGCGGCTCCGGCGCCACGCGCGAGCACGGGCCAGGGCGTCTGGCTAACGGTGCTGCAGCTCGCCCTGCCCCTCCTGCTGGTGGCCATGGCCTTCGCGCTTCAGAACTTCGCCAAAACCAAAACAGAGTAGATGAGGAGAAAGGACGGATACCGTCGCGGATACCGGCCTGCGGCCTCTTGGAAGTATCTGCACGTCCAACCAGTTGATGTCAACATCTCTACCGCTGCAATCGTTGTGGTTCCATCTCCCCTATGTGTACTGACGTAATTATTGGTGGAATTCATATACTCCCTCCGTCTAGGTGAACAAGTCATCTTAGGTTGTGCACCGTGACCAAAGAGAAAGGGAAAACGAGAGTACTTAATGTTCATTTGCTAATTAATAGCATTGCATGCAATGAACTAACCACTGCATGTCGTGTTTGGTAGTCTCAAGTCATTAAAACCATGCACACCCCACATCTTTTATTGGTTGATATGTCAAGAAACAAGAAACAAGGTAGAATTTAATGCACCGCGCCTAAGTGTTTTGAGAATATTTGATTTTCATAAGATGACTTACACACCTAGACGGAGGGAGTATCTATAATCGCCGAGTTTCAGACAAAAAGAAAATCTATAATCCTATATAACTGGGGCCTCTCAAAAGTCTGAGAACTATCTAGAAGACGGCAAACGAAAGGTAAGTGTGAGAATAGCAGCAGATGCCAGCGGTACAAATGATGCATGATATGTTGGTCGTTTGCTAATCTGTTCTCGCTACGCGTGACCTTTTGGAGGCTACATCTAAGTGGGGGAAAATGCGAGTATTTTGACATGTTATCTAAGAGCACTTCAGTTACAAATCTACTATAATCCTATATAGTGTGGGACTAACTCAAAACGTGAGCCGCTGGATGCACTATGCACTCAGTCCAATGGTGGAAAGTTGGCAAATCCTTACACTTCTGCCTTCTGACCATTGGATTGGATTGCTCTTTGCACTAGATTGTGCACGTGGAGTTCAGCCTCCGAGAAGCCAGCAATCTAGCTCCCTCCCTGAGTCCTAAATTTGAATCCGTACCCCTTATTCTTTGCTCAGCCATAACCTTTTTTTTAGCTGGGGCCGATCAAAAGTCAAGAACTATCTAGAAGACGCCAAACGAAAGGTAAGTGTGAGAATAGCAGCAGATGCCAGCGCCCAGCAGTACAAATGATGCATGCCATGTTGGTCGTTTGCTAATCTGTTTTCACTACCCTTGCCTTTTGGAATCTACATCTAATTAAAAAATAAGTGTTTTGACATGTTATCAGTGTTTTTTAAGAACACTTCAGTTACAAACTAACTATAGTCGTTCCACACACCAATCGCAATTTGTTTTTCTAGTACATATATCTTCCAGTTCCATGACCGATTCAACATGGACTGGCTAGACAGAAACCGGAGAATCTCCTATCAAAAAACCTCAGATGCCCATCACCAAGGGACTTCTTTCTATGAGAAGAAACAAAGCATTTCGGAGTTCAGAAAGCGCAGGGGGAAATATCATTTCGCATTAGTGCACCTCGTAAATGCTGAGAAGTGAACAATTCTGCTCAGCAAAATAACAGCCGACGCAGGTAGATGAATCAAGTAATGCAGATGGACAGTTCGAGTATACCGAGGCAAGGAATATTGTATGCAAACCGTATATGAATTATTTCTATTAATATTTGATGACATGTAACATGAACCTTTCACTGGGAGGGCTGAAAGAAAAGAATGTATGAAGAAAAAAGAATGTTCTTTTACATGTGCACCACCCGCCTAATCCCTATAACAACATTGTAGAGCAAAGGAGCAAACAGATGGACTTACAATATTGTGGAGGTTAGAACTCGATAATCACTTCTGGACTTCCTCGAGTCAAGGGCAACCGCGACCATATATATATACAGCATCACTTGGGCATGTGGACTTTCATTGAATCCCTCTGGATTTACAGAATTTTAGCGGTTGGCGCTAGGTTAAATTAATTAAGTCTAAAACTCCAATTTATACTCCTGATGCTAGGGGCCTACTTCCAGCTGAAGAACATGTTCTTGCTTTCCTGTAATAAAAGAGGTCAATTCTTCTGAGGCAACGACAGACTTAAGCCACTCTTGTAGTTCCTCGCCTTCAACCTTTTCATTCTCTGAAGGAGCATAGAGATGAGCAGTTAGACATACCACACATCAAATAATTTCAATTTCAGCCTTTGTGATGCATAGCTCATGAAGAAAAGTGCACCGTAAAAAACGTAAGATAATATGTCAAATTACCTTCTAAATATGCTCCAAGTCCTTCCAAAACTGCTGGATTAGCACGAATAACTGAAAGAGCAACTTCAAGTGCTGACTGTAGAAGTGCTTTTACTTCCCCTTGGACAAGATCAACCAGATGGCCCTGTCATTAGTTTTACAATGTGAGCTTAGTAGGCAGCTTAATAGTTCGATCTGCAATTGAAAGGACTTTGAGACAGACCTGGTCCCTTCCAAATGGAGAGCCTCCAGAATCATCTAGCCCACCATTTGACAATGTAGCTAGTGATATTGGGCCTATGCGCTGATTAAGACCATACTCTGCCACGGCTTTGTAAGCCATGTCAGTTGCACGCCTGATGTCATCAAGTGCCCCAGTAGAAACCCGTCCTGCTAGAACTATTTCCTCTGCTGCCCGCCCACCCAGAAGCGTTACCAGACGTCCACGCAGTTCATCAACAAAGAGCAAATATCTATCTTCTGTCGTGGGAGGAGTGTATGTAAAGCCTAATGCACCTCCTGACCTCGGCAGTATACTCAATTTCTGGGAAAATAAACAGTGAAAGAAAGTAAGACCAATTTATAATTATCCTGACTGTTCTTATCAATAATTGTTTCAATTCAAACCTCCACACGTGGCTGGCCTGGCAACAGATTTGCTACAGCAGTTCCCACAACTGCATGACCAACTTCATGCCGTGCAACAACAGCCTTTTCATTGCCCTTCAGCTTTACATGTTTTTTCTCTATGCCCTAAGAAATAGACTTCACAGTTAACATCACAGTAGCATAGAGAACTATAATGACTAATAACAGGAACATCTATCTCTCACGGCAATATCAAAATAGAGCAAAGAACAACAGCAAAGCCATGCCCTGAGGGCAGAAGTCATACAATAGAGATGATTAGTTTTGTACAGCTAGTATCCCTTAAGGAATAAGGATACGACTAGCAGTAGATGCAGTCATGCAGCATGATATGTGCATGTGACGTACATGGACAGGAAACCTGCTAGATTAGGAAAGGTCTTAAATCTTAATTATCTTTGGTACATGCTGAGTTTGTATTCAGATCCGACTTGTGGATCAAGTTGGTTGTCCTACATAAAGGACCTGTATGTCGTACATGTTTTGGCTAGGAAAACATTATTGTAAACACGCTGAATGCACAGGACAGAATGCTAGTTATGGGGAGGTTAGAGTTTTATGCTAAAAAGTGTACTGGAGAAGTTTAGTGCCAAGAACTAAACTAATGCTTTCCTTTAAGGAAACTGCAGAGACCCCTTAAACTGAGTCCACGGAGACTAGAACCCAGGTGGTGGGATTGCACCTCCACTCCCCCACCAAAGTGATATTTGGGTGCCACCAAATATATTTTCCTCCCAAAAAAATCTATCACGAAACCAGCATTGATGTGAAAGCATCTACAGCTGGGCGCCCCAAACCTGCCTCATACGCCGGGGCGGGCCACCCGGTCACTGACCGGTCACGATTTTTCGACCCAGACAGCCCCCTCAAACGGGCCACAAAAGCCCGGGCTGACCGGCACCCCTCATATCCAGCCCAAATATGGGGCGGATATGGGCACGCCCGCCACGTCGGACCCGACAGCCCGACCCCACCGCAAATTGCACCAAATCCACCCCCAAGACCTGCCGGATCCATTTGATATCTCCTCTCTTCCTCCTCCGCACCGTCCGTCTCGCAGCTCCGCCACGCGCCCGCTCCGCAGCCAATCCTAGCCTCTGCGCCGCCAGCTCCGGCAGAGCAGTCCTCTCTCCCGTCCTCGCCGCGGGGGACGTCGTCGCCGGCCAGGACGTCACCGCGGTACGGCCGGCAACTCTCTGGCTCCACCTTGCACTTGATGTGTTCGACACATTGTCCGACCGGATTTTTTGTGATTTTATTAGGAAAACGATGGATTCCGATGCTTCGTCTGACGAGGAGTATGAACCGACGGAGCTTGATCAAATGATACAAGATGAGTTCTTCGATTCCTCGGATTCGGACGAAGAAGTGGACATGATCATGCTCATGAGCATGCAAGAGGACATCAGGTGCACACGCAGCTACTGAATGATCTTGTGGAGCACCTGGAGAACAAGTTGAAATCCCAGAAGATCAAGATGTGGCTCAGCTTATGAACTTTCTGCAGATGCATCAGAATCTTCGAGATCATCAGGTGCACACGCAGCTACTGAATGATCTTGTGGAGCACATGTGGACCCACAATAGAAACCAAGGAGCTAATGCTTGAGTTGTGCACTCAAAATAAATTTTATGTAAATGCTATATATGCTCCATACAAACATTTGTTATTTACATGCGACATTGTCTTTTATGATCGACGTGCATGGATTTGAGAGTCCGGATTTGAGATATGTGAATGCTGGAAGGGAAATATGAGGGTCCGTCCGGATGCGCCCGCGGGCGTGGGCGCGTCTGCAGACATATAGGGGGTCAGATTTGCCAAGCCCGGCTGTAGATGCTCTGAATAGATACAAATTCACCATACATGAGTTAAGCATTTAACAGACAAAATGCACTGTTTGCTTGATTGCATACTCTAAGGGGGCAGTTTGCATATAAAAATCACTTCTGGACACAATTTTGAATATTCTTTACGTGTGTTATCATTAACTGCCGTTTTTAACCGAGACAGAACCCAAAAAGACCCGCAGGACTGGAAGAGCCTCTGGTCCTTAGTGCAGTTCCATGGCCAGGGGGAGCGCGGCCCTACCGGCTGCTGCTTTGGCCCTGTGGCCGGCGCTGGTAGAGAAGGGTAGGGGGGATTCAGGAGGAGAGAAGGAGATTAGGGATTCCAGAACTACTGAATTATTTCCTGAAGTCCTAGTACACACTCCTGCTCCTATATAGGAGATGATCAATTTTAACACAAGGAAAGTAAAGACTCAATCAGAAACAAACAGGAACACACCTCCACCCGGGATTCAATCCTGCACAAATACAACTTGGTCCTAAGTTGATTATAATCAGATTTTGGTTTAGTCCGACATTTGTACGGAACACCCCACATAACAAACACAGTTTTACAGATGGTGCACTTCATGTAATCCTCTGCGCATTGCACAGTTAAGGACTAAGATAGATATAACTTGAAGCTGAATACAATATAGTTGGGACTGCATACACATCATATTCTACTTTAATAAAGTAATAGAACGAGATTTGAGATAACAGAAAAACATACAGCTATAGAGCGCTCAACAGCGCTGATGAAGTCGATCTTTTCCACTATTTCTTTATTTGATCTACCAGCCAACAAAGCAGCTTCATTCACTAAATTAGCAAGGTCTGCCCTGCATAGGGTACACACAAGTCAAATGGAAAGTGGTACATGGTTAAAAAGATTAACTAGAAGAGAAATTGTTACCCTGTAAAACCAGTTGTCATTGCAGCAATGCCGCTGAGATCTACATCTTTACCAAGCGGAAGCTCTTTTCTGTTCGCATGAACTTTCAGGATAGATTCTCTTCCAAACTTATCGGGAGCTTCAACCTGTCATGAAAATGTATGTCACCCCTGCAAACTAAGAAGCAAGTTATACATTTGTGTTGAGAATAAAAGCTAACCGTGACTACACGGTCAAATCTCCCTGGGCGCCGAAGGGCAGGATCCAAAACATCTGCCCTGTTTGTTGCTCCAAGTACAATGACAGCTGAGTTGGTATCAAAACCATCCATTTCCTAAAAAAAGAGAAAATTAACAATGGCTAAACAAAGATTAGGGTGCCATTGAAGTAAAGACTGAAGAGGAAGAAACTATTGTCATTATCCTACCGTGAGCAGTTGATTTAGTGTCTGCTCACGCTCATCATTGCTGACGATACGGTACCGGCCATCACGACTTTTTGCCACGGCATCAATCTACAAAGAGCAGCCGAATGCAAAGGGTTAGCATGCATCTGAATAGAAAACAAGTAATTATATCCACAAATGCTAGATTACCTCATCAATAAAAATAATTGACGGTGATTCCTTTTTGGCCCTAGCAAATAGTTCACGTACTCGAGCTGCTCCCATGCCTACATATAGCTCCACAAATTCACTTGCAGAACAACTTATGAAAGGAACTTCCGCTTCCCCTGCTACAGCTTTAGCAAGGAGTGTCTTTCCAGTTCCTGGAAGGCCCACCTGTATAAATTGCACTGTAAGTAACAAATGCAATAACCAAGCAACACTCACTACTATAAATAAATGCAGAACTAACCAACAAGACACCTCGAGGAGGACGTGCACCAAGACGAATATATTTTTCTGGGTTCCTTAGGAACTCCTGAACATAATGAAAAGATAAAACCAGGTTATTTTCCTCCAATCAATAGATAGACCAGAACATCACTGCACATACTAGAATACAAGATTACCAGTAACAAGTCATCATAAAACCCATACCACAATTTCTTCCAACTCTTCTTTGGCCTCGTCAACTCCAGCCACATCAGCGAATGTAACTATATCGGCAGTTTCTGAAACTTTTGCCCCACCAGAGTTCAAATTCTTTCGATTCCTCAGCTGGCCTGTTGATTGCTGGTAATACACAAGAAATAATGTCTATAAAAAAATCAAATTTGAAGACCATATTCACCAGTTGACTGGGGTAGAAAAATATATACACACGTCAGTACCTGAGAAAAGCTTATTGGCAGTCGCTGAAGAACTACTGCAATTAATACAACATAAATAAGAGCCACCTGCACAATATAAGAGTGTAATTAGGGCCAAAAGCACAGGTTGAAGAGAGACTTGCACATTGCACACGTGGACATGAACACTGAAAGATGTAAACATACACAAACATCTTACAAGATTACCCCTTGCGCCTATCAACACGCATCGGTACAATATTTGGAGTCTGCGAAATTTCTATTTTGCGGATCAAATTAAGGATTGCATATTCCTGTATTAGGCTAGGTACATAAGTTCACATATCAAACTGGGGTTCAATTTATCTTTCTTTCATGTGAAGAAATCCATCACCAGCTCCATCCTGCTTATTATTAACTCGTTCAGATGTACTCCCTCCGTAAAGAAATATAAGAGCGTTTAGATCACTACTTTAGTGATCTAAACACTCTTATATTTCTTTACAAAGGGAGTAGTTCGGTAAAATCTTGAGTGTACAGTTACTAGGAAGCTAGATTAGAGTTTTTGTTACCTAGACTTTTGCTATGCTACAGTCGACACATGATTACTGAACACAATAGCATTCAAGTGTGGTGGCCCAGCAAGGGTAGAAAAAAACACCGAGGAAAATGCTTGTGAGTTGCGATTCTCAGCCTCAGTATTGTTAATTTGTACTATTTGTCAAACTGATATCAGAGCAGAATGGTGGAACTTAATTTTCTGCATAGGATTGGGAGAACGAAAGAATTAATGAAGTTATAGTTGCTAACAGGAAACAAAATCAAAGAGAAGCGTCTACTTCTACATTACTCTTGACAATAGTTTAACCTTCCTTTTGCACGTGAAAACAAGGAAATAGATGCACCAGGATTCAACTTTAGGGTAACCAAAACACCAAAGGATGCTAGATTGTTTAAGCATCTACAACGGTTGTAGGGTTGATTAAATATCTCTTGCGAGCATCTCTAAGTATTGACACATAACAAAACACTGATTTTTTTTCACCTTCATTGCCAGTACGTCACATCTAACTAGTTAACGTATATAAAATCTAGATTGCTGAAACAAACCATACTAAAGGAAATAACATTACAAATTATTCCTCCTTTTTTAAAACTAAACACCATCTCCAATTCTACAATTTCCGTTACCATATGTAGTAAATCATATTTCCCATGTTCCCTATTGACATGTCACTAATGACCTAAAATGCTATTACTGCAACAATTTTCAAGCAAAAATAATCAAACGTGTAAGGTGTAACACAGATAATTTTCAGCTGAAATGCCTTACCAAAGCTGAATTGAGCATGCCGCCGGACCTCCTATCTGGCGACCCAAACTCAACACTATTCTCCACCATCTTCTCATATGGAGTCTTAATGTCCACTGGCCGTGTCGTCGTGAAGACGATTCTCCTCGAAATGGCAGCATTATCAGCAACGCCATCTGCTTGTGTTTGTGGCTGCTCCACCACACTGGCCTCAACCTCGGGACGGAGCCGGAACATAACGTGCACCCCGTCCACCTCAACCTTTTTCACCTGGTCCTTATCAATGCTCGCCAGGAAGTCGCTGTAGGGGACGCTGATGTATGTGGTCTGCGGCCGGGGCTCTGAGCCAGGCAACGTGATCTCCGGCCGCAGCATGCGGAGGGCGAATATGGCAAACCCGAGCTGTAGCAGGAGGAACCCCATCTCCCGGCCCTGCACTATGGGCTCCCAAAACCATCGGCCAACACCGCCGCCCTTAGCCACCCGCCGGCGCCACTTGTTTTCCCCTCTCTTGGACGAAGAGGGCGGCGACGGCGGCGTCGCGGCCGCGCTGGGGGTGCTCGTGCCCGCGCTATCACTCCCTTGCTCCGCCGCCGCGTCGCGGTCGCCGTCCCCGGTGGACGAGGCCTCTCCCGACCCGGAGGCGCCGTCGCCGTCGCGCTCGACGTTGGCACGCGCCGCCGGCGGGCAGCGAATGCGGCGATGGATGAGGGCGAACCCGAGGCCCCGGGGCGGCACGGCAGACAGGCGGACCGACGCGGCGCTGCCTCTGTAAGCAGGTCGCCTGCGGAGGGGGCGGAGGAGCGACCGGGAGGGGGGCACGATGGGGAGCGAGACGAGGGTTTCGGCGGCGGCGGAGGCCATGGGAGAGGCAGGGGGGCGGGCCCCGAACCCTAGATTCGCGACCGGGAGGACGGGAGCAGGTCGAGGACCTCGCGTGGAGGAATCGGTGGGGAGGGGACGGAGTGAGGTGGGGAGATGAGGAACAGAGGAAGGCAGAGGACGAGACGAACCGAGACGGGGAGCGAAGGGTGTCGCCGTTACCTGCGTATCTCGCCGTCACGCCGGGCTGTTAATCCGGTTCGGGTAAATAACCTGCGGTCACCGAGAGGTGCACGTATTATTCACTGATGCGAGGGTCCCATTCGTGGGCCGCGTTCTCATGAGCCCATTCTCAGTGGAAAGCTGCGATGTTTCTTGGATTTCAGTGGCTTATCCGTTCCGTGGAGATATGGCACGGAGCCGGCGGAGAGGGAGGGGGGTTAACGGGATTGGTGGGGACGAGCTCCTCGTTGTCAGTGGAAGCAGGGGACGTGGGTCAGAAGGTGGGGTCACTCGAGATATTTGGCAAGTCGGATGGTGCAGGGCGGCGCGCTGCCCATGTCCACAGAAACGATGAACGACTGCCGAATTTGGGAGCATATCTATCCTCCACAGCAGAGAAAGAAAAACAGTGGTTTTGCTAATTTTGTGTGGATTTCTGAACAAACGTACACCTTCTTTGTCATCACTGAGCTACATAGTAGCAGTACAGTGGAAGGGTTCATAAGAGCTCCAACGGGGCGTCGTCCGCCGCCGTCCGTTTAGGTCGACACGGACAAAAGAGGACACCCAACGCGACGACCCAAACCCAAAACGCGTCCGCGCCGACGCATTTGCGACCCAAATGCGTCGGCACGGACGTGGAACGGACGCAACGCGCGCCTTCTCGGTGTGCGTCGTGGCCCCACCTGGCGGTCGCTCAACTACCCGTCACCTCGTCGGTCAGCTTAATTTATGACCCTGGGCCCACGCATCAGCAACGGCGGTCGTCCTTTTTTAAACCGACCGTGTGGCGGGGCCGTCCTCATCCAGTTTCCGTCCCCATCTAGGCCACACTCGCTCCGCCGTCGCCGGCAAGCAAACCCTAGTCAACTCTAACCACCCCAGCCATCAAAATGGGGCTCTTCTCCAGCGCCGGCAGCAGCAGCAAGTCGAAGGGTGTAACGCCCCGGATACAACTTTCCATATTCATAACTCCAACTTTTGCCTTTTCCGGAGATGTTATATGATATTTCCTTCGTGGTTGGGTTTTATCTGTTGTTTTGCATTTTGTTCTTGTTATGCATCTCATCTCATATCATCATCTGCATTTCATCTGCATGTTTTTCAAAACTTGCATCCGTTCGTGTTCCGCCGGTCCTCTCCGTTGTCCGTTCTGAGCCCGACCACACTCGCACGCGCCCGCGGCACCTCCGAAATATTATTTTATAAGTGGCATAAAAATGTTCTCGGAATGGTGTAGACAGACCACCTGCCAAATTTCATAAGTGGCATAAAAATACTTGTCATGCGGTCTTATTATAGTGTAGACAGACCGCCTGCCAAATTTCATCGCATTCGGAGTCCGTTTGATAGCCCAACCGTCATCCGTAGCGGCACCGTTGCCAGTTTAATCGTCGGACGTTTCGGTCTCCGAAACTACCGCCGGGCCTCTCTTTCTCTCCTCTTCTCTCAGCCCAACCCCTCTTCTCAGCCCACCTGCAGCCCACCTAAACCCTCCTCCGATCCGGAGCCCTCCGATGGCGATCCGAGGCTCCGAAACGCCCCAAACCCCTCCTAACCCTAGCCCCACCTATAAATGGAAGCTTCCCTTCCATTTTTGGCAGCAGCCAAACCTCCCAGCCGCAGCCACCCCTCCTCCTCGGAATCAGCGTCGCCGCCACCTCCATTTCCGCACCCCCCCAGCCTCCTCTCGCCACTTGGCGCCACCGCACGGGCCAGCGCCGCCGTCCCCGCTGCCTGGAGCCACTCAAGCCCCGTCACGTCGCCTCCCCTGTATCCCCACTTCCTCGCGGCCCTGCCAGGCCCATCTGGGCCCGCCGAAGCCCGCCCGAGCCCGTTCGCCGCTCGAGCGCCCCACGAGCCCCTGGCTCCCTCCTCCCGCTCGATCCCGAGCTGGATCGAGACCGCCGCCTCACGCCTCCCGCCGGCGACCCGGCAGCCCCGCCGGAGCCAGCAGGTCAGCGCCGTCCCGCCCCGCTCTCCTCCTTCCCTCTCCTTCCTGTCCTTCTTCCTCCTCGCCCTCTCATCTTCTCTCTCTCCCTCGCAGGGCACCGCCGCCGCCCGGGATGCCAAGCGCCGCCGCCGGAGCCGAGCCTCGCCGCCGTGTAGATCGTCGTCCCGGCCTCCTCTTCACCTGATCCGGTCGAGGACCACCGGATCCAGCCACCTGCGGCCCCGTCCCGGCCTCCCCGCGCCTGCCCTCGCCGGAGATGGCCCCTCTCCGCCGCCGCGCCCTGCATCGCCCCGATCCGGTCTCCCCTCCTCGCCGTTGACCGCGTGGGCCACGGCCTCGTCCGGCCCAGCCCGCCTCCAAGCCGACCGGGCCTTGGCCCAGGGTGAGCAGCCCCGCCCCTCTCCTATGCACTTGTGGGCTGACTAGATTCGGCCCGTTGCTTTTTTTTTCCTGTCCAGCGATTTTAACATTATCCGGTGAATTACAGTTTTGCAGAAAACCCCCTGTTGTTCATGCATATAATAACTCCTCAACCGTGCATCATATTAAAAATGATTTCAACATGTAAAATGCTCAGAAAATTGTGTAGATTAATAATATGCCACTTTCATCTATGTTAAAAATGTTTAACATGCTGTTTGTGTTTATTTTGCATAATGCCATGTTAAAATGATTTATTTCTTAACTAAATAACCGTAGCTCGGATTTTAATAAACTTTATATGTAAATAGGGTGGGAAAATGCCTAGATTAACATGGTCCACTTTATTTTCTTGTTTAACAACAATAAAATTGTGTTTAGAGCAGAACAGTACCAAATCCATAATTTGCATATGGGGATTTTCCGGACTTGTTGTTTGTTACTTCCGGCCTCATTTAAATTTGCCTAGATAGGTAGTTTCATTATGCTTTACCTCTTGCCATGTTTAACAACATTTAATATTGTTGTGTACCTAAACGAGAGCGAACCAAATAACTTGGATGTGGTGTTTCGTCAATATGTAACTCGTTGCATATTGAGCTCCACTTAACTTGTAGTATTGTTTGTTGCACTTTGCCATGCCATGCCTCATTAAACCGGACATGCATCATACTTGTTTGTGCATCATGCCATGTTTATGCTTGTGCATTTACCATGTTGTTTATTTCTTTCCGGTGTTGCTTCTTAGTTCCGGTAACATTGCGATTGTGAGGATTCGTTCGACTACTCCCGTTTGTCTTCTTCATGGACTCGTTCTTCTTCCTAGCAGGATTTCAGGCAAGATGACCGCTACCCTGGATCTCACTACTATCATTGCTATGCTAGTTGCTTCGTTCTACCGCTATGATGCGCTACCTATCACCTGTTTATCAAGCCATCCCAAATTGCCATGAACCTCTAACCTTTGACACCCTTCCTAGCAAACCGTTGCTTGGCTATGTTACCGCTTTGCTCAGCCCTCTTATAGTGTTGCTAGTTGTAGGTGAAGTTGAAGATTGCTCCATGGTGGACAGGATTTTGGTTGGGATATCACAATATCTCTTATATTATTAATGCATCTATATATTTGGTAAAGGTTGGAAGGCTCGGCCTTATGCCTGGTGTTTTGTTCCACTCTTGCCGCCCTAGTTTCCATCATACCGGTGTTATGTTCCCGGATTTTGCGTTCCTTACGCGGTCGGGTGATTTATGGGACCCCCTTGACAGTTCACTTTGAATAAAACTCCTCCAGCAAGGCCCAACCTTGGTTTTACCATTTGCCTCACCACCACCTATATTTTCCCTTGAGAGTAATTAACCCAAGGGTCATCTTTATTACAGCCCCCTCGGGCCAGTGCTTGTCTAAGTGTTGGTCCAAACTAGAGCACCGTGCGGGACCATCCCTTGGCAACTTGGGTTATGTCGGTACCTGTACGCTTAGCTTATCCGGTGTTGCCCTGAGAACGAGATATGTGCAGCTCCTATCGGGATTGTCGGCGCATCGGGCGGTCTTGCTGGTCTTGTTTTACCATTGTCGAAATGTCTTGTAAACCGGGATTCCGAGTCTGATCGGATCTTCCTAGGAGAAGGTCTATTCCTTCGTTGATCGCGAGAGCTTGTCATGGGCTAAGTTGGGACACCCCTGCAGGGTATAATCTTTCGAAAGCCGTGCCTGCGATTATAGGCAGATGGGAATTTGTTAATGTCCGGTTGTAGATAACTTGACACCAGATCCGAATTAAAACGCATCAACCGCGTGTGTAGCCGTGATGGTCTCTTCTCGGCGGAGTCCGGGAAGTGAACACGGTCTTTGGGTTATGTTTGACGTAAGTAGGAGTTCAGGATCACTTCTTGATCATTGCTAGTTTCACGACCGTTCCGCTTGCTCTCTTCTCGCTCTTATTTGCATATGTTAGCCACCATATATGCTTAGTCGCTGCTGCAACCTCACCACTTTACCCCTTCCTTTCCCTTTAAGCTTTGCTAGTCTTGATACCCATGGTAATGGGATTGCTGAGTCCTCGTGGCTCACAGATTACTACAACAACAGTTCCAGGTACAGGTTTATGCGATGATCTTGACGCGAGAGCGATGCTTGCTTGCGTTGAGTTCTTCTTCTGCTTCTTCAATCAGGGGATAGGTTCCAGGTCGGCAGCCTGGGCTAGTAGGGTGGATGTCATTTGAGTTTCTGTTTGTGTTTCATCCGTAGTCGGATGATGCTCTTATGTATTGTGATGTTGTATTCGTGAGGCATTGTATGCCTTATGTATGTATCCCCATCTATTATGTAATGTTGATGTAATGATATCCACCTTGCAAAAGCGTTTCAATATGCGGGTCTATCCTTGGTGGGACCTTCAAGTTCCTTTAGGATAGGGTCGCATATTGGACGTGACAAGTTGGTAATCAGAGCCTCGACCGACCATAGGAGCCCCTTGATTGTTGGCCGTTGTTGAGTCTAAAAAAATATTTTGAGTCTTAGGATTATATATATCAGAGAGTAGGATTCTTTTTACTCCTCAGGCCCCTTCGTCGCTCTGGTGAGGACTCTTGACGTAGATGTTTTGTCTTTCCTCTCCTCAAATTTCACTAAAAAAAATTAGGATCACGCGGGTATCTTGGAATCGTTCCGATGGTTTTGTGACGAGAACATTGTTCTTGGTGCCTCCTGTCTATTATGTGGCATTGACCCGGGGAGTTGAGCTCCGAGGTGTTGTCGTCACAATTTTATCGTTGCAGTTCTGGAATACCTGAGTTTTGCCGACATCGAAAATCTCTTTTATGCAGTTGTTGGTGAGATAACCTCGACGTCACCCAGTACTGGGGAGTTCGGGAGTATTGCCATAACTCGTATAATGGATGCTTTTCGAAGGTTGAGGTACACGATTTCCGAAGGTTTCTTGGTTATGTGTTGACGGATGGATACAACTTGGATGTAGGTATTGTTAGTTTGGGTGAGATATATATTGCTTCCCCTGTATCCCCAACACCAGATTGCATAACCAGAAAGTTTTGGGAGTTTTATAGGTGGGAATTCAAGTAGCTCTAGTTTTATCTTTCCAACAGACACTTGATACGATATGGGGTCTATCATATGTTTGTTTCCGGCTTATTCTGCAAGCCAAATCCTTTGTATTGTTTTATTTATGGTATTCGAGTTGCTTCAAAGTCAAATGTTGAATCCATACCTTTCCTAAACGGTGTTCTCATATTGCTTTGTGAATACTAATCCTTTTTTATCATTGAGGTTGTCATGTTAATCCTTTTCCAACCGGTGCGCTTCTCTTCGAGATGATCCCATCATTCTCCCCATCCGCAAGATCAATTCTAAGTTTTCTCAACGGTGTTTGTTTCTTTCATCCCAAGTTGCCTTTGTTTTCCCGCCCTCCCACCCTTTTCTACAAGGACTCATATATTTTAATTAAGTATCCATTTACTCATGTGAAGTATCTTCATTCTTTTCAATCAGTGTTCTTATCCGGTGGATTTCCCATGAAGATGCTCAACAGTTTCAAGTTCATCATTCTTCATTCTCGTATTCTTCTCCGGTGGATTAATTTCAAGCTTTCGGTGTTGATCATATCCCTTTCCTCGTTTCAAATGTTTTTCCATGCCGGTGCACCTCTCAATCACTCACCTCTTGCTATTCATTTGTTCCAGAGTGTTGAAGATATCTCAGAAGATTTGTGTTTCCATTGTTAATCCGTTGAATCTATTTGGAGATCATTATCTCATTCAAGCTATTTAATTCAACCGGTGCAATCTCTCTTTAAAATTATTTCAACGGTGTTTTCTTTTGAGTGGGCCCTAACCCACAGGTCTTTTCCCAGGATCTTACCTGACTCTTCTAATTTTCCCGGAGCCATTCCCAAAGTCTTTCGAAGTTTGACATGAGTATGAATTATCATCAGTCATATGTCTTTCTCCAAGATCCTTCAAATTCTTTTCATCGTGGGTTCAACCTTTCCAATTTTCATTCAGGAGTGCCTCAACAATTTTTGTGGTGTTTCTCGTCGTCAGTTGAAGATTGAAGAAGAGTGTTTCCTCTAAATCTTGGCCATTCTCTTGAAGATTCATAGTTCTAGCTTATGTCATCCTCTCATAATTGTTTTCGATTGTGACAATTCTTTTCTTATCATCCGGAGCATTTCATGAGTTGTTTCCATTTCTTTCCTACGAAGGCCATCATGTCATAATTCTTCATTCTCAGCGTGTAGCTATCATTCTCCAAATCTTACCGGTGCATCGCTCAAGTGGTCTCCAATCAGTTCATGTTCTCTTCGTTCTCATGTATCTAAATCCCCTCAAGTATCTTCATTCGTTTTCCAATTCTTCCCGGTGAATTGTGCCTTTGCTATGTTCATTTTCAGTTCTTATGGTGGTTCGTTCAAGATTTCACTTCCTTTGTTATCATATCAATTCATTCATTGTTTCCAATCCCACCGGTGGTTCCATCAATACCTTCTCAAGTTTGCGCTATATCTCTCTTAATCCTTTCTACGAGAATAAGTAGTATGCCAAATCCATTGCTTGTCATCAATTTAATTTGATGAAGGATAAGCATACAATAAATCTTATTCTTATTTCCTCGAGGTGATTCAATTCTTTTCTTCCGGAGATTGTTCATGATGAAGTAATTCTTGGTTCTAGAGTTTCATCTATTTTTTTCCGGAGTTCCAAGTTTTCCGCATTATCTCGTCGCGAAGCTTCATCTAAATCATCGCAAGGCTTCACCTTGTGTTTTCAACTTCTCTTTCATTTGATCATTCTTTTATTACCGGAGTTCTTCATGGAGGCTCTACATGATGGTTCGTGAAGGATTCCTTTCATTCTTCTTTTGTTCTTCAAGATTTTCTCTCGAAGCTAAGATCCGCCAAGCTATACTCAAAAATAAACATGGTGCTCAACACATGTCTTGTTTTGAGGAGTTCAAGTATTCTTCATCTTGCATTCCAAAGTGCAATTCTTTCTACCTTATCTTTTGAGGTGGTGTTATGTCACTCTTGACAATTTCCTTCATGTTTCATGATTCACAAGTTGTCAAGAATGAGATATTGTGAAACCATCATTTTTTCTTCGATCGTGAATTGTTTCAACCCATTTTAATCTCTTCGTTGGAGTTATCTTGTGTCATATTTCACCTAAAGCCTTCCCTAAGGAATGTTGCTATTGTGGTGCTTATCATTGATCCAAGCTTTCTCCATATCCTTCTCGGTGAAAGAGGTTTTTCATCTCTTCGTTGATCTCAAACAATCTATTGTTTCCGTTAGTGGCAGAATTTTGCCTCAATTTTGAGAAGTTTTCCATAAGCCCACTACAAACTTGTGTTTTTCGTTGTTGATTTTCCAACAACTCCGTTCAATCCTTCTTTGCAAGGATGCTTTCCAAGTTCATTTGTGGCAGAAATTGTCATTTTCTTCTCCGCCCCTTTATCCCAACAATCTAGCTTCTATTCTTTCGTTCCGGAGGCATTGTGATGTTGCTATTTTCACTCATCATCTTGCTTTGGCAAGATCATGTTCTTCTCCTTGCTTCTCCATTTAACCGGAGTGTTGTGTCATCTCTTCAAGGCTTTCATCTTATCAAGTTTTGCCCCTTAACAACCGGAGTGCTGTCTGAAATCCTTCTTACCCCTTGTGCCATTCCTTCAATAGTTCTGGAGGCAGTGTGTTGTTGATTTCATCAAGTATCATCCCATCTTCTCAAGTTCATGTTCTATTCCTTCCATGTTCAACCGGAGTGCTGCCCGAATTCTTCCTCTCTCATCTTGTTTCAACCGTAGTGGTTTCGAATTCCTTCTTGTCCATTGTGCTCGTCATTCATGTCTTTGCAACCTATTGGTTCTCGTTGTATCCCTTGTTCCTCTTTTCTAACGGAGTGTTTTCAACTTTGCTCATCTTCGTTGTTTTCTTCCTGTCATTTTGCTCAACCTCTCAAGGTTCATGGTTTCACTCGTTTGTCGAAGAAGCAACTTAGTTTTACCTCTTCTCTTCCTCTTCCTTTTCCCTCCGGTGCCATCCTAGATCTCGGGACGAGATCCTCTCGTAGTGGTGGAGTGTTGTAACGCCCCGGATACAACTTTCCATATTCATAACTCCAACTCTTGCCTTTTCCGGAGATGCTATATGATATTTCCTTTGTGGTTGGGTTTTATCTGTTGTTTTGCATTTTGTTCTTGTTATGCATCTCATCTCATATCATCATCTGCATTTCATCTGCATGTTTTTCAAAACTTGCATCCGTTCGTGTTCCGCCGGTCCTCTCCGTTGTCCGTTCTGAGCCCGACCACACTCGCACGCGCCTGCGGCACCTCCGAAATATTATTTTATAAGTGGCATAAAAATGTTCTCGAAATGGGTTGCAACTTGTCATGCGGTCTTATTATAGTGTAGACAGACCGCCTACCAAATTTCATCGCATTCGGAGTCCGTTTGATAGCCCAACCGTCATCCGTAGCGGCACCGTTGCCGGTTTAATCGTCGGACGTTTCGATCTCCGAAACTACCGCCGGGCCTCTCTTTCTCTCCTCTTCTCTCAGCCCAACCCCTATTCTCAGCCCACCTGCAGCCCACCTAAACCCTCCTCCGATCCGGAGCCCTCCGATGGCGATCCGAGGCTCCGAAACGCCCCAAACCCCTCCTAACCCTAGCCCCACCTATAAATGGAAGCTTCCCTTCCATTTTTGGCAGCAGCCAAACCTCCCAGCCGCAGCCACCCCTCCTCCTCGGAATCAGCGCCGCCGCCACCTCCATTTCCGCACCCCCCCATCCTCCTCTCGCCACTTGGCGCCACCGCACGGGCCAGCGCCGCTGTCCCCGCTGCCTGGAGCCACTCAAGCCCCGCCACGTCGCCTCCCCTGTATCCCCACTTCCCCGCGGCCCTGCCAGGCCCATCTGGGCCCCGCCGAAGCCCGCCCGAGCCCGTTCGCCGCTCGAGCGCCCCGCGAGCCCCTGGCTCCCTCCTTCTGCTCGATCCCGAGCCGGATCGAGACCGCCGCCTCACACCTCCCGCCGGCGACCCGGCAGCCCCGCCGGAGCCAGCAGGTCAGCGACGTCCCGCCCCGCTCTCCTCCTTCCCTCTCCTTCCTGTCCTTCTTCCTCCTCGCCCTCTCATCTTCTCTCTCTCCCTCGCAGGGCACCGCCGCCGCCCGGGATGCCAAGCGCCGCCGCCGGAGCCGAGCCTTGCCGTCGTGTAGATCGTCGCCCGACCTCCTCTTCACCTGATCCGGTTGAGGACCACCGGATCCGGCCACCTACGGCCCCGTCCCGGCCTCCCCGCGCCTGCCCTTGCCGGTGATGCCCCCTCTCCGCCGCCGCGCCCTGCATCGCCCCGATCCGGTCTCCCCTCATTGCCGTTGACCGCGTGGGCCACGGCCTTGTCCGACCCAGCCCGTCTCCAAGCCGACCGGGCCTTGGCCCAGTGTGAGCAGCCCCGCCCCCTCTCATGTGCACTTGTGGGCTGACTAGATTCGGCCCGTTGCTATTTTTTTCCTGTCCAGCGATTTTAACATTATCCGGTGAATTACAGTTTTGCAGAAAACCCCTTGTTGTTCATGCATATAATAACTCCTCAACCGTGCATCATATTAAAATGATTTCAACATGTAAAATGCTCAGAAAATTGTGTAGATTAATAATATGCCACTTTCATCTATGTTAAAAATGTTTAACATGCTATTTGTGTTTATTTTGCATAATGCCATGTTAAAATGATTTATTTCGTAACTAAATAACCGTAGCTCGGATTTTAATAAACTTTATATGTAAATGGGGTGGAAAATTCCTAGATTAACATGGTCCGCTTTATTTTCCTGTTTAACAACAATAAAATTGTGTTTAGAGCAGAACAGTACCAGATCCATAATTTGCATATGGGGATTTTCCGGACTTGTTGTTTGTTACTTCCGGCCTCATTTAAATTTGCCTAGATAGGTAGTTTCATTATGCTTTACCTCTTGCCATGTTTAACAACATTTAATATTGTTGTGTACCTAAACGAGAGCGAACCAAATAACTCGGATGTGGTGTTTCGTCAATATATAACTCGTTGCATATTGAGCTCCACTTAACTTGTAATATTGTTTGTTGCACTTTGCCATCCCATGCCTCATTAAACCGGACATGCATCATACTTGTTTGTGCATCATGCCATGTTTATGCTTGTGCATTTACCATGTTGTTTATTTCTTTCCGGTGTTGCTTCTTAGTTCCGGTAACGTTGCGATTGTGAGGATTCGTTCGACTACTCCCGTTTGTCTTCTTCATGGACTCGTTCTTCTTCCTAACGGGATTTCAGGCAAGATGACCGCTACCCTGGATCTCACTACTATCATTGCTATGCTAGTTGCTTCGTTCTATCGCTATGCTGCGCTACCTATCACCTGTTTATCAAGCCATCCCAAATTGCCATGAACCTCTAACCTTTGACACCCTTCCTAGCAAACCGTTGCTTGACTATGTTACCGCTTTGCTCAGCCCTCTTATAGCGTTGCTAGTTGTAGGTGAAGTTGAAGATTGCTCCATGGTGGACAGGATTTTGGTTGGGATATCACAATATCTCTTATATTATTAATGCATCTATATATTTGGTAAAGGGTGGAAGGCTCGGCCTTATGCCTGGTGTTTTGTTCCACTCTTGCCGCCCTAGTTTCCGTCATACTGGTGTTATGTTCCCGGATTTTGCGTTCCTTACGCGGTCGGGTGATTTATGGGACCCCCTTGACAGTTCGCTTTGAATAAAACTCCTCCAGCAAGGCCCAACCTTGGCTTTACCATTTGCCTCACCACCACCTATATTTTCCCTTGGGAGTAATTAACCCAAGGGTCATCTTTATTATAGCCCCCCCGGGCCAGTGCTTGTCTAAGTGTTGGTCCAAACTAGAGCACCGTGCGGGACCATCCCTTGGCAACTTGGGTTACGTCAGTACTTGTACACTTAGCTTATCCGGTGTTGCCCTGAGAACGAGATATGTGCAGCTCCTATCGGGATTGTCGGCGCATCGGGCGGTCTTGCTGGTCTTGTTTTACCATTGTCGAAATGTCTTGTAAACCGGGATTCCGAGTCTGATCGGGTCTTCCTGGGAGAAGGTCTATTCCTTCGTTGATCGCGAGAGCTTGTCATGGGCTAAGTTGGGACACCCCTGCAGGGTATAATCTTTCGAAAGCCGTGCCTGTGGTTATAGGCAGATGGGAATTTGTTAATGTCCAGTTGTAGATAACTTGACACCATATCCGAATTAAAATGCATCAACCTCGTGTGTAGCCGTGATGGTCTCTTCTCGGCAGAGTCCGGGAAGTGAACACGGTCTTTGGGTTATGTTTGACGTAAGTAGGAGTTCAGGATCACTTCTTGATCATTGCTAGTTTCACGACTGTTCCGCTTGCTCTCTTCTCGCTCTTATTTGCGTATGTTAGCCACCATATATGCTTAGTCGTTGCTGCAACCTCACCACTTTACCCCTTCCTTTCCCTTTAAGCTTTGTTAGTCTTGATACCCATGGTAATGGGATTGCTGAGTCCTCGTGGCTCACAGATTACTACAACAATAGTTGCAGGTACAGGTTTATGGGATGATCTTGACGCGAGAGCGATGCTTGCTTGCGTTGAGTTCTTCTTCTGCTTCTTCGATCAGGGGATAGGTTCCAGGTCGGCAGCCTGGGCTAGCAGGGTGGATGTCATTTGAGTTTCTGTTTGTGTTTCATCCGTAGTCGGATGATGCTCTTATGTATTGTGATGTTGTATTCGTGAGACATTGTATGCCTTATGTATGTATCCCCATCTATTATGTAATGTTGATGTAATGATATCCACCTTGCAAAAGCGTTTCAATATGCGGGTCTATCCTTGGTGGGACCTTCGAGTTCCTTTAGGATAGGGTCGCATATAGGGCGTGACAAAGGGCAAGGCCCCCGTCGTCCCCTTCCCGCCGGAGTTCATCCCGCCTCGCCTGCGCCGGCTCGCCGGCAGAGGCAGCGGATGAACGTGCTTGTGCACTAGGCGGAGTGGCACTAGCGCCACCGCGCACCTCTGCCGTACCCTGACATCACCCTGTCGCACGAGTGGCATCTTGATCCGGAGAGGGTCCCAGTGCCGGCTGCGCCGCGGTCAGCTAGGGCTCACGCGGAGGAGGTGTGTCGCCGGCGGGTGCTCCTAACACCGGAGCAGTGCCATGACCAGGCCTACGCCTCCTACTCGCCCAACTGGGCGCGCTGGTTCGCCTTCGAGCACGAGGAGGCGAGGCGGCGCGGCGCGGCGTGCGCGAGGTCGACCACAGCTTGCCGTTGTCACCGCTCATCGTCCGCGAGGAAGACCAGATGGCAGAGGACGCCTACCAGGCGGCCCTTGCGGCCGTCTACCGAGAGAGTGAGGAGGACGAGCGGCGCAGGGCGGAGGCGGCAGAAGAAGAAGAGGCTCGGTACGAGGCGGCCATGGGGCAGGCCATGGCCCTCTCCGCGGTCGGCCACTCCATGGTGCCGCTGGTGGCCCCGCCGTTCCCTCCCGCCGCCTCACCAATGCCGAGCCGCAGCTGGAGCCAGAGCCCATCGAACGCTACTCTTGGACAGGAGTAGTGCGCGAGTGGGTCAGGGCACCGCCGGTCTGGCTGGGGGCGACACCGAAGCAAGAAGCGGCGTACCTCGAGCACTGGCGCCAGATCAGGGTGGCCGAGGAGCGCCGCGACGGCGAGTACCTCGAGATGCTCAAGCGCGACGCCGAGGCCGAGCAGCTCAAGGCCGAGGAGGAGGCGCGCCAAGCCGCAGCACTGCCCGTGCCCGAGATGATCGCGCTCTGGAACACGGCATTCGGCTGGGCTGGTCCGGCGCCGACGCTCATCGACCTCACGGACCCCGAGGACGACGATGACGCCAAGGGCAGCGCACCGGCATGTAGTTTTTAGTTTGTTTTTATTTTTATTAAATGCTAATGTGGACACTTGGACTCCCGCCGGCCTTCGTGGTCGGCTTTAATGTTTAATTAATTTTGTTTTTATGTTAAATATGCATGCATTTATTTATTTATCTTGCGCCGTCAAAATGGGTCGCGCCAGCGTTGGGCGCACGTGCCAACCCAAACGCCGAAGCGGACGTTCGTGTCCGCCTGGCCGACCCAGACGGACAAAATTGTCGTCTGTTTGGGTCAGCCCGTTGGAGTTGCTCTAAGATGATCGAATTTGTACGACGTTGCAAAATTGTAGGACTTTGCAAACATTACAAATAGAAACCATGACTAAATTTACAATCCACTCCCTCAGTAAACTAATATAAGAGCATTTATCTAACGTTCTTATTGTCGGAGTAATGGGCCACGGGTAGCCTCACCCGAGTCCCTTGACGTAACAAAACTTTGGGCCGGCTTCGCCCCGCAAAGACCTGAGCTAAAAGCTCTGCCCTCCGGGGGCCGGCTGGCCCAGAGGCCGGCCACCGGAGGACGGCCAAGCACCAGAAGACGGCCCTAAGAGCGGCCGGCTCCAGTAGACCAGCTCCCGGAGAGGGCGGCCTCCCGCCGCCCTCAGAGTCTGGGCCCCCCATCAAGAGTACAAGGTAGAGTGTGGCTACAGTGAAGCCCGTCGCCCCCGAATCCCGGGATAAGCATGTACAGTGCCCCTGTACAGGAGTAGATCTCCGCACGGCGTGGCACTGTGCCATGTCCCCCTGACGTCGCTCCGGGCAGGCGGGGCCCTGTTCCCCACGACGGCCTGTCGGTACGGCCTGCCAGCGGCAGGCCCTATCGGGCAGTGACGCCACAGAAGACGGCGGAAGCCCAACCAGACGGACTTGGGGAGGGCCGGCCTTCAGTAGGCGGCTGTCCCTTGCCCCGAGGCAAGCATGCCATTAAGCTGATGAGACCAAGTGTGGCTACAGTGATCTCCCACCAGTTGGCAGGACTGTAGCCACGATGAGATGACCAAGCCCTCGTCACTGACGGCACAGCTACAGTAAGCAGCCACCAACCAGTCGGCAGGGCCCACCAGGCGACGGGCCCCAATGGTCGGCGGAGAAGCCAAAGGCCGGAGACGCTGACAGCCGGGCCCAGCGCCCGGCCATATTACCGTTGTACCCCTGGGGGTATGCCTATATAAATCCCCCAGGGCACCCATGCAAAGGGTTCCCACTCTGATAGAACTAGCCAGTTACCTAGGGCAGGAAAGAGCTAGCCTTGCCTTCTCCTACCTCTAGACACAGCTCAAGGAGCACCTTGTATCGCTAGTGCCTTAGTGATCGTGCGGAGACCCCGCAGAGCAGGAGTAGGGGTATTATCTCCACGGAGAGCCCCCAACCTGGGTAAAGTTCGTCGGCGTACGTGTCTACGCCTTATCCCGCTTCCAGGCACCAACGACGTTCTACTCGCTCCCACCATGATAAGCCATCCGTTGGCATATGTCGTAACCCCCGACATTTGGCGCCCACCATGGGGCAAGGTGCACCGTCTCCCGGAGATCTTCTCTGGACGGGAACCCTGTTCCTTCCTGGCGAGCAAAGCCAGCCCAGCACGCCTGACGGCGTCAGCCTCGACGCGCTGCACGGCGCGGAGATCGCCTGCGCGGCGAGCTGCCTTGCTGACCTTGTCGGCGAGATTGACCTCTCCGACATGCCGGCCTTCGACGCGGGCACTAGCTGCCCCGAGAGCCGCCTCATCAGCCTCCTCAACCAGCTCCATGTCACCAGCGAGCCTGCTGTGGACCTAGAGTCTATTGGCTCCACCGATCCGATGATCGTCGACTCCGACACGACGTCGTTTGATGCGTTCCCCACCAACATGGTGGTCTACGACGAGCCGCCTCCTCGCGAGCACAGCGGCGGGAGCACGGTCATGGAGGTGCTCGTCATCAGCAGCGGAGAGCACTCGGATGAGCACGCTCGAGACCCCTTCGACGCGGCTCTGCGCGACCTAACGGCGCCCATCCCAAAGGGCGCGGATGCTGAGGTGTTGGAGGCGCGCCGCGTCCAGCTTCTCGAGAGCGCTGGCCGCCTGGCCAGCATGCGCCGTCTCTCGGACGCCTACCGGCGCGAGATGGATCGAGCTGTTGTTGGCACACCAACTCTCGAGGGGCCTAGCCGCCTCAGCACGGTTCGGCAGCGTGGCGCGACCGTCGCCAGTATGTTCGGGGCGGAACGCCCTGTTTACGCCACGCCTGCAGAGAACATCCGGGCCGCCCAGGCGGTGACGGATGAGCTGGACAAATACGACGGTGATGAGCGCCGCCACATGACGGAGCGAGTCCAGCAGCTCCTAGACGCGGCCGCTGCCAAGCACGAGGCCGGCTGCCGCGCTGAAGTTCCAGCCCGACGATACGATGAGCCGCCCCCTCGCCAAGACCATGGGGCGACATCCCGGACGCCGAAAGGTGGCGCCGGCGGAGGAAAAGGCAACGAGCCAGCTGCCAGCCGCAGCCGGACACGCCTCTCCATCGAGCGAGACGAAGACGGTCGCCCTCGAGCGGTGGAGCAGTGAGGCGACCCGCCTCCTCCTCCGCCTCGCGGGGCAAGGCACCCCACTCCGCCGCCTGTCACGCACCCGACACTCGGCGACCGCCTTGGCCGCCGAGAGGGAGTCGAAGAGAACGATGCCCGCCATCGGATTGACCGCCTCAACTGATCCCTGGCGCTAGGAGAAGAAGATGCATTGGGCCCGCCTTGTTTTGGCCCACGAGTCCGGGATGAGCCCTTCCCCAGAGGGTTCACTCTCCCGCGAGATAAGCCCAAATACATCGGCTCCGTGAAGTCGGAGGACTGGCTGGTCGATTACTCCACGACCGTCAGCATAGCAAACGGCAACAAGCGCGTTGCCGTGAAGTATGTCCCGCTCATGCTTCAGGGCACGGCCCGGACATGGCTTAACAGCCTGAAGCCCCGCAGCATCAACAGCTGGGTGGATTTCACCGAGGCCTTCATCCGCAACTTCACCAGCATGTACAAGCGGCCTCCCAAGCCCCGCCAGCTCTCCTTGTGCGTCCAAGGGCCCAGCGAATCGACCCGCGACTATCTCACGCGCTGGGCCGAGCTGTGCAACTCCTGTGAGGGCGTGCACGAGGTGCAAGCCATTGAATAGTTCACTGCCGGGTGCCGAGAGGGCACCCTCCTCAAGCACTGGCTTCTCTACGACGAGACTGCGACTCTCAATGAACTGTTGATCATCGCCGACAAGCACACCACGACCGACTCCTCCATGAAGGCGGAGATCCTAGTCGATGCTTCCGGCAAGGTGGCACCTCAGGCTCCTCAGACTCCAGCTGGTGAGACCAGTCGGAGACAGCCCCCAAGAGACAACAAGCAGAAGGCCACCCAGCCGACTTTCAACAGCCGTCAGGTGGCGACAGTCAAGGATCAGCAGCCAGAGGGGCAGCCAGCGCCCAAGCGTCAGAAGGGCGGCAAGCCCAATTGGTTACCCGCCTTCTCGTACGAGCAGACCCTTGATGCTCCCTGCAAGTTCCACAGTGGTGTGAAGCCATCCAACCACACCACTCAGAAGTGTCACTGGCTCACTAGGATTGCTAAGGGAGATGGCCTCCTACCTCCTCCGCCTGTCGGCCCGCCGCCTCCTCCTCCCCAGCAGTCGGCTGCCCGGCCAGTCGGCGCCATCCAAGACGAGTATCCTATAGAGCACAGAGCCTATGTCGTGTTCACTAGTGTGGCCGATGATAGGCGCAGCAGACGACAGCAACAGCAAGAGGTGCATGCGGTGGCCTCAAGCACCCCAGAGTTCATGCACTGGTCCGAGAAGCCCATCAGTTGGAGCAGGGCCGACCACCCGGAAGTGATGCCTTCCCCCAGCTCCTACGCCTTAGTCCTGGATGCCACCCTCGCAACAGAAAGACGAGCGGCTCGCTTCTCCAGAGTCTTGATAGATGGCGGCAGCAACATCAATATCTTATACCGTGACACAATGGAGAAATTGGGAATCAAGCAGAAGCAGCTCCTCCCCAGTCGGACTGTATTCCATGGCATAGTCCCTGGCCTTTCCTGCTCACCAATCGGCAAGACCTAGATTGATGTCCTCTTCGGAGACAAGAATCATTTCCGCCAAGAGCCAGTTTGGTTTGAGGTGGTGGACCTAGAAAGCCCTTGCCATGCACTGCTTGGCCGACCTGCCCTGGCCAAGTTCATGGCGGTCCCCCACTACGCCTACCTCAAGATGAAGATGCCAAGTACCAAGGGAATCCTAACCGTAGTCGGAGACTACAAGAAGTCGGCCGCCTGCGCCGCGGACAGTAGCCGGCTAGCCGAGTCCCTCGTGATTGCAACTGAGAAATGGCTCCTAGACCGGGTGGTGGCGATGGCAGGCAAGAAGCCGGAAATGTCACCCACCCCCAAGGAGTCGGAGGTGGAGGGCTCGTTCAAGCCGGCCAAAGAGACAAATAAGATACCCTTGGACCCAGAGCACCCGGAGAGGCACGCTGTCATAGGTGCAAACCTAGACAGCAAATAGGAAGGCGAGCTCGTCGCTTTCCTCCGTGAGAATCGGGACATCTTCGCATGGTCTCCCAAAGACATGCCGGGTGTTCCGACGGATTTCGCCGAGCACAAACTACATGTCCGACCTGACGTCAAGCCGGTCAGGCAGCCCTTGCGCCGCCTGTCGGAAGAGAAGAGAAGAGTTGTCAGAGAAGAGATAGCCCAGCTTCTGGCAGCCGGATTCATCATGGAAGTATTCTTTCCAGAATGGCTTGCCAACCCAGTCCTAGTGTTAAAGAAGAACAAGAAGTGGCGCATGTGTATTGACTATACCAGCCTCAACAAAGCCTGCCCCAAAGATCCCTTTGCCTTACCAAGGATTGATCAAGTGATAGACTCCACAGCCGGATGCGAGCTGTTGAGTTTCTTGGATGCATACTCAGGCTACCATCAGATAAAGCTGAACCCGGCCGACAGGCTGAAGACCGCCTTCATCACACCATTTGGAGCCTTCTGTTACCTGACTATGATGTTCGGCTCGCGAAATGACGGCGCCATGTTTCAGCGTTGCATGCAAAAGTGTCTCCTCAAGCAGCTCGGAAGAAATGCACATGTCTATGTGGATGATGTGGTGGTGAAGACGGAGAAGCATGGCATGCTGCTAGAAGACCTCAAGGAAACCTTTGAGAACCTGCGCCGATTCCAGATCAAGCTCAACCCGGAGAAATGCGTCTTTGGAGTACCAGCCGGACAGCTTCTCGGTTTCCTGGTCTTAGAGCATGGCATAGAGTGCAATCCTGTAAAGATCAAGGCCATTGAGAAGATGGAGGTGCCCACCCGACTGCTGGATGTGTAGAAATTCACCGGCTGCTTGGCATCAGTTAGCCGTTTCATCAGCCGGCTGGGCGAGAAGGCTCTTCCCCTGTATCAGCTCATGAAGAAGACCACTTTTTTCGTGTGGAACGACAAGGCGGATGAAGCATTTCTCCAACTCAAGAAGATGTTGGCGACCCCACCTATCCTGGCGGCTCCGACTGAGAAGGAGCCCATGCTCCTCTACATCGCAGCCACCAGTCGGGTCGTCAGCGTAGTCATGGTGGTACAACGCAAGGAGGATGACAGAGCATTGCCGGTCCAGAGACCGGTGTATTACTTGAGCGAAGTACTGTCCGCCTCCAAGCAAAACTACCCACATTACCAGAAGATGTGCTACGGCGTGCACTTTGCCGCCAAGAAACTGAAACCTTACTTTCAAGAGCACCCGATAACCGTTGTCTGCACGGCTCCACTTGCTGAGATCATTGGAAGCCGGGATGCATCTGGCCGAGTGGCCAAATGGGCTATTGATCTGCCCCCCTACACCATCTACTACCAGCCTCGCACCGCCATCAAGTCATAAGTGCTGGCCGACTTCCTTGTCGACTGGGCCGAGACCCAGTATTTGCCGCCTACACCAGACTCCACCCATTGGCGGATGCATTTTGATGGTTCAAAAATGCGCACCGGTCTGGGAGCCGGCGTCGTCCTCACCTCTCCCAAAGGCGACAAGCTCAGATACGTGCTGCAAGTCCACTTCGCCACCTCCAACAACATAGTTACGAGGCACTCATACACGGGCTCCGACTTCCCAAGGAACTCGGCATCCACCGGATCCTGTGCTATGATGACTCCGACTTGGTGGTCCAACAGTCGTCAGGCGACTGGGACGCCAAGGATGCAAACATGGCAAGCTACCGCTTCCTCGTGCAGCAACTTAGTGGATACTTTGATGGGTGCGAGTTCCTCCATGTGCCAAGAAACGACAATGAGCAAGCAGATGCCTTGGCACGGATTGGCTCCACCCGACAAGCAATACCAGCCGGCGTCGCCCTACGCCGCCTTCTCAAGCCGTACGTCAAGCCATCCCCAGAATCAGATTCCATCTTTGTGCCAACCCTTCCCGAAGCAGTCGGTTCCGATTTGAGGGTCCCAGAAGCCGGCACGGGGACTTCGGCAGGTGGCCCGGGGACTGCTACAGCCGCACCCGGCTCGGGGACTCCAGAGCCCGTCTAGGGGACTTCTTCAGCGCAGCAGGCGGAAGCAGCTGCCAACCCGCCACCTCCCGGCCCAACCGCCCTCATACAAGTTGTGGTGGTGATAGTCGAAGAAATAGTAGCGCCATCTTGGGCCCAGCCAATCCTCAAGTTCCTAGTGAACAAGGAGCTGTCGTTTGATGGGATCTCGGTGTGACAAGTGCAAAGACGAGGAGCAGCTTACACCATAGTCAACAGAGAGCTGGTGCGACGAAGTGTCACCGGGGTTTATCAGCGCTGCATGGAGCCAGACCAAGGCCAAACAATACTTAGGGATATCCACCAAGGCGAATGCGGCCACCACGCGACTTCAAGATCACTTGTGGCCAAGGCTTTCTGCCAAGGATTCTTTTGGCCGACTGCTCTAGAAGAGGCCAAAGAACTAGTTCAGAAGTGCCAAGGGTGCCAGAGGTTTTGCTCCAAGCCACACTTGCCGGGTAGGACCATTCAAGACGGCTCGCGGTGGCATGACTCATTTGCTTGTCGCTGTGGACAAGTTCACCAAGTGGATAGAGGCAAAACCAATCAAGAAGCTGAATGGGCCGGCTGCCGTCACATTCATCGCCGACATCACCACACGGTACGGCATACCACATAGCATCATCACCGACAACGGCACCAACTTTGCCAAAGGAGCCTTGGCTCGTTTCTGCGCAACACAAGGCATCCGGCTGGACTTAGCGTTCGTTGCTCACTGATACGTCTCCAACGTATCTATAATTTTTGATATTTCCATGCTATTATATTACCTGTTTTGGATGTTTATGTGCTTTATTTTATACATTATTATCATTTTTGGGACTAACCTACTAACCGGAGGCCCAACCCATATTGCTGTTTTTTTGCCTATTTCAGTATTTTGAAGAAAAGGAATATCAAACGGAGTCCAAACGGAATGAAACCTTCGGAAGCGTGATTTTTGGAACGAACAAGATCCGGAGAGCTTGGAGTGAAAGTCAAGAAACAACCAGAGCCTCCATGAGATAGGAGGGTCCCCTGTCTCGTGGGACCCTCGGGCATCCACCGACGTACTTCTTCCTCCTTTATATACCTACGGACCCCGAAAACATCCAGGGGCACCACGAAACACAATTTCCACCACCGTAACCTTCTGTATCCGCAAGATCCCATCTTGGAGCCTTTGCCCGCACTCTGCCGGAGGGGGAATCGACCATGGAGGGCCTATACATCAACACCCTTGCCCCTCTTATGAGTTGTGAGTAGTTTACCTTAGACCTACGGGTCCATAGTTATTAGCTAGATGGCTTCTTCTCTCTTTTTGGATCTCAATACAATGTTCTCCCCCTCTCTTGTGGAGATCTATTCGATGTAATCTCTTTTTGCGGTGTGTTTGTCGAGATCCGATGAATTGTGGGTTTATGATCAGATTTATCTATGGATATTAATTGAATCTTCTCTAAATTCTTTTATGTATGATTGAGTTATCTTTGCAAGTCTCTTCGAATTATCGGTTTGGTTTGGCCTACTAGATTGATCTTTCTTGCCATGGGAGAAGTGCTTAGCTTTGGGTTCAATCTTGCGGTGTTCTTACCCAGTGACAGGAAGGGTTGCAAGACACGTATTGTATTGTTGCCATCGAGGATAACAAGATGGGGTTTATATCATATTACATGAGTTTATCCCTCTACATCATGTCATCTTGCTTAATGCGTTGCTCTGTTCTTATGAACTTAATACTCTAGATGCATGCTGGATAGCGGTCGATGTGTGGAGTAATAGTAGTAGATGCAGGCAGGAGTCGGTCTACTTTAATGGATGTGATGCCTATATACATGATCATGCCTAGATAACGTCATAATTATTCGCTTTTCTATCAATTGCTCGACAGTAATTTGTTCACCCACCGTAATACTTATGCTCTCGAGAGAAGCCTCTAGTGAAACCTATGGCCCCCGGGTCTATCTCTTATCATATTTGTTTTCAATCTACTTTTATTTGCATCTTTACTTTTTGCATCTATATTATAAAATTCCAAAAATATATTTATCTTATCATACTATCTCTATCATACCTCACTTTCGCAAGTGGCCGTGAAGGGATTGACAACCCCTTTATTCCGTTGGTTGCGAGTTCTCAGTTTGTTTGTGTAGGCGCGTGGGACTTTGGAGGAGCCTCCTACTAGATTGATACCTTGGTTCTCAAAAACTGAGGAAAATACTTACGCTACACTTGCTGCATCACCCTCTCCTCTTCGGGGAAAACCAACGCTAGCTCAAGACGTAGCAAGAAGGATTTCTGGCGCCGTTGCCGGGGAGGTCTTCGCTCAAGTCAAGACATACCAAGTACCTATCACAAACCCATCTCCCTCGCATTTACATTATTTGTCATTTGCCGCTCGTTTTCCTCTTCCCCACTTCACCCTTGCCGTTTTATTCGTCCTATCTTTCCCAATCTCCTCCTCTCTTTTTGCTTGCCGTTTTTCTGTTTGCTTGTGTGCCTGTTTGTCCTTATGGCTTTGCCCAAAGGTCCTGACCACCTTCTTAGAAGGATGGATGAGATTGAATCAAATATTAGAAGCTTTATGAATTTGCAATTTGAGCATAATAATTTCTTTAGAAAAGAGCTGAAGGAACAAAAAAGTTTTTTGGGGTTTATGAACAAAGAGCTTGATGATATGAATAAAGAATTCTATGGTGTTAACGCTCAAATTACCCGGCTTGAAAATGCTACAGCCAAAATTTTGACAAGCAAGCCACCTTAGTCAATAAGATGGCCGCTAAACCAGAAAAATTATGTGAAAATAATGATGAGGATCTTAAAGTTATTGATGTGTCACCTATTAGATCTATGTTTCGCAATATGAATTTTGATGATTATGGGACTGATGATGAATCAACTTTGCCTAGAAGGCGTCCCAAGAATTCGGAGTCTTTAGATCTTAATGCTAAATTTGGTAAAAGTGAGATTGGAGAATCCTCAACTTCTAATAATGTTGAACCTACTATCTCGGATCTCAAAGAATTTGACTATGATAATTGCTCTTTAAAAGGTTGTATTTCCTTGTTGCAATCCGTTGTTAATTCTCCTCATGCTTATAGTCAAAACAAAGCTTTTACCAAACATATTGTTGATGCCTTGATGCAATCTTATGATGAAAAACTTAATTTCGAAGTTTCTATACCTAGAAAACTTAATGATGAGTGGGAACCTACTATAAAGATTAGAATTAAAGATTATGAGTGTTTTGCTTTGTGTGATTTTGGTGCTAGTGTTTCCATAATTCCAAAAACTTTATGTGATATTCTAGATTTCCATGATCTTGATGATTGCTCGTTAAATTTGCACCTTGCAGATTCCACTATTAAAAAGCCTATGGGAAGGATCAATGATGTTCTTATTGTTGCAAATAGAAATTTGGTGCCCGTAGATTTTATCGTTCTTGATATAGATTGCAATCTTTCTTGCCCTATTATTCTTGGTAGACCTTTCTTTAGAATGATTGGTGCGATTATCGATATGAAAGAAGGGAACATTAGATTCCAATTTCCCTTAAAGAAAGGCATGGAGCACTTTCCAAGAAAGAAAGTCAAATTACCTTATGAATCTATCATGCGTGCTACTTATGAATCAAGTGCCAAAGATGGCACTCGTTAGATCTATCTTCACTTTTTATGCCTAGCTAGGGGCGTTAAACGATAGCGCTAGTTGGGAGGCAACCCAATTTTCTTTATGTTCTTTGTTTTTGTTCCTGTTTAGTGTTAAATTTTGTTTCTACTTTCTGTTTAGATGTGTTTTTATCTTTTGTTTAGTGTTTGTACCAAGTAGAACCTATAGGATAAACTATGATGATGGTTGATTTGATTCTGCTGAAAAACAGAAACTTTGCGCTCACCAGAAAAACTTCAATAAATCACAGAAACGTGATTTTGCATTGATTCTTTTTGCTTCTGATCAATAAACAAAATTTCCAGTACGTACTATTTTGGTAGGAGTTTTAGAGTTCCATAAGTTTACATTAGTTACAGATTGCTACAGACTGTTCTGTTTTTGACAGATTCTGTTTTTCGTGTGTTGTTTGCTTATTTCAATGCATTTATGGCTAATAAATTAGTTTATAAACCATAAGGAAGTTGGAATACAGTAGGTTTAACACCAAAATAAATAAAGAATGAGTTCATTACAGTACCTTATGTGGTGGTTTTGTTTTCTTTCACTAACGGAGCTTATAAGATTTCCTGTTGAGTTTTGTGTTGTGAAGTTTTCAAGTTTTGGGTAAAGCTTTTATGGACTATGGAATAAAGAGTGGCAAGAGCCTAAGCTTGGGGATGCCCAAGGCACGCCAAGATATTCAAGAATAGCCAAAAGCCTAAGCTTGGGGATGCCCCGGGAAGGCATCCCCTCTTTCATCTTCGTTCATTGGTAACTTTACTTGGAGCTATATTTTTATTCACCACATGATATGTGTTTTGCTTGGAGCATCATGTATTATATTGGTCTTTGCTTGTTAGTTTACCACAATCATCCTTGCTATAACACACCTTTTGGGAGAAGCCTATTTGATTAGAATTTGCTAGAATACTCTATGTGCTTCACTTATATCTTTTGAGCTTGATAGTTTTTGCTCTAGTGCTTCACTTATATCTTTTAGAGCATGGTGGTGGATTAATTTTGAAGAAATTGCTAGTCTCTCATGCTTCACTTATATTATTTTGAGAGTCTTTTAGAACAGCATGGTATTTGCTATGATTATAATTTGGTCCTAGAATGATGAGCATCCAAGTTGGGTATAATAAAAACTATCATAGAAAGTGAATTGGATGCTATGATCAATTTGATGCTTGATAATTGTTTTGAGATATGGAGGTAGTGATATTAAAGTCATGCTAGTTGGGTGATTATGAATTTAAAGAATGATTGTGTTGAAGTTTGTGATTCCCGTAGCATGCACGTATGGTGAACCGCTTTGTGATGAAGTTGGAGCACAATTTTATTTATTGAATGTCTTCCTTATGAGTGGCAATCGGGGAAGAGCGATGGTCTTTTCCTACAAATCTATCCCCCTAGGAGCATGCGCGTAGTTCTTTGGTTTTTGATGACTTCTAAATTTTTATAACAAGTATATGAGTTCTTTTGACTAATGTTGAGTCCATGGATTATACGCACCCTTTCACCCTTCCATTATTGCTAGCCTCTCTTGTATCGTGCAACTTTCGCCGGTACCATACACCCACCATATACCTTCCTCAAAACAGCCACCATACCTACCTATTATGGCATTTCCATAGCCATTCCGAGATATATTGCCATGCAACTTTCCACCATTCCTTTTTTATGACACGTTTCATCATTGTCATATTGCTCTTTGCATGATCATGTAGTTGACATCGTATTTGTGGCAAAGCCACCATCATAATCTTCATACATGTCGCTCTTGATTCATTGCATATCCCAGTATACCGCCAGAGGCATTCACATAGAGTCATATCTTGTTATAGCTTTGAGTTGTAATTTTTGAGTTGTAAATCTATAAAAGTGTGATGATTTCCATTATTAGAGCATTGTCCTAGTGAGGAAAGGATGATGAAGAATATGATTCCCCCACAAGTCGGGATGAGACTTCGGACTTTACAAGAAAAGAGAAAGGCCAAAAAGAAAAAGAAAAAAAAGGGGGGCCAAATAAAAAAAGAAAAAAAAGAAAATAAAAGAAAAAAAGAAGAATGAGAGAAAAAGAGAGAAGGGACAATGCTACTATCTCCTTTTCCACACTTGTGCTTCAAAATAGCACCATGATCTTCATGATAGAGAGTCTTATATGTTGTCACTTTCATATACTAGTGGGAATTTTTCATTATAGAACTTGGCCTGTATATTCCAATGATGGGCTTCCTCAAAATGCCCTAGGTCTTCGTGAGCAAGCAAGTTGGATGCACACCCACTAGTTTTCTTTTGTTGAGCTTTCATATATTTATAGCTCTAGTGCATCCGTTGCATGGCAATCCTTACTCACTCATATTGATATCTATTAATGGGCATCTCCATAGTTCGTTGATACGCCTAGTTGATGTGAGACTATCTTCTCCTTTTTTGTGGCAAAGCCACCATCATAATCTTCGTACATGTCGCTCTTGATTCATTGCATATCCCGGTATACCGCCGGAGGCATCCACACAGAGTCATATCTTGTTCTAGCTTCGAGTTGTAAATCCGTAAAAGTGTGATGATCTTCATTATTAGAGCATTATCCCAGTGAGGAAAGGATGATGAAGACTATGATTCCCTCACAAGTCGGGATGAGACTTCGGACTTTACAAAAAGAAAAAAAAGAAAAAAAAGAGAAAGGCCAAAAAAAGAAGGCCAAAGAAAAAAAAAAGAAAAAGAAAAAAAAGAGAATGAGAGAAAAAGAGAGAAGGGACAATGCTACAATCTCTTTTTCCACACTTGTGCTTCAAAATAGCACCATGATCTTCATGATAGAGAGTCTCATATGTTGTCACTTTCATATACTAGTGGGAATTCTTCATTATAGAACTTGGATTGTATATTTCAATGATGGGCTTCCTCAAAATGCCCTAGGTATTCATGAGCAAGCAAGTTGGATGCACACCCAATAGTTTTCTTTTGTTGAGCTTTCATATATTTATAGCTCTAGTGCATCCGTTGCATGGCAATCCCTACTCACTCACATTGATATCTATTAATGGGCATCTCCATAGCCCGTTGATACGCCTAGTTGATGTGAGACTATCTTCTCTTTTTGTCTTCTCCACAACCACCATTCTATTCCACATATAGTGCTATGTCCATGGCTCACGCTCATGTATTGCGTGAAAGTTGAAAGAGTTTGAGATTATTAAAGTATGAAACAATTGCTTGGCTCGTCATCGGGGTTGTGCATGATTAAATACTATGTGTGATGAAGATAGAGCAACAACCAGACTATATGATTTCGTAGGGATAACTTTCTTTGGCCATGTTATTTTGAGAAGACATGATTACTTTGCTTAGTATGCTTGAAGTATTACTATTTCTTATGTCAATATGAAATTTTATTTTGTATTATTTGGATCTGAACATTCATGCCACATTAAAGAAAATTACATTAAGAATTATGCTAGGTAGCATTCCACATCAAAAATTCTTTTTTTTATCATTTACCTACCCGAGGACGAGCAGGAATTAAGCTTGGGGATGCTTGATACGTCTCCAACGTATCTATAATTTTTGATTGTTCCATGCTATTATATTACCTGTTTTGGATGTTTATGGGCTTTATTTTATACATTATTATCATTTTTGGGACTAACCTACTAACCGGAGGCCCAGCCCATATTGCTGTTTTTTTTTGCCTATTTCAGTATTTCGAAGAAAAGGAATATCAAACGGAGTCCAAATGGAATGAAACCTTCGGAAGCATGATTTTTGGAACGAACAAGATCCAGAGAACTTGGGGTGCAAGTCAAGAAACAACCGGAGCCTCCATGAGATAGGAGCCCCCCCTTGTAGGGCACGCCCCCTGTCTCGTGGGACCCTCGGGCGTCCACCGACGTACTTCTTCCTCCTATATATACCTACGGACCCCGAAAACATCCAGGGGCACCACGAAACACAATTTCCACCACCGTAACCTTCTGTATCCGCGAGATCCCATCTTGGAGCCTTCGCCCGCACTCTACCGGAGGGGGAATCAACCACGGAGGGCCTCTACATCAACACCCTTGCCCCTCTTATGAGTTGTGAGTAGTTTACCTTAGACCTACGGGTCCATAGTTATTAGCTTGATGGCTTCTTCTCTCTTTTTGGATCTCAATACAATGTTCTCCCCCTCTCTTCTGGAGATCTATTCGATGTAATCTCTTTTTGCGGTGTGTTTGTCGAGATCCGATGAATTGTGGGTTTATGATCAGATTTATCTATGGATATTAACTGAATCTTCTCTGAATTATTTTATGTATGATTGAGTTATCTTTGCAAGTCTCTTTGAATTATCGGTTTGGTTTGGCCTACTAGATTGATCTTTCTTGCTGAGGGAGTCCCGGATTAGGGGGTGTCCGGATGGCCAGACTATGACCTTTGGCCGGACTCCTGGACTATGAAGATACAAGATTAAAGACTTCGTCCCATGTCCGGATGGGACTTTCCTTGGCGTGGAAGGCAAGCTTGGCGATACGGATATGTAGATATCCTCCCATTGTAACCGACTCTGTGTAACCCTAGCCCTCTCCGGTGTCTATATAAACCAGAGGGTCTTAGTCCGTAGGACGAATAACAATCATACCATAGGCTAGCTTCTAGGGTTTAGCCTCTCTGATCTCGTGGTAGATCTACTCTTGTACTACCCATATCATCAATATTAATCAAGCAGGAGTAGGGTTTTACCTCCATCGAGAGGGCCCGAACCTGGGTAAAAACATCGTGTCCCTTGTCTCCTGTTACCATCCGCCTAGACACATAGTTCGGGACCCCCTATCTAAGATCCGTCAGTTTTGACACCGACATTGTTGCTTTCATTGAGAGTTCCTCTGTGTCGTCACTTTTAGGCCCGATGGCTCCTCCGATCATCCACAACGACGCGGTCCAGGGTGAGACTTTTCTCCCTGGACAGATCTTCGTATTCGGCGGCTTTGCACTGCGGGCCAATTCACTTGGCCATCTGGAGAAGATCGAAAGCTACGCCCCTGGCCATCAGGTCTGATTTGGAAGTTTGAACTACACGACTGACATCCGCGGAGACTTGATCTTCAACGGATTCGAGCCACAGCCGAGCGCGCCGCACTGTCACGATGGGCATGATCTAGCTCTGCCGCCGGACAGTGCCCAGAGGGCCGCTCAGGTGTCCGCTCCGACCCTTAGCTCGGAGCCGACTGCGCCGATCGAGGACGGGTGGCTGGACACCGCCTCGGGGGCTGCAATCTCTGTGGCGATCGAGCCGAACACCAGTCTTGTCCTCCACGAAGCTCGCGACTCCAAAGAGCCGGACTCCTTTCCGGACTCCGAGCCTTCCACGCCCCTGCCGATCGAACCCGATTGGGCGCCGATCATGGAGTTCGCCGCCGCGGACATCCTTCAACACTCGCCCTTTGGTGACATTCTGAATTCACTACAGTCTCTCTCTTTATTAGGAGAGCCCTGGCCGGACTATGGCCAGCAAGGTTGGGATGCGGACGACGAAATTCGAAGCCCACCCACCACCCACTTCATAGCCACTGTCGATGATTTAACCGACATGCTCGACTTCGACTCCGAAGACATCAACGGTATGGACGCCGATGAAGGAGACGACCAAGAACCAGCGCCTGTAGGGCACTGGAAAGCCACCTCGTCATACGACATATACATGGTGGACACCCCAAAAGAAGGGAATGGCGATGGAACAACGGAGGATGACCCCTCCAAGAAACAGCCTAAGCGCCAGCGTCAGCGGTGCCGTTCTAAATCCCGCCAAAGCAAAAATGGCGATTCCGGCACGGGAGATAACAACACCCCGGACAGTGCCGAAGACAACCCCCTCCAGCAGGATTTAGCACAGGAGGATGGAGAAGCCAGCCCTCATGAGAGAGCGGCAGACAGAGAGGTCGAGGATGATAATTACATGCCTCCCTCCGAAGACGAGGCAAGCCTCGACGACGATGAATTTGCCATGCCCGAGGATCCTGTCAAACAAGAGCGTTTCAAACGCAGGCTTATGGCCACGGCAAGCAGCCTCAAGAAAAAACAGCAGCAACTTAGAGCTGACCAAGACTTGCTAGCCAACCGATGGACTGAAGTCCTTGCGGCCGAAGAGTATGAACTCGAACGCCCCTCCAAGAGCTACCCAAAGCGCAGGCTGCTACCCCGATTAGAGGAGGAAGCAACTAAACCTACATCACCAGTGTATGACGCGGCCGACTGGCCACCTCGTGGCCGCGACAGAGAGGCCTCTCGGCCATCAATTCAAGCCACACCCCGGCGCCGCTCAAAAAGTACCAAGGCACGGGGAAACGTGCCAGACCTACAAGACATATTGGAGGACAAGGCAAGGCAAACAAGATCGATCTATGGATCGCGTGGGCGCCTCACGGCATGTGACGATAACCGTCACGCCGGATATGGCAAATACGGCCAGGCCGAACACATCAGACAAAGCTCATCCGAGCTACGTCGTGATATAGCCCAATACAGAGGCGTCGCACACCCACTATGCTTCACAGATGAAGTAATGGATCATCAAATCCCCGAGGGCTTTAAACCCGTAAACATCAAATCATACGATGGCACAACAGACCCTGCGGTATGTATCGAGGATTATCTCCTTCATATCCACATGGCCCGCGGTGATGATCTACACGCTATCAAATACCTCCCACTCAAGCTTAAAGGACCAACTCGGCATTGGCTTAACAGCTTGCCAGCAGAGTCAATTGGTTGCTGGGAGGACCTGGAATCCGCATTTCTTGACAATTTCCAGGGCACCTATGTGCGACCACCAGACACCGATGACCTAAGCCACATAATTCAACAGCCAGAGGAATCGGCCAGACAATTTTGGACACGGTTCCTAACCAAGACAAATCAAATAGTTGACTGTTCAGACACAAAGGCCCTCGCAGCCTTCAAGCATAACATCCGAGACGAATGGCTTGCCCGGCACCTAGGACAGGAAAAGCTGAAATCCATGGCAGCCCTCACGATACTCATGACCCGCTTTTGCGCGGGAGAAGACAGCTGGCTAGCTCGTAGCAATAACATGACCAAGAGCCCTGGTAATTCGGATACCAAGGACAACAATGGCAGGTCGCATCGCAACAAGCACAAGCGCCGCATTAACGGCGACAATACTAAGGATACAGCAGTTAATGCCGGATTCAGAGGCTCTAAACCCGGTCAGTGGAAAAAGCCATTCAAAAGAAATACTCCGGGCCCATCCAGTTTGGACCGGATACTCGATCGCTCGTGCCAGATACACGGCACCCCCGAACAACCAGCCAATCACACCAATAGGGATTGTTGGGGTTCAAGCAGGCAGGCAAGTTAAGTGCCGAAAACAGAGACAAGGGGCTGCATAGCGATGACGAAGAGGAGCCCCGGCCGCCGAACAACAGAGGACAGAAGGGTTTTCCCCCACAAGTGCGGACGGTGAACATGATATACGCAACCCACATCCCCAAAAGGGAGCGGAAGTGTGCGTTCAGGGACGTATATGCATTGGAGCCAGTCACCCCAAAGTTCAACCCATGGTCTTCCTGCCTGATCACTTTTGATCGAAGGGACCACCCCACTAGCATTCGTCACGGCAGATTCGCCGCATTGGTCCTAGACCCAATCATTAACGGATTTCACCTCACTAGAGTCCTCATGGACGGCGGCAGCAGCCTGAACCTGCTTTATCAGGATACAGTGCAAAAAATGGGCATAGATCCCTCAAGGATTAAACCCACAAAGACGACCTTTAAAGGCGTCATACCAGGTGTAGAGGCCAGCTACACTCGAAGTGGTCATCGGATCCCCGGATAATTTCCGAAGCAAGGAGTTAATCTTCGACATAGTCCCGTTCTGTAGTGGCTATCATGCCCTGCTCGGGCGAACAGCATTTGCAAAGTTCAATGTGGTGCCTTACTACGCATACCTCAAGCTCAAAATGCCAGGCCCTCGAGGAGTCATTAAGGTCAATGGAAACATCGAACGCTCTCTCTGAATAGAGGAGCACACGGCAGCCCTCGCGGCGGAAGTACAAAGTAGCCTCTCAAGGCAATTCTCCAGTCCGGCTGTTAAACGTCCGGACACCGTCAAGCGCGCCCGGAGTAACCTACAACAAGACCGTCTGGCACATTCCGAGCAAGCATAGCAGTGCGGCCCCAACCCTAGACCTCGCGAGATTGCGAAACCAGTACCACGCGTACATAATTACGCTCTGGAAATACGATGGGCATAAGGGGAGGGGCACAACCATGGCACGCCCAGAATGCGGCTCAACCGCACTAGGGGCTCCCGATTTTTTCATTTCTCTTTCTTACTTTCAGGACTCCACTATTCGGAAGGCTTGTCCAGCAGTACAATCGCCGAACACACGATGCAACAGCCAGGGAGACAACAAGCCACGTCGAATGTCCAGGTGGTCTCTATAACGAGCTAAATACCTGTCTTACTTAAAGTCTCGCAGCTTACCCCTGGAGGGGGACATGTCAAATAATCCCATCTCTTGCTTATCGCACTATTTGTATCATTCTGCTTTTTTAGCAGCCCTTTAATAAACAATACATAGCTCTTGTCTATTATTGCATTCATTTTTTATGTAAATATGTTCAGTTATGACATTATGCAACCGTACACTTTGGTATGGCCAATACACCAGGGGCTTAAGTACCCCAGAATATGGTGTGAGAAGACCGAAGACTCTCATGAGTGCGGCACCCCGAACTTATATCATTATATGCATCGGCTCCGAATCATGTCTTGGGTCAATAGTTGGGTTTGCCCGGCTCCCATGTTTTGGTACCTTACGTTCCGCTATATCGGCTAAGGTAGCGCTCGGAGAACTACTGTGATTGTGCCCCAGTTGAGCTGGGTTAACACCTTAGTAGAGAAAGCTAAAACTGACCGTCATGATAGGGCGAGAGCCGGTCGCTGTTCGAGAGGTTTTTCGAGTCCCTAAAGACTTATGCCGCTTAGAGCGAAGAGCTGGCTTTGTCCGGCCTAGGCGTGGATAGTGCCCCGAACTCGGTCTTCCGAATACTAGGGGCTTCGCCAAAATTTAAAATTATAGAATTCTATGGCTAAGTGAGAGTGATAAAGCATTATAAGTCCGATTGCCTTGTTCGTTGTGTTGAGCGCCTCCCTCGAAGGACCCAAGAATGGGAACAAGAGCGCTCAGGTTTATCCCGAACACCCCAGCACTCGTGGCATGGGGGTAGAAGCCGACGACTTGCATCTCTCAGATTTAATAAATGGCCGCACAGAAGGTAATATTTTAAATTCAAAAAGCGTTGCTTAGCGCATATGAACAAGTTTTCAGCGCACAGGATAAACACGAGCGAGTTTACTCAAAAATTACATCCCTGGTACATTCATTTGCCATAAGGCGGGCACCCTTCAGGACGTCCTCATAATACATTTCGGGCCTGCGATGCTCCTTCCCCTCCGGTGGCCCATCTGTCACCAGCTTCTCAGCACCCAGCTTGCCCCAATGCACTTTAGCACGGGCAAGGGCCCTACGTGCGCCTTCGGTGCATATGGAGCGCTTGATGACTTCAAGCCATGGACAAGCATCCACCAGCCGCCTCACCAGCCCAAAGTAGCTCTCAGGCAGGACCTCCCCAGGCCACAGCCGGCCTATAAGGCCCTTCATGGCCTGCTCGGCTACCTTATGGAGCTCGACCGACTGCTTCAGCTGGTCGCTCAAGGGCACCGGGTGTCCGGCCTCAGCATACTGGGACCAGAACACCTTCTCCGTCGAGCTCCCTTCTTCGGCTCGGTAGAATGCGGCAGCGTCGGACACACTGCGGGGTAGATCTGCGAATGCTCCTGGAGAGCTCCGGATTCGGGTAAGTAACACGTAATTCACTTTCACATGCTTGCTTTGCATAAAGAATGCCTTACCTGCCGCTATCTTTTTCATTGCCTCAATCTCCTGGAGGGCTTTTTGGGCTTCGGCCTTGGCAGATTTGGCGCTTTCAAGTGCCGAGGCAAGCTCGGACTCTTGAGTCTTTGAGTCAAGCTCTAAACTGTCGTGTTTTTTCACGAGAGCATTGAGCTCTTGCCGCACCTCCGCCACCCGCACCTCTTGTTTCTCTCGCTCAGTGCGCTCCATGGCCGCATTGTCTTCGGCCTTGGACAACGCTTCCTTCAGGGTCACCACCTCGGTTGTGGCCCCTGTAACATTCACGTTGGTCCTGTCACTATTTGCAACCAGGTATTTTTATATATACTTACATAAGGTACTACCTACCTCCCTTGTCCTCGATCTGCTTCTTGGCAAGGCCGAGCTCGTTCTCGGACCGCTCGAGGCTCTACTTCAATGCATCAACCTCCGCAGTCAGTGCGGCAGAGGTCAACAGTGCAGCCTGCATTCCCATATTGACATATTTATGTTAGACTCCCGCGTATATCTTTTTAGATCCTCAGCCCGACTTTTCTTTCCGAACACCAAACTGAGCATCAAGGGCTACTGTCTATGCGGTAACATTTTTACATGTTTCAAATACATACCTCAAAGCCTGTTAGAAGGCTGACACAGGCTTCTGTCAACCCGCTCTTGGCGGACTGAACCTTCTGGATCACCGCACTCATAATAGTGCGGTGCTCCTCGTCGATGGAGGCACCGTTAAGCACCTCCAGCAATTTGTCTGGTGCCTCCGGTTGGACAGAGGCCACCGGCGTCGTAGGCTTGCCCTTCTTGTGAGGGGCCGCCTGCCGGACTCCGGAACCACTGAAGGTTCCGGTGCGGTGTCCGTCCCAGGGCCGGACTTAGATCCCTCTGGGGTTTTATCCCCTTTGGGCCTGGAGTCCAGGAGGTCGCCTTGCGGCGCCTCCAGGACCACCTCCTCCTGGCTTAGCCCCTTTTGGGACTCCACCTCGGCATCGTCCGTAGGGCGAGGGGAGGTAGCAGTCGGGAGTGAAAGACTATTCACGTCCGACGAATCCAGGGAGCCGCTCGACGAATCGTCGAGCTGAGCCTTGGGCAGACTGCATGATTATATTCGGCGTCAGAAGGTACTGTGCACTAAAGGACGCCATGAGTTATTCTGGTATCCGGATACTTATGATGTTGCCAGGGGCTTGGCTCTGGTTGGCCACTCCTCTCCGACGTCTTCGACGTCGGAGGCGTAGTCCGGAAGAAGGGTCTTCCCCTTCTTGGACTCTCCGGCCTCCCCAGTTGGGGCGACCTTCCTTTTCTTTCCTCCCCCTGTTGGAGGGGGAGAGGCTTCTTCTTCCTTCTCCTCATCTTCGGGGGAGGAGTGCGCTTTGGGGTCGTCGGGCGATGAGTCCGACACCACCAGGCGCCAGGAGCTCCTTCGAGTTCCCGTGGCCTTCTTCTTGGCCTTCTTCTCCGGCACCATGTGAGGTGCCGAAACCAGCAGCTTTGCCAAGTGGGCGCCTGCTGGTCCTTCGGGCAAAGGAGCCGGACAGTCGATCTGTCCGGACGTCCTCTTCCAGTCCTGTCAAAGTAGCGAGAGCTTAGATCCCGCATAGAGTCAAACTATGAAAAAACAAGTATCCTATAAAGGGTAAAACAAGCTTACCGCACTGGCTTGGCGCTTCGCGCAGAATCCGCGATCCTCGGTAATTGAAGGGGAAACCTCGGAGCCCTTGAATAGCACCTTCCAGGCGTCTTCGTGCGTTGTGTCGAAGATCCTAGACAAAGTCTGGTGCTGGGCCGGGTCAAACTCCCACAAGTTGAAAGCCCGTTGTTGACACGGGAGGATCCGGCAGGAGAGCATGACCTAGACTATGTTGACAAGTTTAACCTTCTTGTCCATCAGGTTTTGGACGCAGGTTTGGAGTCCGGTCACCTCTTCCGAATTACCCCACGACAGGCCCATCTCTTTCCAAGAGGTGAGCCGTGTGGGGATGCCAGATCGGAATTCGGGGCCCGCCGCCCATTCAGGGTCGTGCGGCTCGGTGATGTAGAACCACCCCGATTGCCACCCCTTGATGGTTTCCACAAAGGAGCCCTCGAGCCATGTGACGTTGGGCATCTTGCCCACCATGGCGCCTCCGCACTCCGCCTGCTGACCGCCCACTACCTTCGGCTTGACATTTAAGGTCTTCAGCCATAAGCCGAAGTGGGGCTTGATGCGGAGAAAGACCTCGCACACGACGATAAACGCCGAGATGTTGAGGATGAAGTTCGGGGCCAGATCGTGGAAATCCAGGCCGTAGTAGAACATGAGCCCCCGGACAAATGGGTGGAGTGGGAAGCCCAGTCCGCAGAGGAAATGGGGGAGAAACACCACCCTCTCATGGGGCCTAGGGGTGGGGATGAGCTGCCCCTCATCTGGGAGCCGGTGCGCGATGTCATTGGACAAGTATCCAGCTTTCCTCAACTTTTTGATTTACCCCTCCGTGACGGAGGAAGCCATCCACCTGCCTCCCGCTCCGGACATGGTTGGAGAAGGTTGAGGTGGGAAGTGCGGACTTGGGCGCTGGAGCTCGAGTGCGCGGAGATGGATAAGCAAAGGAGGAAGAAGGCGTAAATGGAAAGAGTGGATCCTTATCCCCTTATATGGGTGGACGAAACTATGTACCCCCACCAGCCTAGTAAAACTCGCTTATCTCCCAAGCGCCATGATTAATGGCGCGGTTGGGTTACCCACGCCCGTATTGATGAGAATCCCAGAATAAGTGGACACAATCTCTGCTTTGACAAGACATGCCAAGGAAACCGCCTCGTTAAACGCGCTGAGGTGGGACAGTAAAACGATTCAAATAAAGGCTTGGCCGTGGCAGGATGTCATGCTGCGGAATACGTCAGCAGATTAGATTTGTACAAATATTATTCTCTCTATGGTGGTATGTGGAACTTATTTTGCAGAGCCGGACACTATCCTTGTGTTCAACATCTTCTATGAAGTATTCGGAGGAGGAACCCGCCTTGCAATGCCGAAGACAATTTGCGCGTCGGACTCATCGTCATTGAAGCCTGGTTCAGGGGCTACTGAGGGAGTCCCGGATTTGGGGGTGTCCGGATGGCCGGACTATGACCTTTGGCCGGACTCCCGGACTATGAAGATACAAGATTGAAGACTTCGTCCCGTGTCCGGATGGGACTTTCCTTGGCGTGGAAGGCAAGCTTGGCGATACGGATATGTAGATCTCCTCCCATTCTAACCGACTCTGTGTAGCCCTAGCCCTCTCCGGTGTCTATATAAACCGGAGGGTCTTAGTCCGTAGGACGAACAACAATCATACCATAGGCTAGCTTCTAGGGTTTAGCCTCTCTGATCTCGTGGTAGATCTACTCTTGTACTACCCATATCATCAATATAAATCAAGCAGGAGTAGGGTTTTCCCTCCATCGAGAGGGCCCGAACCTGGGTAAAAACATCGTGTCCCTTGTCTCCTGTTACCATCCGCCTAGACGCATAGTTCGGGACCCCCTACCCGAGATCCGCCGGTTTTGACACCAACACTTGCCATGGGAGAAGTGCTTAGCTTTAGGTTCAATCTTGCGGTGTTCTTACCCAGTGACAGAAAGGGTTGCAAGACATGTATTGTATTGTTGCCATCGAGGATAACAAGATGGGGTTTATATCATATTGCATGAGTTTATCCCTCTACATCATGTCATCTTGCTTAATGCGTTGCTCTGTTCTTATGAACTTAATACTCTAGATGCATGCTGGATAGCGGTCGATGTGTGGAGTAATAGTAGTAGATGCAGGCAGGAGTCGGTCTACTTGTTATGGATGTGATGTCTATATACATGATCATGCCTAGATAACGTCATAATTATTCGCTTTTCTATCAATTGCTCGACAGTAATTTGTTCACCCACTGTAATACTTATGCTCTCGAGAGAAGCCTCTAGTGAAACATATGGCCCCCGGGTCTATCTCTTATCATATTTGTTTTCAATCTACTTTTATTTGCATCTTTACTTTTTGCATCTATATTATAAAATACCAAAAATATATTTATCTTATCATACTATCTCTATCAGATCTCACTTTCGCAAGTGGCCGTGAAGGGATTGAAAACCCCTTTATTGCGTTGGTTGCGAGTTCTCAGTTTGTTTGTGTAGGTACGTGGGACTTTGGAGGAGCCTCCTACTGGATTGATACCTTGGTTCTTAAAAACTGAGGGAAATACTTACGCTACACTTGCTGCATCACCCTCTCCTCTTCGGGGAAAACCAACACTAGCTCAAGACGTAGCACCCACCGGCAGTCAAATGGCCAAGTTGAGCGTGCAAACGGCCTCATTCTGTCCGGCATCAAGCCCCGACGGGTCGAGCCTCTGGAGCGTCCGGCCGGCTGCTGGCTCGACGAGCTGCTGGCCATCCTCTGGAGCTTGCGCACCACTCCGAACAAGTCAACTGGCTTCACGCCTTTCTTCCTCGTCTACGGTGCTGAAGCCGTCATCCCGACATACATAGAGTTCGACTCCCCGAGAGTCACCATGTACACAGAGGCGGATGCCAAGGAGGCACGAGAAGACGGTGTCGACTTGCTGGAGGAGGGCCGACTGTTGGCACTCAGTTGGTCCGCCATCTACCAGCAGAGTCTGTGCCGATACTACAACCGCAAGGTGAAGCCAAGATCTTTCCAGGAGGGAGACCTTGTGCTCCGGCTGATCCAGTGAACAGATGTCCAGCACAAGCTCTCGGCACCTTGGGAAGGCCCTTTCATCATCAGCAAGGTGCTGGGCTACGACTCCTACTATCTGATCGACGCCCAGAAGCCCAGAGCATGCAAGAGAGATGATTCAGGCAAAGAGATGGAGAGGCCATGGAACGCAAACCTCCTCCGAAGGTTTTACAGTTGAGAGTAGTATGTATCACTCTATCTTTTGTATTATGTATAAAGACTACGGGTTCCCCAAGAAGAGCTCGGGGACTACCCTCTTTTATCTATATGATAAGTGTTATGCCTATGAGTATGTATAGTTTTATTTCCGCCTGGCACCGGGTTCGACCAGTCGGCCCGGAGGCTAGCCGCCTTCTGCTATATGCCGCCTCCTGCAGCCGGACAAGTAGTGTGTCGGCACCAGAAACTTCCTTTGTCAGAAGCCACAGTTCGCAGAGCGACTGCATGGTGGGCAGGGGTTGCAAAACGGTTGCCCACACGAAAAAACGACTAAGGAAGAAACACATATAGTTGAGGCCGGCATCGCACCTAATCGTCCGGCTGCCGAGCAGCCGGTCGGCCGGCTTCTACTTTTATTACCAACACTCCGAATGGCTAAGTACTAGCCCACAAGCAGCTAAATACTCAACCCAGCCGCAGTCTGCAGAGCGGCTGTTCGGCTGGCAAGAGGATAGCCAAGGGAGGGCGGCAAAGGAAAAGACCAAGGAGCAAAAAGGCAAGAAAAGTTAGAAGTCGGCAAAGCAAAAACAACGATAGAATATTTACATGGATAAAGGCCTACCGGCCGGCACTCAATAAAGTTCGACATACACCCCATGGGTGGAATTGCGAAATTTAACCAAGATTATCCAGACTCTAGCAAACAGGGAAAAAGGAAAAATCCTAAGGAGCGGCAGAAGACTCCGGCTGGGCAGTGCCAGTTGGTTCAGCAGAGGACTCCGGCTGGGCAGCGCCGGTTGGCGTGGCGGAGGGCTCCGGCTGAGCGCCAGAGTCGGTCGTGCCACCTGATGCGGCAGGCGGCTCCGTCTGGGCAGTAGAGTCGGCGGCGGCAGTCGGGACGGCGGAGTCCTGGATGTTGGAGTCGGTGGCGCCCGTCGGAGGAATGGACGACTAGTCGATCCCTGCCTGGCCGCTTCCAGCAGCAGTCGGCGCCTTGGGACACGGATCGTTGCTTGAGGCCTGGTCAGGTTGGGGCTGACCATCCGCCCCAACCTCCGGCAGGTCGACGTCGCTCTCCTCCTCCTCCTCCTCCTCCTCCCCCTCCTCCCCTTCATCACCGGAGTCAATGACTTCAGCGGAGTCCTCGTTGTCCTCTGGGTTCAGCCCGAGCCATTCCTGCGGCGCTTGGCCGCCTTCCTCGACTATCTCCGGGACGAAGACGCTGGTGTCGGTGAAGTCGGCGATCGCCGCCGTCCTATTGATAAGATCGGCTTCCACCACCACCAGCTCCTCCTGCGCCTCCAGCCGGAACGTGGTTAACTGGGCTAGATCCAGCCCAGGGTACCACGCCTTGACGAACTCTAAGGCCCGGCGCACTCGTGCCCGGGCTGCAGAGCCCTTCCAGGCTTCCAGGCGGCCGGCCGCCACCTCCAGCCAGTCGGTAGTCCGACTTGGGGTGCACGGAGCCGGCATGCCTGGCCAGAGGACGGAGACCGCTTGGGCCCCGATGCGCTAAAGACGGCGCAACATTTGATGAGCAGGCCGAAGACGGGCCTGGATGCTGAGGATCTGCTCATTGAGAGTCCGGGGGCATCAGCAGCGATCTGCGTGCCTTCCGCCCTCTGCTCCTCGCGCTGAGCCTCGATCATCTGGATCGCGGCAACAGAGTGGCCCAAGAAGAAGTCTGTTTGGACAGAAGGAAAGAAAAGCCAAAGTTATAAACAAGGAATCGGCCTAAATAAGGGTCGGCTGCTCAACGCAAGAAACAAAGAAAACAAAGCTCACCATCGACCAAGTCTTCAATGCTGCTGAAGCAGGCTGTCATCTGGGCTTCCTTGTCGGCCCAGGCAGAGCGCTCGGCCTCAAACTCAGCGAGGAGGTCGGCCTCTTTCGTCTTCGCCTCCTGCTGGGCCGCCATGAGGGCCTCCACCTGCTCAGCAAGCTGAGTGACCAGCCAGTCTCGCTCTTCAGCCAGCTTGCTGCACTCCGCCTCCTTGCCGCACAGGGCGGTGTTGGCTTCGCCCAGCTACTGCTGCAAGGCGGCATTGGCCTCTGAGGAAAGGAGGAGAAGGAAGAACATCAGTCAAATAACAAAGAGGGATGCAGTTGCCGGGGAAATTCGGCCCGACTGCTCAGCAGTCGGCCCGAACCTCGGGGACTACAGCTCGCGGGTGCGCTAGTGCGCCCCCGCAAAAGAAGGGAATTGAAGCTTACTCCGGCTCTCGGACAGATGGTCGGTCTGCGTCTCCAGCTCCTGGACCCTGGAGTTGTAGGCGACCACGCGGAGGTTGTGGTAGTCCTGTAGAGGGGAATATCAAAAAAGATTAGCATTTAAACTCCGACAAGATGAAGTTCTGGACCGCCTGCTCAGCAGCCGACCCGAAACTTGGGGACTACACCTAGTGGGTGCGCTGGCGTGCCCCCACGAAGGATGAAAGAAGATCAAAGTAAAGAGAAGCTGGATGCTTACGCGATGGCTGCTCGCAAATCCAGAAACGCCTCATTGCAGCGCCTAAGGGCTTCGGCTTCGGCCCGGAGCTTGGCCTAGACATCGAGGGATGCCTGGTTCAGGGCGCCCGTCCCGCCTCCACGTACCCAGCCGATTGGCACGGCGCTGGATGCGTCGGTGTCGGGGACCGACGAGCTTGCGGCTCCGGTCTCCAACGATCGTGGCGCCGAGGCCGCCTTCTCAAGACGGCGGCGTACGGGTGTGCGGACCTAAGGAGTTAGGTCCGTCACCACCACGTTCCCGGCCGGTGGCACTGGCGGCTCGTCCGGCTGCTCGACTTGCGTTTCGCTAGTCGGTGGCGGCGGCGGCATGAAGACGTCCGGCATAGTCACGTCACCGCCCTTCCTCTCCATGACTGGATGCTCATCGCTGGCTCCTCCGGTCGTCGCCTCGAACTCCGATGGAGGTGGTGCGGTGTTCAGAGGCGTCACAAGCAGCGGCTCCTGGCGGCACGCCGCCTCCGCGAGCCGCTCCCTTTTCGCGGCTTCGGCCTCCGCCTGCGTCAGCTCCTCGCCGCCGATGCTGCGGCCTTGTCCGCCTCCGCCTTCGCCAGGTGGTCGGCCTCTTTGTCGCGCGCGTTCCGCTCTCTCGCCTCCCGGAGGTCGGCGGCCGGGTTGATCCGCCGACTGGTGGAGGAGGTCATCGCCGACCTGATGACCGAGGCGGCGCCCGACTTCTCGAGGGTGAGCGGGGCCCTGAGATGTGAATACACGACAAAGAGATTTTTGAGGCCGGATCGGCAAAAGAGGTGAAGGCAAGATAAAGATACTTACGTTGATACCATAATCGGCACCTTCGGCTGCCTCTGGTACTTGTCCGCCTTAGTTGCGGCCTCTTGCCGCCTGGTCGCCGCGGCCGGATTCTTGGGCTTCTTCGGTGCGCTGCCAAACAGGGAAGCTCCTTGTTTCCGCTTGCGCTTGCCGCCACGGGCGGGCGGCCCTGCAGAGGGGCCGGCACTGGTGTTGGTTGTGCTCCGGGCGGGGCGCGGCTCGTCTTCGTCGTCGTCATCGTCAGGTCAGGTCTCCACGCCGCCGCCTTCCTTGGAGCCGCCTGCTCTGCCACCTCCGCCTATTGCATCATCCGCGTCACTCACTGCCCTGTCCCGAAGGTAGTCACCACCCGGCACCATGATGGCGGCCGCCGCCATGGACATATAAATCTGCGCTCCAGAGGGGAGTCGCGTCACGATAAGAGCAAGACCAAAAGACAACTCTAAAGGAAGAAATCGAGGGACTTACGGCAGGCGCCGATTGTCACGAGAGTACGGCTGCTTCCCGTACCGCCAGTCTCCCTCCGACATCTTGAGGTCGGAGATCTCATTCACCATCTGCGCGATCTTGACAGGCGGCATCTCTTTCGTGCACAGTCGGCACGGGTCGCGGTGCCCGCCCATCCGGAAGATCGGATGAGGGTGGCTTTGGAGCGGGAGAACCCGGCTCTCGACAAAGGCGATGAGGAGATCGGAGGCCACGAGGCCCTCCGACTCCTGGAGCACTCGAAGTCGGCCAATGGCGGCCGCCGTGTCCGCTGACACTGGCTTTGGCTTGTATCCCCAGTTGGGCCGAGGCCCGGTGGGGGCCGGATGCACGTTCTCGACGTAGAAATAGGACTGCTGCCACATCTTCACCGACTGGGCTAGCTTGATGATGGGGAAGACGTTCCTCTTCGCCGGCCGGCGCACGGCGACATAGCCGCTGCACTCGGCCGCCGTGTCCTTGGCGGAGGTGCCTAGCTTCCTGTAGAAGAGTGCTCCCCACAACTCGATCGTGGGGAGGATGCCGATGTATCCCTCGCACGCCGTGACCCAGGCAGAGAGCAGGGTCACGGTGTTGGGTGTCAAATGATGCGGTTGAAGATGGTTGAAGTCGAGGAACGAGCGGAGGAAGCCGCTCTCCGGGAGGCCGAAGCCATGAAGGAAGTGCGAGCGGAAGACGACCCGCTCGTTTCCCCTCGGCGCCGGCGAGATCTCCGCCTCTGGCGGCACCCGTGCCTTGACGAATGCCGCGTTGGGCATCCAGCGCGCGTCCCGGAGGAAGGTGATATGGTCTTCGATGACCGTCGAGCCGTCCCAGTCGCTGCATGATACGTCTTCGTCGTATCTATAATTTTTGATTGTTCCATGCCAATATTATTCAACTTTTATATACTTTTGGCAACTTTTTATACTATTTTTTGGGACTAACATATTGATCCAGTGCCAAGTGCCAGTTCCTGTTTGTTGCATGTTTTATGTTTCGCATAAAACCAATATCAAACAGAGTCCAAACGGGATAATAACGGACGGAGAATTATTTTGGAATATTTGGGATTTTCCGGAGGAATAATCAATGCGAAACGGTGTCCGAGGTGGCCACGAGACAGGGGGCACGCCCTCCCCCCTGGGCATGCCCTGGACTCTCACGGGCCACCCGTAAGGCGGTTGACACTCTTCTTTTGCTGCAAGAAAGCTAATTTTATGAGAAAAATCTGGGCGAAAGATTCACCCCGATCGGAGTTACGGATCTCCAGATATAAAGGAAACGGTGAAGGGGTAGAATCAGACAACGCAGAAACAGAGAGATGGATCCAATCTCGGAGGGGCTCTCGCCCATCCCAAGCCATGGGAGCCAAGGACCAGAGGGGAAACCCTTCTCCCATCTAGGGAGGAGGTCATGGAAGAATAAGAAGAAGGGGCCCTCTCTCCCCCTTGCTTCCGGTGGCGCCGGAGCGCTGTCGGGGGCCATCATTATCACTGCGATCTTCACCAACACCACTGACATCTTCACCAACATCTCCATCACCTTCCCCCATCTATATCCAGCGGTCCACTCTCCCGCAACCCGCTGTACCCTCTACTTGAACATGGTGCTTTATGCTTCATATTATTATCCAATGATGTGTTGCCATCCTATGATGTCTGAGTAGATTTCTATTGTCCTATCGGTGATTGATGAATTGCTATGATTGGTTTGAGTTGCATGTTTTATTATTGGTGCTGTCCTATGGTGCCCTCCGTGTCGCGCAAGCGTGAGGGATTCCCGCTGTAGGGTGTTGCAATGCGTTCATGATTCGCTTATAGTGGGTTGTGTGAGTGACTGAAACACAAACCCGAGTAGGTAGATTGTTGCGTATGGGATAAAGGGGACTTCATACTTTAATGCTATGGTTGGGTTTTACCTTAATGAATCTTTAGTAGTTGCGGATGCTTGCTAGAGTTCCAATCATAAGTGCATATGATCCAAGAAGAGAAAGTATGTTAGCTTATGCCTCTCCCTCAAATAGAATTGCAATAGTGATTGCCGGTCTAGTAACATAGTCAATTGCTTAGGGACAATTTCACAACTCCTACCACCACTTTTCCACACTCGCTATATTTACATTATTGTTTCTTTATCCAAACAGCCCCTAGCTTTTATTTACGTGCTCTTTATTATCTTGCAAACTTATCCAACAACACCTACAAAGTACTTCTAGTTTCATACTTGTTCTAGGTAAAGCGAACGTCAAGCATGCGTAGAGTTGTATCGGTGGTCGATAGAACTTGAGGGAATATTTATTCTACCTTTAGCTCCTCGTTGGGTTCGACACTCTTACTTATCGAAAACTGTTGCGATCCCCTACACTTGTGGGTTATCACCGCCCTTCTCGTGCACAATTGGGTGGAGCTGCGGGAGGAGCAAGAGCGCAGCGGCGGCGGCGGCGGCAGCACCACGGCAAGCAAGAAGCAGCGACAACAACAATGGTGGGGAGAGCAAGACGAGGAAGAGAGTGCGGGAGGGGGCACACGTGCCCCACCACACCCCTCCCTCCCCCTACTTATAGCCCTTGGGCTACGAAGCCGAGGGGACGGGGCGTGGGTCGTGGGATTAACCGCACCCACGACCCCACGACCCCATGTTCGCCGCGCGAACTTACTGCGCCGTGAATGCCCGTGGGAATCTCAACCGCCCGCCTCGGCACAGCAGATCCGCCCGCATGCCGAGGCTCGGTAGTGGCGGGCCCGGCCCACTGTCACGTCCCATCAGGAGCGTGGGATGGCAGGCTGGCCGGGCTGGCAAGCGCCGCGTGGCATTCCTACGACGGTTAGCGGCCTAGGGAAGCTTAGCAGGCAAGCCACCTGTTCTCCCGCCTTGGAGTTCAAAATTGGCCAACGATTCCGCCTTGTCGGAAGCCGGCGCACTGCAAGGCGGATCACGATATCCTCCTGGAGCTCGGTGAGGAGGGAAGCCCCTGAGACTTTGCGGCCCCACGACCACAACGCCTCACTGGCTTCAGGGACTACTGTCAGAGTAATGGGCCACGAGTAGCCTCACCCGAGTCCCTTGATGTAACAAAACTTTGGGCCGGCTTCGTCCTGCAAAGACCCCAGCTAGAAGCTCTGCCCTCCGAGGGCCGGATGGCCCAGAGGCCGGCCACCGGAGGACGTCCAAGCACCAGAAGACGGCCCTAAGAGCGGCCGGCTCCGGTAGACCAGCTCCTGGAGAGGGTGTCCTCCCGCCGCCCTCGGAGTCTGGGCCCCCCATCAAGAGTACAAGGTAGAGCGTGACTATAGTGAAGCCCGTCGCCCCCGAATCCCGGGATAAGCATGGCTACAGTGCCCCGTACAGGCGGAGATCTCCGCACGGCGTGGCACTGTGCCATGTCCCCCCTGATGTCGCTGTGGGCAGGCGGGGCCCTATTCCCCATGATGGCCTGTCGGTACGGCCTACCGGCGGCGGGCCCTATCAGACAGTAACGCCATAGAAGACGGCGGAAGCCCAACCAGACGGACTCAGGGAGGGCCGGTCTTCAGCAGGCGGCCGTCCCTTGCCCCGAGGCAAGCATGCCATTAAGCTAATGAGACCAGGTGTGGCTACAGTGATCTCCCGCGGTCTCGCCACACGGCAGGACTGTAGCCACGATGAGATGACCAAGCCCTCATCACTGACGGCACGGCTACGGTAAGCAGCCACCAACCAGTCGGCGGGGCCCACCAGGCGGCAGGCCCCAATGGTCGGTGGAGAAGCCAAAGGCCGGAGACGCTGACAGCCGGGCCCAGCACCCGACCAGATTACCATTGTACCCCTGTGGGGTAGGCCTATATAAACCCCCCAGGGCACCCATGCAAAGGGTTCCCACTCTGATAGAACTAGCCAGTTACCTAGGGCAGGGAAGAGCTAGCCTTGCCTTCTGCTACCTCTAGACATAGCTCAAGGAGCACCTTGTATCGCTAGTGCCTTAGTGATCATGCGGAGACCCCGCAGAGTAGGAGTAGGGGTATTATCTCCACGCAGAGCCCCCAACCTGGGTAAAGTTCACCGGCGTATGTGTCTACGCCTTATCCCGCTTGCAGGCACCGGCAACGTTCTACTCGCTCCCACCATGATAAGCCATCCGTTGGCATATGTCGTACCCAACCCCCAACACTTATATTAGTTTACGGAGGGAGTATAATGCCCCATGCTATATGTCTTGAGAGCCTAACTCAATTTCCTTTCCGTCAACAAAACCAATACAATATGTTGAATACATATATCGCAAAATTACTACAAGTCCATGCTGCATGAGCAATTTCTTGCAGTGTTTACCTAGCTATTGTCAAGGCTGGCCTATAATCTGGCATGTTGCCTCTAATTTGCATCCATTTTCAGGAAGTCTTCTCTATTGTTACCAATGTTAGCCTGATAAAAATACGTCAGAAAATAATAAAAACATGCAACAAAGAAAATCTCAACTTTAGAAATTCCTTGCTCGGAATTCAGTCATTTACCTTAGAAAGAGGTGAGCCAGAACTACATGGAAGAAATAATAGCATCTACACTGAAAGATTGATGCATGCTAAATTTTACGAAGCGTTGCAGTCATGCAGGCATACATTTGTTGGAATAATAGAAGATGATGTGCGGCGTTGTGAAGGTGTTGTAGGCAAACTTGGCAAAGTCGAGCAAAAAATGATGCAAAAAACAAAGCATTCCATAACTTGAAGTTATGGAATGTTTAATAATCAATTGTAAGTTGATAAAAGTTTATCGTGTGATGTCATGTACAAAACTTTATTCAAAATATTAAATATGTTGAGTGCATTGTTCCAATGGTAGTTATGTGAGTAGTTTTTTTAATAGCAAAACATTTGTGCACAAAGTTTATTTATGTTCTTAATGCTCGTGATTACTACTTGCAGAAAGTATTGCACAACTGTTTTCATAGTATTGCGGCTCTAGACAAAAGCCATGGACATACGCTTCGCGAGGGAGCTAAGGTGATCAACATACCCTAGCCGCCTCTAGCTGCCTTCCCCTCTCGCCGCCATTAGGGCGTGTCCCTGGGCAAAGCCTGCACGGCAACGGTATATAGGTATGGTTGAGGGGCGGTTTGCTAGGAAAGTCTTGGAGGGGTGTTGTAGTTGAACAAGTGAAAGGGCATGTAGCCCCTAAGTATGGTCTTGGTAATTAATGACAATCTCTATCGACTAATGTTTTCACTGAGATATATTCGAAGGTATTGTCCATAGATGGTGCATCAAGGATACTAGATGGAATCAAGGATGAAGTCCATATATACGATGATAGATTTGCTCTAAGCTTGGTATTAAATGACAATTCCTATGGAGCATAAAGTGTACTGAATCTTATATGAAGATATGTTCCATAGTGATGCTTGAAGTGCATTGGGTTGTTTTGTGAAGAATGCCATCAAAGCACCCGAAGAAATCCTCATGGTATCCTTCATTGGATACCCCGTGCTCATGGGCTTGTACCGTGCGCATGGGTCGAGTGTCAACTCTCTGGATACCCCGTGTAATGGGGCCTAGGTTTTTGGCTTTCGAGATCCCATGTTCAGTGAGGTTTCAAGTTGGACTCTGGGGACTTCTATTGAATCCATCAAGATTGATTTCCATGCCCAACCTAATTTGTTCAAGATGGAGTTCATTGGAAGATCTCAAAGATTAACATATTTGGGCTTTTAAGGATCAAGGGCTTGAGAGAATAGTTAAAGAGAAGAATTCAAGTTATGGCTTCAAGACAAGATCATGGTGAGCTCATATGTTGGACTTAGGTCTCCAACGTATATATAATTTTTGATTGTTCCACGTTGTTATATTATCATTCTTGGATGTTTTACAAACATTTTATATCATTTTTTGGTACTAACATATTGACATAGTGCCCAGTGTCGGTTGTTGTTTTCTGCATCGCAAAAAATCAATACCAAACGGAGTCCAAACGCAGCAAAACTTTTTGTGATTTTTTTTACCAGAAGACATCCAGTGGGCCAAAGAAGTGCCGAAGAGGGATCACGAGGTGAGCACAAGACAGAAAGGCGGACCTAGAGGCCCAGGCGCGCCCTGGTGGGTTGTGCCCACCTCGGCGGCCTCCCGCACCACCTCTTTGCTCTATAAATACCCCAATATTCCAGAACCCTAGGGGAGTCGACGAAATTTCCATCCAACCGCCGCAGAGTCCAGAACCACGAGATCCAATCTAGACACCATCACAGAGGGGTTCATCATGCCCATTGGTGCCTCTCCGATGTTGTGTGAGTAGTTCATTGTAGACCTACAGGTCCGTAGTTAGTAGCTATATGGCTTCCTCTCTCTCTCTCTTGATTCTCAATACAATGGTCTCTTGGAGATCCATATGATGTAACTCTTTTTTGTGGTGTGTTTGTTGGGATCCAATGAACTTTGAGTTTATGATCAGATTTATGTTTTTATCCATGAAAGTTATTTGAGTCTTCTTTGATCTCTTATATACATGATTGCTTATAGCCTTGTATTTCTTCTCTGATATTTGGGTTTTGTTTGGGCAATTTGATCGATTTATCTTGCAATGCGAAGAGGTGCTTTGTGATGGGTTTGATCTTACGGTGCTTGATCCCAGTGAAAGAAGGGGAAACGACACGTATGTATCGTTGCTATTAAGGATAACAAGATGGGGTCTATTTCTACATAAATAGATCTTATCTACATCATGTCATTATTCTTATTGCATTACTCCGTTTTTCCATGAACTTAATACACTAGATGCAAGCTGGATAGCGGTCGATGTGTGGAGTAATAGTAGTAGATGCAGGCAGGAGTCGGTCTACTAATCTTGGACGTGATGCCTATAGAATGATCATTGCCTGGATATCGTCATGATTATTTGAAGTTCTATCAATTGTGAAAGGATCAAGAAGAGGTGTCTAGAGGGGGGTGAATAGACCCTCAACACACAAAGTTGGCAGATTTTAAGTTTTTCAAGTTGAGGTGGAGCTTTAGCACAAATTTAACATTCACAATACATATCAAGCAAGCATGCAAAGAGTATATGGGCAGAGGGAAGTAAAGCATGCAACTTGCAAGAAAGTAAAGGGATGGGATTGGAGTGTGCAAACGCAATTGGAGACACGGAGATTTTTGGCGTGGTTCCGATAGGTGGTGCTATCGTACATCCACGTTGATGGAGACTTCAACCCACGAAGGGTAATGGTTGCACGAGTCCATGGAGGGATCCACCCACGAAGGGTCCACGAAGAAGCAACCTTGTCTATCCCACCATGGCCATCGCCCACGAAGGACTTGCCTCACTAGGGTAGATCTTCACGAAGTAGGTGATCTCCTTGCCCGTACAAACTCCTTGGTTCAACTCCACAATCTTGACAGAGGCTCCCAAGTGACACCTAACCAATCTAGGAGACACCACTCTCCAAAAGGTAATAGATGGTGTGTTGTTGATGAACTCCTTGCTCTTGTGCTTCAAATGATAGTCTCCCCAACACTCAACTCTCTCTCATAGGACTGGATTTGGGGGAAAGATGATTTGAGTGGAAAGCAACTTGGGGAAGGCTAGAGATCAAGATTCATAGGTTGGATTGGAATATCTTGGCCTCAACACATGAGTAGGTGGTTCTCTCTCAGAAAATGAATGTTGGAAGTGTAGGAATGTTCTGATGGCTTTCCTCACAAATGAGGAGTGTGTGGAGGGGTATATATAGCCTCCACACAAAATCTAACCGTTACACACAATTTACCAAACTCGGTGGGACCGAATCATAAAACTCGGTCAGACCGATTTAGTTCATAATGTGACCGTTAGGCATTTCGGTGGGACCGATATGATCAACTCGGTGGGACCGATGTGCAAGGGTTAGGGTAAAACCTCATCTCGGTTTGACCGACTACACAAACTCGGTGGGACCGAATTGGTAATAAGCAAAACAGATAGTTGGTCAAGCAAACTCGGTGTGACCGATTACATTTTCTTGGTGAGACCGAAAATATTGCAATAGGCAACAGGGAGTTTGCAAGCCCATTTCGGTGAGACCGAGATCCCATCGGTGAGACCGAATTGATTAGGGTTTCTGGCAATGGCTATGTCACATGAACTCGGTGGCGCTGGATGGATCAAATCGGTGGGGTCGAGTTTGACTTTTGGTTTGGGACATATGTGGATGTGAGAAAGTAGCTGAGGGCTTTGGAGCATATCACTAAGCACTTTGAACAAGCAAGCCATTAAGCAACACCTCATCCCCTTTTAATAGTATTGGCTTTCCTATGGACTCAATGTGATCTTGGATCACTAAAAATAGAAAATGTAGAGTCCTGAGCTTTGAGCTTGAGCCAATCCTTTGTCCTTAGCACCTTGAAGGGGTTCCACATCCTCTTCTCCGTGCCACTCCACTGTTGAACTTATCTGAAATATACTAGATAAAAGTATTAGTCCAACAAGAGATATGTTGACATTAATTATCAAAATCACCCAGGGAGCACTTGTGCTTTCAAATTGCCCAACAGTAATTCATTTACCCACCGTTTTCTATTTTTCTCGAGAGAAGCCACTAGTGAAATCTACGGCCCCGGGGTCTCTTCTTTGTTATATCTGCCTTCGCGATCTCTTTTTATTTGCTTTTATTTTCAGATCTATTAATTCAAAAATACAAAAATAATTGGTTGTACTTTATTTTATTCGCGATCTATTTATTCAATCTATTACAACTTTCTCCCGTCTACTTGCCAATTTTTGGTGTCATTGCCCGAAAGGGATTGACAACCCCTTTAATAAGTCAGGTTGCGAGCATTTGTTATTTGTGTGCAGGTGATGTTCATGTAGTGTTGCATGGTTCTCCTACTGGTTCGATAACCTTGGTCACTGAGGGAAATACATACCGTTGTTGTGCTGCATCATCCCTTCCTCTTTGGGGAAATAGCGATGTAGTTCAAGCTGCATCTATTGGGTGTAGGTTGATCAAGTCTTGAAGCAAGCAACTAGAGTGAAGAATTCATTGTGCCTGTCAAGAGATTATGATGGAGTTTTAGGAGAGAATGTGGTGACCAAGATGATATTCATAGTGGAACTTGATATGGTCATGGAAGAGTCTTGGTGATATAGTCTTGAAGCAATGAAGGGAAATGAACAGTTCATTGTGGATTTCAAGAAACCAAGATGGGGCATGAAGTAAAGATGTTGGTTGACCAAGATGAAGCTCGAAGATTATCTAGATGGTCAACTCACAAAGTGCAATCTTTGTACCATGTGGGATCAAGTGATCTAGTGGTATGGTAAGTAATTGTGAATTGTGCTTTGTTACCTAACCCTTGCTATGTGTTTTCTATGTCTATGTGGGTTAGGTGTTTCTCATGGGCTTGCATCAAAAGGAAAGATTTCAAGTAGCCTATGTGTGCATGACATCAAGTGGTGATGGTCATCGGGTTCGAGGCCAAGTGCAAGATGAGAAGCCGGAGGTTATATGCTTTGAACCTTGCGGTCCACATCATGATAATGTCCATGTGAAGATGGGCTTAAGTTAAGGCTTCCCTCTTTGCAATATGAGGAAGCATTTCGAGTATCTTCACCAAGTGATTGTGGACAAGAAAAGGACTCCAACTTGAGGCAAACATTAAAGTCAACATCAAGCTCAAGTGGAATGTTCAAGGCAAAGGTATAGCTTATCTAGGTTTTCCTAGTTTTGCTGGTCTCATGGTGCTTGGAGGGAGACCAGATTATAGGTTTGATAGTCGTACTATCAAGAGGGACTTTCAGGTGTATAGCTTGATCACGTCGCATGTAGAGACCTCAAATATTTGCATAATTTGCATCATTATTTCTTATTGATCTTGGGTGGTTCTCTATGTGAGGACAGTGGGCTTTTCCATAGCTTTAAAACGAGCCCAAGATCATCGAATTCGAAGTTTGTATGACAAGGTTGTGCATGTTTTAGTGGGCTGCTACAGGCTGTTTCTAGGTACCCCATGGGCACGGGGTTTGAGGCCGTGGGCACAGGGCATCCGTGCGCACGGGGCTTGTACCGTGGGAACAGGACCCCATGGGCACGGGGTGTCCAGGAAGTGTCCATTGGAGCCCCAACGGCTAGTTTTGGGGGGTGGCTATAAAAGAGCCTGATGTCTACTACGCAACTTGTTCTTGTAGACTCGTGTTGGGCCTCCAAGCGCAGATTTTTGAAGGACAGGAGCCGCTTTCCCTCATTCTACTTGTCCAACCCTCTTCACGAACTTGTACAATCAATGCCACAAAGATAGCGAACTCGATTATTGAATATATAAGGAAATGAGCGATGGTTTGGCACCAGATATCCGGGTGTGTGGAAAGAGCAGCCGTGAAAAGCGGAAAAACCATCAAAAAATGACGATTGCTTGTGAAGGTTTCCACAAAAAGACCCCTTGGTTCTGGTAAACAGATCACAATTACAGGTACCTGGGAGCATACCTAGCAATTTTCCCTCAAGTGGATGACCTAAGGTTTACCAATCCGTGGGAGGTGTAGGATGAAGATGGTCTCTCTCAAGCAACCCTGCAACCAAATACAAGCAATCTCTTGTGTCCCCAACACACCCAATACAATGGCAAATTGTATAGGTGCACTAGTTCGGCGAAGAGATGGTGATAAAATTGTAATATGGATGGTAGAAATATATTTTTATAATCTGAATAAATAAAAATAGCAAGGTAGCAAATAGTGAATGGGCGCAAAAACGGTATTGCAATGCTTGAAAATGAGGCATGTGGTTCGTACTTTCACTAGTGCAATCTCTCAACAATGCTAATATAATTGGATCATATAACCATCCCTCAACGTGCAATGAAGAATCACTCCAAAGTTCCTATCTAGCGGAGAACATAAGAAGAAATCATTTGTAGGGTACGAAACCACCTTGAAGCTATTCTTTCCAATCGATCTATCCAAGAGATCGTACTAAAATAACACCTAATTTCAGATTCATAATAATCAATCCAACACAAAGAACCTCAAAGAGTGCCCCAAGATTTCTACCGGAGAAACAAAAGACGAGAACGTGCATCAACCCCTATGCATAGTTTACCCCAATGTCACCACGGGAATCCGTGAGTTGAATGCCAAAACACATATCAAGTGAATAAATATGATACCCCATTGTCACCACGAGTATTCATATGCAAGACATATATCAAGTGCTCTCAAATCCATAAAAGTATTCAATCTGATAACAACGAAATCTTAAATGGAAAAACTCAATTCATCACAACAATATAGAAAGGGGAAAACACCATATGATCCGACAATATTAACAAAGCTCGCAATACATCAAGATCGTGACATCTCAAGAACACGAGAGAGAGAGAGAGAGAGATTAAACACATAGCTACTGGTACAAACCCTCAGCCCCGAGGGTGGACTACTCTCTCCTCATTGTGGTGGCCGCAGGGATGATGAAGACGGCAACAGGTGATGATTCCCCCCTCCGGCGGAGTGCCGGAACGGGGTCTAGATTGGTTTCTCATGGGTACAGAGCCTTGCAACAGCGGAACTTCTGATCTAGGGTTACCCCAAGGGTTTTTTGGAATATTTGGTGATTTATAGGGCAAAGAGGGGGTGCGGGAGGCCACCAAGGTGGGCACAACCCACCTGGGGGCGCCTGGTGGCCCAGGTGCTGCTCTGGCCCATTGGATGTCTTTTGGTCCATAAAAAATCCACAAATAGTTTCGCGGTGTTTGGACTCCGTTTGATATTGATTTCCTGCGATGTAAAAAAGAAGCAAAAAACAACAACTGGAACTAGGCACCGGGTCAATAGGTTAGTCCCAAAAAATGATATAAAGTTGCTATAAAATGATTGTAAAACATCCCAGAATGATAATATAAGAGCATGAATACTTCATAAATTATAGATATGTTGGACACGTATCAGCATCCCCAAGCTTAACTCCTACTCGTCCTCGAGTAGGTAAATGTTAAAAGAAATAATTTATGAAGTGTGAATGCTAGAAAAGTACACAAGTTTGATCAATGACAATTTCAATCACTTTTCCTAGCATCATAACAACAATTCTTTTTCATAAAATTTCTCATGTTAAAGTAACACCCAATTCAGATGTTAAGGTTCAAACACTGAATTCTCTTGAAACTCAACAACCTATATTCGTAGTCACCAAACAATTGCGATTCAACTTATTCAACAGAGTCTAAGTAAGAGTTCCACATACTCAACCATCATATAGTCTTCTATGATTTCTAACACTCACTGCATACACATGAGCAAAACGTTTCAATCGGACACATAGAAAGATAGGGTCTTATAATTCCGCCTCCCAACATACTCACTTCAAGGGTGATGTCAACAATACTAACTCATGCTACCATATCCAACTGGATATATGTGCCTAGATCTTTCCTCACCACATGATGCTTGCCAGAAGAGAAAAATAAAAAGGAATAGAGAGAAAAACTTTGACTCTTGCATGAAAGTAAATACATAAAAGTAAAAGGTAGGCCCTTCGCAGAGGGAAGCAGAGGTTGTCATGCGCTTATTTGTTTGTATGCTCAACCCCTTAGTGCAAAAGAACATCACGTCATATTGTCCCTTATGATAGCAACCTTTATTATGCAGTCTGTCGCATTTATTCTTTGCCATCACAAGTTCGTACAACGCTCAATTTTCTCTTACACTAAATGATCTAACACTTTTAGAAGCAATTTTTATTGCCTTATTGCATCGATGAAAACTTACTTGAAGGATCTTGCTCAATCCTTTGGTAGGTATGGTGGACTCTTGAAAATAAGATTTGGGGAGGTTTCCCTCCCCGCGCCGCCACCCGCGAGGCGGCCGGCGAGGGCCCCCAGATCCGCTCGCCGCGCACCTCCCCTCCTCCTCCCTCCTCCCTCGCCGCCGCCAGGGGGCGCGGCCGGGCGAAGCCCGACCGGCGCCGGTGGCGGCGGGGCCTGGTCTTCCCCCGGCGCGACGGGGCGGCGCGGGCTGCTCCTTCGGGTGCGGGCGCAGTGCAGGCGCAGGGCACCGCGGCGTGGCGCGGCGTGGCCGGCTGCACGGTGGGGTGCGCCTCGCCGGGGCGGCCGTTCCGTCCGGCAGGCGGCGTGGGCTGCGGGCAGCATGGGCGGCGGCTGGGGTCCGGCTTCGGGCCCCCGGCGGCCGCGTTGGTTCCCTCCGTCGCGGGCGTGCGGTGGTGGTGCAGCTTGGCCGGTGGCGGTCCGACGTCCTGGTGGTGGTGGCCGGAAGCGCACGTAGTGGTGGCGCTTCCACTTGGCGGCTCTCTGTGTGGGGAGGCAGGGGAGCGGCTTGGATAGGGGCGGCGACGTCGACGGCGTGCCGGCTGCAGCGCGAAGGCGGGAACTTTACGGGCCCCGGAGATCCCGGCCGGGCCTGTGCGGCCACGGGCCTGGTATGTTCCTGCTATTGCGTCTGGTCAGCTACCGTCGAGACGGTGGAGGTGGGGCCCTCCCGCGTGCCGACGGTGCTGCTGCCCTAGTCCCGGCTCCTCTCCTTCTTTGTGCGGACCATGCTTCACGGTGCTGTGGGGAGACGACGTGAGAAGCTTCGTGACCGGTTTGGCGCAGGGCGAGGGTCTGTTTGGTGGCGAGCTCTGGAGTGCCTGAGGTGGTGGTTGGGATCGGGAGAAATCTCTGTTGGCTTGGTCGACACTGACACGATGGCGCTTGTGGGTACCGCCTGACCTTCCTGAAGGGCGTCGGGGCTACCCTTCCTCTCTCCTCACAGCATATCGGGGGAAACCCTTGGCAGCAGCATCGTCATCATCGCGGTCCTTCTTGGAGGTGCTGATTGGTACCGGCGCTTTGGATGCTCGGAGCTTGGTGGGCGATCTCCGGTGGGCGCAGCGGCCTCGAGGCTTCTTCGTTTTCTGTCGATCCGCCGTTGTTGGCATTAGTTTCTTTTGTATTTTCTCTTTCTTTCCTTTTGGGCGTGACTGTGCTGCTTCCGCCCCAGCACCTATCGTTGGATGTTCGGTTGGTTGCTTTGTATACAAAGAGGGGGGAAACCCTTTTTCGGTAATAAGATTTGGATTTAAGGGTTTTTGGATGCACAAGTAGTATCTCTACTTGGTGCGGAATTTTTGGCTAGCAAAGATGGGGGGCAAGCACCACATGTTGAAGGATCTATGACAATATAACTTCTATGTGAATATGAACAAACATAAACCATTATGTTCTCTTCCTTGTCCAACGTCAACAATTTTGGCATATAATATTTTGATGGGGGCTCACAATCACAAAGATTTCCAAGATAGTGTATTTGCATGTGAAAATTCTCTTCCTTCTAATCATTCGTGAATTGCTTGTATGACCAATATTGTGATTGTCAAGCTTCAAAAGATTTCACTTTCTAAACCCAATGTGAAGCTACCATTAGGCATGTGATGACCCACAAGTGTAGGGCATCTATCGTAGTCCTTTCGATAAGTAAGAGTGTCGAACCCAACGAGGAGCAGAAGGAAATGACAAGCGGTTTTTAGTAAGGTATTCTCTGCAAGCACTGAAATTATCGGTAATAGATAGTTTTGTGATAAGGTAATTCATAACGGGTAACAAGTAGCAAAAGTAAATAAGGTGCAGCAAGGTGGCCCAGTCCTTTTTGTAGCAAAGGACAAGCCTGGACAAGTTCTTATATAGAGAAAAGCACTCCCGAGGACACATGGGAATTATCGTCAAGCTAGTTTTCATCCCGCTCATATGATTCGCGTTCGTTACTTTGATAATTTGATATGTGGGTGGACCAGTGCTTGGGTACTGCCCTTTCTTGGAAAAGCATCCCACTTATGATTAACCACTATTGAAAGCATCCGCAACTACAAAAGAAGTATTAAGGTAAACCTAACCATAGCATGAAACATATGGATCCAAATCAGCCCCTTACGAAGCAACGAATAAACTAGGGTTTAAGCTTCTGTCACTCTAGCAACCCATCATCTACTTATTACTTCCCAATGCCTTCCTCTAGGCCCAAACAATGGTGAAGTTTCATGTAGTCGACGTTCACATAACACCACTAGAGGAGAGACAACATACATCTCATCAAAATGTCGAACGAATACCGAATTCACATGACTACTTATAGCAAGACTTCTCCCATGTCCTCAGAAACAAACGTAACTACTCACAAATCATATTCATGTTCATAATCAGAGGGGTATTAATATGCATATAGGATCTGAACATATGATCTTCTAGCGAATAAACCAACTAGCATCAACTACAAGGAGTAATCAACACTACTAGTGACCCACAGGTACCAATCTGAGGTTTCGAGACAAAGATCGGGTACAAGAGATGAACTAGGGTTTGAGAGGAGATGGTGCTGGTGAAGATGTTGATGGAGATTGACCCCCTCCCGTTGAGAGGATCAATGGTGATACGATGGTGATGATTTCCCCCTCCTAGAGGGATGTCTCCCCGGCATAACAGCTCCACCGGAGCCCTAGATTGGTTCCGCCAAGGTTCCGCCTCGTGGCGGCGGTGTCTCGTCCTGAAAGCTTGCTTATGATTTTTCCAGGGTAAAAGACTTCATATAGCAGAAGATGGCCACCGGAGGACTGCCAGGGGGGCTACGAGGTAAGGGGGCGCCCAGGGGGGTAGGGCGCGCCCCCACCCTCGTGGCCAAGGTGTGCGCCCCCTCTGATACTTTCTTCACTCAGTATTCTTTATTAATTCCAAAAATAACTTCCGTGGAGTTTCAGGACTTTTGGAGTTGTGCAGAATAGGTCTATAATATTTGCTCATTTTCCTGCCCAGAATTCTAGCTGTCGGCATTCTCCCTCTTGATGTAAACCTTGTAAAATAAGAGAGAATAGGCATAAGTATTGTGACATAACGTGTAATAACAACCCATAATGCAATAAATATTGATATAAAAGCATGATGAAAAATGACGTATCAACTCCCCCAAGCTTAGACCTCGCTTGTCCTCAAGTGGAAGCCGAAATCCAAAAGTATGTCCACATGTTTAGAGATAGAGGTGTCGATAAAATAAAATACGTACATGAGGGCATCATGATCATTCTTATAACAACAACATATATATATATATATATATATTTTGTCATATGATTTCTTATGCTAAAGTAACAATCTATTCACAATGTCAAGTATGAATCAGAAACTTCATTGAAAACTAACAAACTATAATCTCGGTCATTGAAGTAATTGCAATTTATCATAACATCAGAAAGAGTCAATATAAGAGCTTTTCAGCAAGTCCACATACTCAACTATCATTTAGTTTTTCACAATTGCTAACACTCACACAATACTTATGGGTATGAAGTTTTAATCAGACACAGAGAAAGATAGGGGCTTATAGTGTTGCCTCCCAACCTTTTACCTCAAGGGTAATATCAACAATAATATTTCACGGTAACTTACATCCAATTGTATATATATATATATATATATATATATATATATATATATATATATATATATATATCAAGATCTTTCCAACACAAGGTGCTTGCCAAAGGATAAAATATAAAAAGGAAAGGTGGAGATCACCATGACTCTTGCATAATGTATAAGACAAGAATAAAAGATAGGCCCTTCGCAGAGGGAAGCAGAGGTTGTCATGTGCTTTTATGGTTGGATGCACGAAATCTTAATGCAAAAGAACGTCACTTTATATCGCCACTTGTGATATGGACCTTTATTATGCAGTCCGTCGCTTTTATTGCTTCCATATCACAAGATCGTATAAAGCTTATTTTCTCCGCACAAATAAGTCATACATATTTAGAGAGAAATCTTTATTGCATGCAACATGACAACTTACTTGAAGGATTTTACTCAATCGATAGGTAGGTTTAGTGGACTCTCATGGCAAAACTGGGTTTAAGGATATTTGCAAGCACAAGTAGTATCTCTACTTGGTGCAAAGAATTTTAGCTAGCATGAGAGGGAAAGGCAAGCTCAACATGTTGGATGATCCATGACAATATACTTTATTTCCGATATAAGAAAACATAACCCATTACGTTCTATTCCTTGTCCAACATCATCTCTTTAGCATGTCATATTTTAATGAGTGCTCACAATCATAAAAGATGTGCAAGATAGTATATTTATATGTGAAAACCTATCTTTCTTTATTACTTCCTATTAATTGCAACGATGACCAAAACTATGTTTTCCAACTCTCAACAACTTTTATTCATCATACTCTTTATGTGAAGTCATTACTCTCCATAAGATCAATATGATCTCTTTATTTCTTTTTGTTCTTTCTTTTATTCCCTAAAGATCAAAGTAAGATAGCAAAGCCCTTGACTCAACACTAATATTTATTATATATAGCTCAAGGACTCGATTACATAGAAGGATCATAAAGCAAAACTCGAAACTAAATCATACTAAAACTTTATTCTACTAGATCAAGATATTACTAAAAGGATCAAACTAAGAAAAACGGTAAAGATAGGAGTGTGATGGTGATACGATACCGGGGCACCTCCCCCAAGCTTGGCAGTTCCCAAGGGGAGTGCCCATACCCATGTGATTATGTCTCTTTCTTTGGAGGTGGTGGTGTGATATTCTTGGCGATGATGCCCCTCAGGATGTGATTCTCCTCCTCGAGCTTATTGACTTGCTGCTTGAGGTCCATTATTTCCTTACGGAGCTTACCCGTGACGGCTAAAGCTCCTTTCACCCATGGATGATGCATAGCTGCGGGGGAACAAGTGACACTCTTTTTCATATTTTCATAAGAAAGAAATCTGACATTGGAAGGGATGACCAAGTTTGGGATAGCTGAGCTTTGTAGTTCCCCCATCGTGAATCCGGCTCGGAAACAATAAGTAACTTCTTGATCCTCCTCCATGGCATCTATCCTTTTCAAATCGGCCTCCATCTTATCCTCCGATGATGGCCCAAAGTGATAGGCATCGCTGTTTGCTCCTGGACCCGGTGTCGGATGAGACACCCAACTCTCCCCGACTAACTCTTGAGAAGACATCTTGCCCTAAATCTGCTGCAGAAACAACTCGAAACAAAAACAGAGGATATTTGCGTGATATGGTGGTCAAAACCTTCGGGAGATTATATAATGAAATTTTACCGACCAAAAGAAGTATCGTGCAAGAAAACGAAGTCTGGAAGTCACACGAGGTGCCCACGAGGCAGGGGGCGTGCCCAGGGGGTAGGGTGCACCCTCCCCCTCGTGGATGCCTCGTGTCCTTCCCGGACTACTTCTTATTTTCCTATTTTCTTAAATATTCCAAAACAGAGAAAATTTGCTATTAGAACTGTTTTGGAGTCGGTTTACTTACCGTTCCACATACCTATTACTTTTTGGAGTCTGAAACGTTCTGGAAAGTGTCCCTTATGTATTCCTCTGGGGTTACGGTTTCAATAACATTGGTTTCAACATTTATGGGATTACCTGAGATATAATGTTTGATCCTTTAACTGTTCACCACCTTCGGACTTGTGCCTTTGAAGTTGTTGATTTTTATGGCACCGGAACAATAGACCTCCTTGATAACATAAGAACCTTCCCATTTAGAGAGGAGGTTTCCTGCAAAAAATCTTAAACGAGAGTTGAAAAGCAACACATAATCACCCACATTAAACTCACGCTTTTGTATCCTTTTGTCATGCCATCTTTTAACTTTTTCTTTAAATAGTTTGTCATTCTCATAGGCCCGAGTTCTCCATTCATCAAGTGACCTAATGTAAAATAACCTCTTCTCACTGGCAAGTTTGAAATCATAATTGAGATCTTTAATGGCCCAATAAGCCTTATGTTCTAGTTCGAGAGGTAAATGACATGCTTTTCCATGAACCATTTTATATGGAGACATACCCATAGGATTTTTATATGCAGTTCTATAAGCCCATAATGCATCATCAAGTTTCTTGGACCAATTCTTTCTAGATCTATTAACAGTCTTTTGCAAAATCAAGTTAAGCTCTCTATTGCTCAGTTCTACTTGGCCACTAGACTGTGGGTGATATGGAGATGCAATTCTATGATTAACATCATACTTAGCAAGCATTTTATGAAAAGCACCATGAATAAAATGTGAACCACCATCAGTCATTAGGTATCTAGGGACTCCAAACCTCGGAAAAATAACTTCTTTAAGCATCTTAATAGAGGTGTTATGATCAACACTACTAGTTGGAATAGCTTCTACCCACATAGTAACGTAATCAACAACAACTAACATATGTGTATACCCATTAAAGGAAGGAAAGGGTCCCATATAGTCAAAGCCCCAAACATCAAATGGTTCAATAACAAGTGAATAATTCATAGGCATTTCTTGACGTCTACTAATATTACCAATTCTTTGACATTCATCACAAGACAAGAAAAAGTTACGGGCATCTATGAAGAGAGTAGGCCAATAAAAACCGGATCGCAATACCTTATGTGCAGTTATATCTCCCGCGTGGTGTCCTCCATAAGCCTCGGAGTGACACTTGCATAGGATCTACTCCTGTTCATGCTCATGTACACAACGTCTAATAACACCATCTAATCCTTCTTTATAAAGGTGTGGGTCATCCCAGAAGTAATGTCTTAAATCATAGAAAACCTTTTTCTTTTGCTGGTATGTGAAACTAGGTGGTATAAATTTAGCAACAATGTAATTAGCATAATCAGCATACATGGAGCAGTAGGAGAAGCATTTATGACAGCTAATTGTTCATCAGGGAAGCTATGATCAATAGGTAGTGGGTCATCAAGAACATTCTCTAACCTAGACAAGTTGTCTGCAACGGGGTTCTCAGCTCCCTTTCGATCAATAATATGCAAATCAAATTCTTGTAGTAGGAGAACCCATCTAATAAGTCTAGGTTTAGCATCTTTCTTTTCCATAAGAAATTTAATAGCAACATGATCAGTGTGAACAGTTACTTTAGAATCAACAATATAAGGTCTGAACTTATCACAAGCAAATACAACTGCTAAAAATTCTTTTTCAGTAGTAGCATAATTTCTCTGGGCACTGTCTAGAGTTTTACTAGCATATTGAATAACATTTAGTTTCTTATCAACTCTTTGTCCTAAAACAGCACCTACGGCATAATCACTAGCATCACACATAATTTTAAAGGGTAAATTCCAATCAGGTGGCTGAACAATAGCTGCAGAAATCAAAGCTTTCTTAAGTATTTCAAATGCTTCTACACAATCATCATCGAAGACAAAAGGAATATCTTTTTGTAAGAGATTAGTCAGAGGCCTAGAAATTTTAGAGAAGTCCTTAATGAACCTCCTAGAAAAACCGGCATGACCAAGGAAACTTCTTATACCTTTAATGTCCTTAGGACATGACATCTTTTCAATAGCATCAACTTTGGCTTTATCAACTTCAATACCTCTTTCAGAAATTTTATGCCCCAAGACAATGCCTTCATTAACCATAAAGTGAAACTTCTCCCAATTCAAGACAAGATTAGTTTCTTCACATCTCTGCAAAACTCGATCAAGGTTGCTCAAGCAATCATCAAAAGAAGACCCGTAAACGGAGAAATCATCCATGAAAACCTCAACAATCTTTTCACAGAAGTCAGAGAATATAGCCATCATGCATCTTTGAAAGGTAGAAGGCGCATTACATAAACCAAAAGGCATACGTCTATAAGCAAAAGTACCAAAAGGGCAAGTAAAAGTGGTCTTTTCTTAATCTTGTTTTGACACAGGTATTTGAGAGAAACTAGAGTAACCATCTAGAAAGCAAAAAAATGTGTATGTTTGGATAATCTTTCTAGCATTTGATCGATAAAAGGCAAAGGGTAATGATCCTTTTTAGTAGCTTTATTTAATTTGCGGAAATCAATTACCACCCTATAACCTGTAACATTTCTTTGCGGGATCAACTCATCTTTATCATTAGGAATGACGGTAATACCTCCCTTCTTAGGGACACAATAGACATGACTTACCCACTGACTATTAGCAACTGGATAAATTATACCTGCCTCCAGGAGCTTTAGTATTTCTTTTCTTACCACTTCTTTCATCTTAGGATTTAACCGTCGTTGGTGATCAACAACTGGTTTGGCGTCTTTCTCCAATTTTATTTTGTGTTGGCATAGAGTGGGACTAATGCCCTTAAGATCACCAAGAGTATATCCAATAGTAGCATGGTGCTTCTTCACAGTTTTCAATAATTTCTCCTCTTCCTGCTCTGAAAGGTTAGCACTAATAATAACAGGATATATCTTCTTTTCATCAAGATAAGCATATTTTAGAGTATCAGGTAGTGGTTTAAGCTCAAACACGGGATCACCCTTGGGTGGAGGAGGATCCCCTAGGATTTTAACAGGCAAGTTGTGTTTCAAAATAGGTCCCTGTTTAAAGAATACTTCATCTATCTCCCTTCTTTCATTCATAAACATATCATTTTCATGGTCTAGCAAATATTGTTCTAAAGGATCATTAGGAGGCACGGCAATATAAGCAAGACCAATAATTTCATCCTTACTAGGCAATTCTTTATCATGGGGTTGTCTACGAAATTTAGCAAAATTAAAGTCATGAGACATATCCCCTAAACCAATCGTAACAATATCCTTTTCGCAATCTATCTTAGCATTGACGGTATTCAAGAAGGGTCAACCAAATATGATGGGACCAAAGTCATCTTGTGGGGAGCCAAGAACAAGAAAATCAGCAGGATATTTAACTTTCCCACACAAGACTTCAACATCTCTAACAATCCCAACTGGTGCAATATCATGCATAATTTCTTTGTATAAGGAATGAGGTATTGAACTAGCGCTAGCACCCATATCACATAAGCCATGATAATAATGATATCCTATTTTAACGGAAATAACAGGCATGCCTACAACAAGTCTATGTTTATTCTTAGTATTTGGCCTAGCAATTCTAGCAGCTTCATCACAGAAGTAAATAACATGCCCATCAATATTATCATCCAAGAGATCTTTAACCATAGCAATACTGTTGGGGATCGTTGCAGAAAACAAATTTTTTTCTACGCATCACCAAGATCAATCTATGGAGTCATCTAGCAACGAGAGAGATAGGAGTGCGTCTACATACCCTTGTAGATCGCGAGCGGAAGCGTTCAAGAGAACGGGGTTGATGGAGTCGTACCGGTCGTGATCCAAATCACCGAAGATCCTAGTGCCGAATGGATGGCACCTCCGTGTTCAACACATGTACGGAGCAGAGATGTCTCCCGCGCCTTGATCCAGCAAGGAGGAGGGAGAGGTTGAGGAAGAGAGCTCCAGTAGTAGCAGGACGGCATGGTGGTGGTGGAGAGGCAGTACTCCGGCAGGGCTTCGCCAAGCTCTTAACAGAGGAGGAGAGGTGTTTGGGAGGGGAGGGGTGCTATGTCTCGAGCTTGCGTTGGATTTCCCCGAAGAGGAGAGGATGATGCAGCACAGTAGCGTAAGTATTTCCCTCAGTTTTTGAGAACCAAGGTATCAATCCAGTAGGAGACCACGAGCAAGTCCCTCGTACCTGCACAAAACATAACTACTCGCAACCAACGCTTAGGGGTTGTCAATCCCTTCACGGTCACTTACGAGGGTGAGATCTGATAGAGATAATATTTTTGGTATAAAGATGCAAAGTAAAAAGTAAAAGCAAAAGCAAGTAAATAAAGTGATGGAGATTGATATGACGAGAATAGACCCGGGGGCCATAGGTTTCACTAGTGGCTTCTCTCAAGAGCATAAGTATTCTACGGTGGGTGAACAAATTACTGTTGAGCAATTGATAGAATTGAGCATAGTTATGAGGTTATCCAGGCAATGATCATGTATATAGGCATCACGTCCGTGACAAGTAGACCGAAACGATTCTGCATCTACTAGTATTACTCCACTCATCGACCGCTATCCAGCATGCATCTAGAGTATTAAGTTAAAAACATAGTAACGCCTTAAGCAAGATGACATGATGTAGAGGAATAAATTCATGCAATATGATAAATACCCCATCTTGTTATCCTCGATGGCAACACTATAATGCGTGCCTTGCAACCCTTTCTGTCACTGGGTAAGGTCACCGCAAGATTGAACCCAAAGCTAAACACTTCTCCCATTGCAAGAACTACCAATCTAGTTGGCCAAACCAAACGGATAATTCGAAGAGACTTGCAAAGATAACTCAATCATACATAAAAGAATTCAGAGAAGAATCAAATATTTTCCATAGATAAGCTGGATCATAAACCCACAATTCATCGGTCTCAACAAACACATCGCAAAAAGAAGATTACATCGAATAGATCTCCACGAGAGAGGGGGAGAACATTGTATTGAGATCCAAAAAGAGAGAAGAAGCCATCTAGCTACTAACTATGGACCCGACGGTCTGAAGTAAACTACTCACACTTCATCGGAGGGGCTATGGTGATGATGTAGAAGCCCTCCGTGGTAGATGCCCCCTCCGGCGGAGCTCCGGAACAGGCCTCAAGATGGGATCTCGTGGATACAGGAAGTTACGACGGTGGAATTAGGTTTTTGGCTCCGTCTCCGATCTGTTGGGGGTACGTAGGTATATATAGGAGGAAGGAGTACGTCGGTGGAGCGTCAGGGGGGCCACGAGGTAGGGGGGCGCACCAAGGGGGGAGGGCGCGTCCCCACCCTCGTGACTGCCTCTGGCACTTCTTGGAGTAGGGTCCAAGTCTCCTGGATCACGTTCGGTGAGAAGATCACGTTCCCGAAGGTTTCATTCCGTTTGGACTCCGTTTGATATTGCGTTTCTTCGAAACACTGAAATAGGCAAAAAACAGCAATTCTGGGATGGGCCTCCGGTTAATAGGTTAGTCCCCAAAATAATATAAAAGTGGAAAATAAAGCCCATTATAGTCCAAAACAATAGATAAAGTAGCATGGAGCAATAAAAAATTATAGATACGTTGGAGACGTATCAGGCACCCCCAAGCTTAATTCCTGCTCGTCCTCGAGTAGGTAAATGATAAAAAGAGAATTTTTGATACGGAGTGATACTTTGGCATAATTTCAATATAAATCTTCTTAATTGTGATATGAATATTCAGATCCGAAAGATTCAAGACAAAAGTTCATATTGACATAAAAATAATAATACTTCAAGCACACTAATCAAAATAATTATGTCATCTCAAAATAACATGGCCAAAGAAAGTTCATCTCTACAAAATCATATAGTTAGGCTATGCTTCATTTTCGTCACACAAAGATGTTCCCAACTTCTATACCCCCGACGACAAGCCAAGCAATTGTTTCATACTTAAATAATCTCAAACTTTTTCAACCTTCACGCAATACATGAGCGTGAGCCATGGATATAGCACTATGGGTGGAATAGAATATGATGATGGGGATTGTGTGGAGAAGACAAAAAAGGAGAAAGTCTCACATTGACGAGGAAAATCAACGGGCCATGGAGATGCCCATCAATTGATGTCAACATGAGGAGTAGGGATTGCCATGCAACGGATGCACTAGAGCTATGAATGCTCAACAAAAGAAAACTAGTGGGTGTGCATCCAACTTGCTTGCTCATGAAGACCTAGGGCATTTGAGGAAGCCCATCGTAGGAATATACAAGCCAAGTTCTATAATGAAAAATTCCCACTAGTATGAAAAAGATGACTTATGAGACTCACTATATGAAAAACATGGTGCTACTTTGAAGCACAATATATGAGACTCACTACATGAAGAACGAGGTGCTACTTTGAAGCACAAAATATGAGACTCACTACATGAAGAACATGGTGCTACTTTGAAGCACAAGTGTGGAAAAAGAGATAGTAGCATTGCCCTTTTTTTGGGCCTTCCTTTTTTTGGGCCTTTCTCTTTTTTTGGGGCAATGCTCTAATAATGATGATCATCACACTTCTATTGATTACAACATGAGGATTACAACTCGAAACTAGAACAAGGTATGACTCTATATGAATGCCTTCGACGGTGTACCGGGATGGTGCAATGAATCAAGAGTGACATGTATGAAAAATAATGCATGGTGGCTTTGCCACAAATACGATGTCAACTACATGATCATGCAATGGCAATATGACAAAAGTAATGTATGTCATAATAATGATGAACGGAACGGTGGAAAGTTGCATGGCAATATATCTCGGAATGGCTATGGAAATGCCATAATAAGCAGGTATGATGGCTGTTTTGAGGAAGATATAGGGAGGTTTATGTGTGATAGAGTGTATCGTATCACGGAGTTTGGATGCACCGGTGAAGTTTGCGCCAACTCTCAATGTGAGAAAGGGCAATGCACGGTACCGAAGAGGCTAGCAATGGCGGAAAGGTAAAAGTGCGTATAATCCATGGACTCAACATTAGTCAAAAGAACTCATATACTTATTGCAAAAATTTAGAAGTCATCAAAAATCAAGTACTACGTGCATGATCCTAGGGGGATAGATTGGTAGGAAAAGACCATCGCTCGTCCCCGACCGCCACTCATAAGGATGCACAAGCCAGGTACACTTCATGTTTCAAATTTGTTACACAACTTTAACCATACATGCATGCTATGGGATTTACCAACTTCAACACAAGCATTTCTCAAATTCAAAACTACTCAACTAGCATGACTTTGATATTATTACCTCCATATCTCAAAACAATTATCAATCATCAAACTTATCTTAGTATTCAACGCACTCAAAAGAAAGTTTCACATATCTTGAACACCAAGTATATTAACATTAAGCAAATTACCATGCTATTAACGACTCTCAAAATAATCTAAGTGAAGCATGAGAGATCAAGTTTCTTTAAAACAAATCCACCATCATGCTCTAAAAGATCTAAGTGAAGTACTAGAGCAAGGAATTATCACGCTCAAAAAGATATAAGTGAAGCACTATGAGCAACTATCAAGGTCAAAAAGATATAAGTGAAGCACTATGAGCAATTATCAAGCTCAAAAGATATAAGTGAAGCACATAGAGTATTCTATCAAATTCCAATTCATGAATGGCTCTCTCAAAATGTGTGTACAGCAAGAATAATTGTGGTAAACTAACAAGCAAAGATACAAATAATACAAGACGCTCCAAGCAAAACACATATCATGTTGGTGAATAAAAATATAGCTCCAAGTAAATTACCGATGGAAGTGGACGAAAGAGGGGATGCCTTCCGGGGCATCCCCAAGCTTTGACTTTTTGGTGTCCTTGGATTATATTGGGGGTGCCATGGGCATCCCCAAGCTTAGGCTCTTGCCACTCCTTGTTCCATAATCCATCAAAAGAATTCACCCAAAACTTGAAAACTTCACAACACAAAACTCAATAGAAATCTCGTGAGCTCCGTTAGAGAAACAAAACAAAAGACTACTTTAAGGTACTGTAATGAAATCATTCTTTATTTATATTGGTGTTAAACCTACTGTATTCCAACTTCCTTATGGTTTATAAACTAATTTATTAGCCATAGATGCATTGAAATAAGCAAACAACACGCGAAAAACAGAATCTGTCAAAAACAGAATAGTCTGTAGCAATCTGTAACTAACGCAAACTTCTGGAACTCTAAAAATTCCAACCAAAATAGGAAGTACTGGAAAATTTGTTTATTGATCATAAGCAAAAAAGAATTAATGCAAAATCACGTCCCTGTGATTTATTGAATTTTTTCTTATGAGCGCAAAGTTTCTGTTTTTCAGCAGAATCAAATCAACTATCATCGTAGGTTATCCTATAGGTCCTACTTGGCACAAACACTAATTAAAACATAAAACCACATCCAAACAGAAGGTAGATGGATTATTTATTCCTAAACAGAAGCAAAAACAAACAACACAAAATAAAATTGGGTTGCCTCCCAACAAGCGCTATCGTTTAACGCCCCTAGCTAGGCATAGATATTTCAATGATGCTCACAAGAAAGACAAGAATTGAAACACAAAGAGAGCATCATAAAACACGTGACAAACACATCTAAGTCTAACATACTTCCTATTCATAGGCATATTATAAGCAAACAAATTTGCAAGGCAAGCATAAACTAGTATACGCAAGGAAGAAGAAAGAGATGAAAGCAATCTCAACATGACGAGAGGTAATTTAATAAGATAAAAATTTCTACGACCATATTTTCCTCTCTCATAATAATTACATGTAGGATCATAGGCAAATTCAACAAAATAGCTATCAGAAAACATATTCTCAACATGATCCACATGCATGCAAAGTTGACACTCTTCCAAGATAGTGGGATTAACATTAACTAAAGTCATGACCTCTCCAAACCCACTTTTATCATAAGATGGAACATACTCCAAATATGTGGGGTCTAAAGTTGACACTCTTCCAAACCCACTTTCAATATTATTGCAAACACTATTATCAATCTCATGTTCATCATGGGGCTTAAATAAATTTTCAAGATTATAAGAAGAATCATCCCAATCATGATCATTGCAACAAGTAGTAGACATAGCAAAACTATCATCCCCAAGCTTAGGGTTTTGCATATTATTAGAACAATTGACATCAAGAGAATTTATAGTAAAATCATTGCAATCATGCTTTTTATTCAAAGATCTATCGTGAATTGCTTCATAAAGTACTTCATCACAATTTTTAGATTCACGAATTTCAAGCAAAACCTCATAAAGATAATCTAGTGCACTCAACTCACTAGCAATAGGTTCAACATAATTGGATCTCTTAAAGATATTAGCAAGTGGATGAGGATCCATAAACTTTTAGCAAGCGAAGATGCAAGCAAAAAGAAGGCACATGGAGACACAAGCAAACAAGAGACAAGCGAAAAAGAGGAGGAGATTGGGAAAGAGAGGGCAAATAAAACGGCAAGGGTGAAGTGGGGGAGAGGAAAACGTGAGTTAAATGGCAAATAATGTAATGCGAGAGATAGGGATTGCGATGGGTACTTGGTATGGTTGACTTGCTTGCGTGAGCCTCCCCGGAAACGGCGCCAGAAATTCTTCTTGCTACGTCTCGAGCTTGCGTTGGATTTCCCCGAAGAGGAGAGGATGATGCAACACAGTAGCATAAGTATTTCCCTCAGTTTTTGAGAACCAAGGTATCAATCTAGTAGGAGACCACGCGCAAGTCCCTCGTACCTGCACAAAATGGTAACTACTCGCAACCAACGCTTAGGGGTTGTCAATCCCTTCACGGTCACTTACGAGGGTGAGATCTGATAGAGATAATATTTTTGGTATTTTTGGTATAAAGATGCAAAGTAAAAAGTAAAAGCAAAAGCAAGTAAATAAAGTGATGGAGATTGATATGATGAGAATAGACCCGGGGGCCATAGGTTTCACTAGTGGCTTCTCTCAAGAGCATAAGTATTCTACGGTGGGTGAACAAATTACTGTTGAGCAATTGACAGAATTGAGCATAGTTATGAGGTTATCCAGGCAATGATCATGTATATAGGCATCACGTCCGTGACAAGTAGACCGAAACGATTCTGCATCTACTACTATTACTCCACTCATCGACCGCTATCCAGCATGCATCTAGAGTATTAAGTTAAAAACATAGTAACGCCTTAAGCAAGATGACATGATGTAGAGGAATAAATTCATGCAATATGATAAATACCCCATCTTGTTATCCTCGATGGCAACAATATAATACGTGCCTTGCAACCCTTTCTGTCACTGGGTAAGGTCACCGCAAGATTGAACCCAAAGCTAAACACTTCTCCCATTGCAAGAACTACCAATCTAGTTGGCCAAACCAAACAGATAATTCGAAGAGACTTGCAAAGATAACTCAATCATACATAAAAGAATTCAGAGAAGAATCAAATATTTTCCATAGATAAGCTGGATCATAAACCCACAATTCATCGGTCTCAACAAACACACCGCAAAAAGAAGATTACATCGAATAGATCTCCACGAGAGAGGGGGAGAACATTGTATTGAGATCCAAAAAGAGATAAGAAGCCATCTAGCTACTAACTATGGACCCGAAGGTCTGAAGTAAACTACTCACACTTCATCGGAGGGGCTATGGTGATGATGTAGAAGCCCTCCATGGTAGATTCCCCCTCCGGTGGAGCTCCGGAACAGGCCCCAAGATGGGATCTCATGGATACAGGAAGTTACGGCGGTGGAATTAGGTTTTTGGCTCTGTCGCCGATCTGTTGGGCGTACGTAGGTATATATAGGAGGAAGGAGTACGTCGGTGGAGCGTCAGGGGCCCACGAGGTAGGGGGCGCGCCAAGGGGGGGAGGGCGCCCCCCCACCATCGTGACCGCCTCTGGCACTTCTTGGAGTAGGGTCCAAGTCTCCTGGATCACGTTCGGTGAGAAGATCACGTTCCCGAAGGTTTCATTCCGTTTGGACTCCGTTTGATATTTAGTTTCTTTGAAACACTAAAATAGGCAAAAAATAGAAATTCTGGGCTGGGCCTCCGGTTAATAGGTTAGTCCCAAAAATAATATAAAAGTAGAATATAAAGCCCATTATAGTCCAAAACAATAGATAAAGTAGCATGGAGCAATCAAAAATTATAGATACGTTGGAGACGTATCAAGGGGCTGCGCCTTGGATGTGGTGTGCAGCCCTCCCCTCGCCCCTCTATTTATAGGGGAAGGGGGAAGGGGGCCGGCCCCCTCTAGATGAGATCTAGAGGGGGGCGGCAGCCAAGGGGAGGGGGCTTGCCCCCCAAGCAAGGGGGGCACCCCCTCTAGGGTTCCCCCCAAACCCTAGGCATATGGGCCCAAGGGGGGGTGCGCCCAGCCCTCTAGGGGCTGGTTCCCTGCCCACTACAGCCCATGAGGCCCTCCGAGGGAGGTGGCCCCTCCCGGTGGACCCCCGGAACCCCTCCGGTGGCCCCGGTACAATACCGATAAGCCCCCGAACTTTTCCGGTGACCGTATGATAACTTCCCACATATAAATCTTCACTTCCGGACCATTCCAGAACTCCTCGTGACGTCCGGGATCTCATCCGGGACTCCGAACAACATTCGGTAATCACTTACAAGTCTTCCTAATAACCCTAGCATCACCGAACCTTAAGTGTGCAGACCCTACGGGTTCAGGAATCATGTAGACATGACCGAGACAGCTCTCCGGCCAATAACCAACAACGTGATCTGGATACCCATGTTGTCTCCCACATGTTCCACGATGATCTCATCGGATGAACCACGATGTCGAGGATTCAAGTAATCCCGTATACAATTCCCTTTGTCAATCGGTACGTTACTTGCCCGAGATTCGATCATCGGTTCCCAATACCTCGTTCAATCTTGTTATCGGCAAGTCACTTTACTCGTCACGTAATGCATGATCCCGTGACCAACCAATTGGTCACATTGAGCTCATTATGATGATGCATTACCGAGTGGGCCCAGAGATACCTCTCCGTCATACGGAGTGACAAATCCCAGTCTCGATCCGTGTCAACCCAACAGACACTTTCGGAGATACCTGTAGTATACCTTTATAGCCACCCAGTTACATTGTGACATTTGGTACACCCGAAGCACTCCTATGGTATCCGGGAGTTACACGATCTCATGGTCTAAGGAAATGATACTTGACATTAGAAAAGCTCTAGCAAACGAACTACACGATCTTGTGCTATGATTAGGATTGGGTCTTGTCCATCACATCATTCTCCTAATGATGTGATCCCTTTATCAATGACATCCAGTGTCCATAGTCAGGAAACCATGACTATCTGTTGATCAACGAGCTAGTCAACTAGAGGCTCACTAGGGACATGTTGTGGTCTATGTATTCACACATGTATTACGATTTCCGGATAACACAATTATAGCATGAATAATAGACAATTATCATGAACAAGGAAATATATTAATAATCATTTTATTATTGTCTCTACGGCATATTTCCAACAGTCTCCCACTTGCACTAGAGTCAATAATCTAGTTACATTGTGATGAATCGAACACCCATAGAGTTCTGGTGTTGATCACGTTTTGCTCGCGGAAGAGGTTTAGTCAACGGATCTGCGACATTGAGATCCGTATGCACTTTGCAAATATCTATTTCTCCATCTTGAACATTTTCACGAATGGAGTTGAAGCGACGCTTGATGTGCCTGGTCTTCTTGTGAAACCTGGGCTCCTTGGCAAGGGCAATAGCTCCAGTGTTGTCACAGAAAAGAGTGATCGGCCCCGACGCATTGGGTATGACTCCTTGGTCGGTGATGAACTCCTTCATCCAGATTGCTTCATGCGCTGCCTCCGAGGCTGCCATGTACTCCGCTTCACATGTAGATCCCGCCATGACGCTTTGCTTGCAACTGCACCAGCTTACTGCCCCACCATTCAAAATATACACGTATCCGGTTTGTGACTTAGAGTCATCCAGATCTGTGTTGAAGCTAGCGTCGACGTAACCCTTTACGATGAGCTCTTCGTCACCTCCATAAACGAGAAACATATCCTTAGTCCTTTTCAGGTACTTCAGGATATTCTTGACCGCTGTCCAGTGTTCCATGCCGGGATTACTTTGGTACCTTCCCACCAAACTTACGGCAAGGTTTACATCAGGTCTGGTACACAGCATGGCATACATAATAGACCCTATAGCCAAGGCATAGGGGATGACACTCATCTTTTCTCTATCTTTTGTCGTGGTCGGGCATTGAGCCGAGCTCAATTTCACACCTTACAACACAGGCAAGAACCCCTTCTTGGACTGATCCATATTGAACTTCTTCAATCTTATCAAGGTATGTGCTTTGTGAAAGACCTTTGAGGCGTCTCGATCTATCTCTATGGATCTTGATGCCTAATATGTAAGCAGCTTCTCCAAGGTCCTTCATTGAAAAACACTTACTCAAGTAGGCCTTAATGTTGTCCAAAAGTTCTATATCATTTCCCATCAAAAGTATGTCATCTACATATAATATGAGAAATGATATAGAGCTCCCACTCACTTTCTTGTAAACGCAGGCTTCTCCATAAGTCTGCATAAACCCAAACGCTTTGATCATTTCATCAAAGCGAATGTTCCAACTCCGAGATGCTTGCACCAGCCCATAGATGGAGCGCTGGAGCTTGCATACCTTGTTAGCATTCTTAGGATCGACAAAACCTTCCGGCTGCATCATATACAATTCTTCCTTAAGATAGCCGTTAAGGGATGCCGTTTTGACGTCCATTTGCCATATCTCATAATCATACTATGCGGCAATTGCTAACATAATTCGGACGGACTTCAGCTTCGCTACGGGAGAGAAAGTCTCATCGTAGTCAACTCCTTGAACTTGCCGATAACCCTTAGCAACAAGTCAAGCTTTATAGATGGTAACTGAGGGAGTCCTGGATTAGGGGGTGTCCGGCTAGCCAGACTATGACCTTTGGCCGGACTCCCAGACTATGAAGATACAAGATTGAAGACTCCGTCCTGTGTCCGGATGGGACTTTCCTTGGCGTGGAAGGCAAGTTTGGCGATACGATATGAAGATCTCCTCCCTTTGTAACTGACTTTGTGTAACCCTAGCCCTCTCCGGTGTCTATATAAACCGGAGAGTTTTAGTCCGTAGGACGAACAACAATCATACCATAGGCTAGCTTCTAGGGTTTAGCCACTCCGATCTCGTGGTAGATCTACTCTTGTACTACCCATATCATCAATATTAATCAAGCAGGAGTAGGGTTTTACCTCCATCGAGAGGGCCCGAACCTGGGTAAAAACATCGTATCCCTTGTCTCCTGTTACCATCCGCCTAGACGCACAGTTCGGGACCCCCTACCCGAGATCCGCCGGTTTTGACACCGACATTGGTGCTTTCATTGAGAGTTCCGCGGTGTCGTCACCATCAGGAAGGATGCTGCATCCCGTCTTTAAAGACGGCGTTGTTGCTAAAGGAGCTTTGGCTGTCGGCCAAACTCTCCGGCTAGGCAGGTTTTTGATGACCGCCTATCCGGCCGTCGCGCTGACGATGACCTCTCGGGCCATCGAAAGCAATCTTCACATCAGCTCGGAGCTCGCCGAGCAGTTAGATCTGATGGAGCTCTTCTCCCTGAACGAGCTCTTGGATCGCATCGCGGCCCTGGGAGTCGCTACTGATTACGACCAGATTGGGCTTAAACCCGATCAGAGAGAGATTGACTCTCCCCAGATTACCCACCACGTCGAAGTGGTGGAAGAATAATGCGGCGAGTCTTCGCCCGCCCTAAGGACCAGATGCGTCCGAGTTCCTGATCCCTCCAAGCTGGATACCCGCGGAGGGGAGGATGTCGCCCAAACCCTGAACCTAAAGTCAGACAGCAGGCCCGATTCATTGAATAATATCCGAGAAAGCAAGCTTCCGAATTCGGAAACCGCTTGGCCCCTGAATCTTACATCGGGAAGGGTTCCGGATTTAATTCCACCCGCCCACCCAACTATACGGGATTTATCCCTAATACGGCAAGAGTCCAGAGAAATAGTACACCACTACTGGGCCAGATTCCTCCTGGTTATGAACAGGATAAAGGACTACCGTGAGAAAGAAGCAATTTCACTCTTCTTTAACAACCGCACGGACATCGGAATCCTCAACGCCATAAGTCGCCGCGAAATTACATGATTCTCCGACTTGACATCCATAGTACGAAAGTACTGTGCGACTGAAAGCGTTCGGAAAACCGAAGATAAATTCTGGGACAATCCGGCCCCGAATATAACACGAGTCCGAAACAAAAGGGTGCATTATCGCCAGGCATCTGAGCCAAACATCAAAAAACAAAAACCCTCTACAGGGTACGGGACCGTACTGGAAGGATGGCTCAATGGACCCTGTAAAATTCATAATTCAGGGAAAGCCACACCAACGCACAGCCTCAGAGCATGTTGGATACTACGGCAGGTGGCCAGAAGTGGCGAGGAGATTTTAACTCCAGCACCCGAAGAATACCTCCCCAGTACGGTGTCGACAGTCTTTGAGACCTTCACATCAAACAATGCAAGGAAACGAACGCTTCGCAACCTTGCCGAAGTCTACCAAGTAGCAACAATAAACCCATGGAGTGACACGGCTATCACCTTTAATGCCAGTGACGAACCTAAATTCCAGACAGCCCGAGCACCAGCCGCATTGGTCCTCAGTCCGATAGTGGATGGCTTCCAACTTACAAAGGTACTCATCGATGGCGGCAGCGGACTCAACCTTGTCTATGAGGAAACCCTGCGAAAAATGGAAATTGACTGGAGCCGCATTGAGCGAAGCAACACAACTTTTAGGGGAATAATCCCAAGCCGGGAAGCGTGCTGTTCAGGAAAAATCACACTGGATGTGGTGTTCGGCACGCCGGACAATTATAGATCCGAGGAGGTCACCTTTCAAGTGGCCCCGTTCAGCAGCGGCTACCACGCTCTGCTAGGGCGAGAAGCATTTACAATTTTCCAAGCCATACCCCATTACGGGTACATGAAGCTCAAAATGTCCGGGCCCAACGGAATCATCACTCTCGCAAGTGATCCGGACATAGCGCTCCGCGATGAAAACAAGACAGCCGCACTGGCCCTGGAGGCATTATCTGAGGCCCTAGTGGCCGAGGAATTAACGGCGTTGCGCTCTACGGTGGACAGGGATGACGTGATACTAGACAAAATATCCAAGTCCACCTCTTTTAAACCAGCGGACGAAATAGTCAAATTCCAAGTCCATCCAACGGACCCTACAAAAACGGCCTCCATCGGGGCACAATTAAAACCCAATGTAGACGCCGCACTCAGAGACTTCTTGCGAGAAAATTGGGACATTTTCGCCTGGCACCCCTCGGATATGCCAGGAATCCCACGCAGGCTGGCCAAGCACAGCCTGAACATCATAAAAGGGTTTAAACCGGTCAAGCAGACCCTACGGCATTTTTCCGAACCCAAGAGACAAGCCATGGGAGAGGAGCTAGCAAAACTGCTGGAAGCCGGATTCATCAGAGACATAAAACATCCGAACTGGCTAGCAAACCTGGTGATGGTACCAAAGAAGGACAAATCTTGGCGCCTATGTGTCGATTTCAAAGACCTAAACAAGGCATGTCCAAAGGACCCTTTCCCACTCCCCCAATCGATCAAATCATCGACGCCACCGCGGGACACGAATCATTGTGTTTACTCGACGCATACTCTGGCTACCATCAAATCAAGATGGCAGAGTCAGACCAAGCCGCAACGGCATTCATCACCCCATACGGCCCATTCTGCTTCAACACGATGCCCTTCGGGCTCAAAAACACCGTTGCAACATATCAACGCATGATTCAGACATGTCTGGCCAACCAGATCGGCAAAACAGTCGAAGCATACGTAGATGACATAGTCGTCAAAACAAAACATGTCGATACTCTAGTAGACGACTTGAGGCTCACGTTCGACAATCTCCGAACATATGACATTAAGCTCAACCCGGAAAAATGTGTTTTTGGCGTACCAGCCGGAAAGCTCTTGGGCTTCATCATATCAGGTAGAGGAATTGAAGCAAACCCAGCCAAGATCCGAGCTCTGTCACAATTAGATACCCCAAAGGACCTCAAACAAATACAAAAACTGAGAGGATGCGTGGCGGCTCTAAGCTGCTTTATCTCCCTCTTAGGAGAAAAGGCATTACCCCTTTATCACCCCCTGCGACGCACCGACCACTTCGAGTGGACGGATGCCGCCATGGCCGGACTCGAAGAAATAAAAGCCATACTGGAAACAAATCCGGTCCTGGCCGCGCCCAACACGGGCGAACCAATGCTATTATACATCACGGCAACCCATCAAGTTGTAAGCGCGGTGCTCGTTGTTGAACGAGAAGCGGACGGACACAAGTTCCCCCTCCAAAAACCAGTGTACTACGTGTCCACGGTACTAACTCCATGAAAGTCACGGTACCCGCATTATCAAAAGATAGCATACGCGGTGTTCATGGCATCCCGGAAGCTGTGACACTACTTTCAGGAGTGCTCCATAACAGTGGCATCCGAAGTATCCCTTAATGATATTATAAACAACTGCGACGCAACGGGCCGGATTGCCAAATGGGCCATCGAGCTCCTCCCGTTCGACATAACCTACAAGCCAAGGCGAGCTATTAAGTCGCAGGTTTTGGCCGACTTCATCGCCGAATGGACTGAAGCCGAACTCCCTAAAGAGTATGGCCCATACCCCAACTGGATCATGCACTTCGACGGCTCCAAAATGTTGGCTGGCTTGGGGGCTGGCGTCGTTCTGACGTCCCCAACCGGGGACACAGTCCAATACGTACTTCAGATAATGTACTCGGATTCCAACAACACAGCCGAATACGAGGCCCTTTTACATGGCCTCCGAATGGCAGTCTCCATGGGCATTCAGCGCCTAGAGGTCCGCAGGGATCCAAATCTCGCAATATCCCAAATAAATGGAGACTTCGACGCCAAGGATCCGAAAATGGCAGCTTACCGCAACGCCATCTTAAAGATGTTAGCTCGGTTTGAGGGGCTCGAATTTCATCACATAGCCCGGGAAAATAACCAAGCAGCAGACGTGCTGGCACGCATTGGCGCCAAGCGCGAGGCCGTCCCTCCCAACATTTTCCTAGAAAGGCTATTCAAGCCATCTGTATCATGGGAAGGAGAATCCGGAAACAATAGCCCGGACACAACTACACTGCCCCTCACCGAACATTCTGACACAGTTGGGGGCTCCGCCAACGAAACAACACCGTCAGCCCACACAATAATGGCAGTCATTGCCCCTTGGACAGAACCATTTCTAGCCTACCTAACTAGGCAGGAACTTCCCGAGGACCAAAACGAGGCCCGCTGCATAGTGCGGCGATCTAAAGCCTACAAAGTCCACGAGGGAGAGCTTTACAAGAAAAGCACAACCAGAGTCCTTCAAAGGTGTATCTCCGAAGAGGAAGGGCGAGACCTTTTGGCTGAAATTCATGCCGGACTCGGCGGGCACCATGCCGCAGCCCGGGCTCTTGTAAGCAAGGCCTCCCGTACCGGATTTTATTGGCCAACGGCCCGGGCAGACGCTCAGGACTTAGTGCAACGATGTGTTGGTTGCCAGTTATTCGCCAACCAAAGCCACATGCCGCCTACCGCCCTACAAACTATACCCATTACCTGGCCTTTCGCGGTCTGGGGGCTTGACATGGTCGGACCCCTTAAAGGAGGAACCCACAAACAAAAATATCTACTGGTCATGGTGGACACATTCACCAAATGGATAGAAGCCAAGCCTGTAAAGATAGCCGAATCCGAACCAGTGATAGACTTCATATCCGGGGTCGTACACCGTTACGGCGTCCCCCACAGCATCATAACCGACAACGGCACAAACTTCATGGCCGATGAAGTCAAACTCTGGTGCAAAAACATGGGCATCAAGCTCGACTATGCTTCAGTCTATCACCCTCAAACTAACGGTCAAGTCAAACGGGCCAATGGTCTCATTATGAGCGGCATCAAACCCAGACTAGTGCGATCCCTCAAGGAATCTAACACGCACTGGGTAGAGGAGCTTGACTCCGTACTCTGGGGGCTGCGGACCATGCCGAATCACAGTACCGGATTCACACCATTTTTTATGGTATACGGCGCAGAGGCAGTACTGCCATGCGACATAATCCATGACTCACCTCGAGTGCGCATGTACGAAGAAAGAGAAGCCGAGCTCGATTGGCAGGACAACTTGGACGCATTGGAAGAGGAGCGCGACGTGGCAAAGGCTCGTTCCGCATTCTATCAACAGCAGGCTCGAAGATACCAAAGCAGAGAAGTACGGGCCAAAACCTATAATGTTGGCGAACTAGTTCTACACCTGCCGGACAAGAAAAAGGATAAATTAAAGCCCAAATGGGAGGGCCCCTTCATCATCGACCAAGTACTGACCAGCGAAGCGTACCGTCTGCAAAGCGCATCGGATAACCGACTCGAGCCGAACCCATGGAATGCAGCACGCCTATGAAGGTTCTACGGCTAGCGCCGGACTCCGTGTTCGTTTCCTTCCCTAGTCCCTTTGTTTTATTTTTCATTTTTTTTGGCAGTCCGGGATTTTGTTCCTTCTCCCTACCCCTTTTTCCAACAAGCCCTTAGGGGCTTGCTTGTGCATTGTTTGCACACACCCGACGCGCTACCTGCGCTCATAATAGCTAGGGGCTTCTTTACCAAGAAGTTTATATAAAACGGGCCTCATGCCCAAAACATGTGTGATGCTTCCGCATGAACCTTCTATACACCATTATATGGATCGATATGACTTAAGTTTTGGCCAAGATGGGTTGCCTGGCTCCTGTGCTTACCCCTACGTTCCCGTTCGTTCGACTAGGTGGTAAAGGGAGCACCTCTGCGATTGTTACTGCCGGGTCAGCCGGATGTGTACCTCAGACTGGGTGAAGCCGAAAGCTAGCATTCTTAAGGGAATATTCGGTCGGTGAACTAAAAGATGATCTTTCGTATTTATCCATTTGCCCCTAGATGCTTTTCTGCCTTCTATGGCAGTTCGGACATGCACTTTAGGGCATGCCTCCCAGGGAAAGGAACCCCTAACGGAACTATTCTCCCTGGAAGATGTTTCTTACTAACCATGTAATATAACATAACTAGTTGGGCATTTGTCTGCTAAAGCACTTATGACCCCTATGCCTTGTCTCCATGCATGCCCCGGTTCTTACATAATCGAGAGGGTATTCGGAAACACTCTGGACTATAGGGTCCAGAGGTCGAAGCGAAAAGGTCTGCAATGACAAACGATCTACAATCCGGCTAGAAGGCATCTTTTATGTCATTTTTACAGAGTCATTCCGACTCGGCATATTCTGCTTCAATACCATCCAACAGGCGGTCTAATTTACAGTCCTGTTGGGAATACTTTGCAGCCAGCTCCACTTGGCCATATGCTAAGCTGACTGGTATCTCCTTTCCGTCCGGACCTATCAGGCCGACCTCGCCATGTGGTTTGGGTCAGCCTTCGTGTACCGAGTCTTCACCATGGCCCAGGCCTCCCTGGCACCTTGGCGGCAAGCCGATATCTTCCACAACCGGAAGCGCTGCCGCACTCCCTCCAGCTTCTTTGTAAGCTCCTCAAGGCCTTCGGGCACGGAGAGGGATGGCCACATAGCCTGAATGACGCTTTGCATTGCCTGCCGAACTCGTTCGTGTAATTGCAACAGCTCGGGAAGAAGGTCTCCCGTTGAACCAGGCATTTCCTCCGCAGGACGACCCGTCAGCAGACCTACAGACATAGCTCTGTTAATCGACTTCCTCACCGAATTCTTTTTTTCAAAGATTCGTTCAAGCACTTACTAGAAATGCCGCGTCGAAGTCGCCGATTCTCCTTCACGGAAGAAGACAGCTGAATGCGAACATCTTTCAGTTCCTCGCCCAGCTGGGTATTGGCGTCTTGAAGCTTGTTCTTCTCTTGCCTCACCCTTGTCAGCACGCTCTCGCCAGCCTTTAGTTGGCATAGGAGTTGTTGCCTGTCCGGTTTTACTCCGACCTCATCTGCATTATTATCGTCAGGGTTGCACGCCTGCCGCATTTCAAAACGGAAGTATCTTTCAAAGTATATATTACCTGCGGGCATCCCCGTGACATTTTCTGAAGAGGCTAATGCGGCCTCGAGCTGGGCCTTGCACTCTTCGAGCTCCTGGGACAATTGCGTATTCTTCTTTGTAAGACACTGCATAACACATGATCCTTCAAACAGTTATCTTCACTGTTTCAAGTCTCGGGGGCTACTGACATATATAACCTTCAATTCTACTCACCTGTATGTCTTTCACATACTGCTCCGTGGCTCTGGCTAGACCATTTTGAGAAGCACGGAGATATGCATCTCCTGTATTAAAGGCGTCCAACGCCTACGGGGAAAAACACGCTTCACGAAGAACAGTCCGGCGACGCCTGTGGTTCAGGGCACTCTCCACTTCTGAATTGGTGGAAGATAGCCCGTCGGCGTCCTCTATCGGAGGAGCTCCCTAGGCACGTCCCGTGTCCGCCTCCGCTTCCGGACCCGGCCTCGAACCTTGGCCGGCGGACATAGTCCGGCGGGCTCTCTTCTTTCTAAAGAAAATCATGAGCATTAGTAGGACTCAAGGGCATAAACCCTAGGCGTTAAATTTGCATGCCATACCGTTGCGCCGGAATCTCGATCTAGTCCGCACTTCTTTTTGACCCACCTGGCTTCAGTGGCCCTTGTTGGCTGCCCGCCATGGGCTCGGCCTTCCGCCTCAAGGATTTACCCTGCGAAACGCTGTTAGCACACGACGTGCAAGATAAAGCATGAGAATACTGGGACTTCGGTCTTAATTACCTTGGAGGCTGGAAGTAGTCTGGGATAGTCGGCCGTGATGGCTACCAAGGAGTTATCCTTACTCAATTGATGAAATACTCCATCAATCAACTCCATGCATAAGTCCGGATCTTCTTGGGAGTCCGGATCGAGGGACCGTTCCGGGTCCTCGGATTGTGGAGCAGTGCTGTTTATTTCCTTCATAGCCTGGCGCAGCTCCTGCGTTTAAACATTACTACACTAAGTACTTAACCACGGGAACTTCAAAAGTAGATGGGCAAGTGACAGTGTTCGCTCACCCAACTAGGTGGATTGTACATGGAGAATCCGCCTTCCGGGTTGACACGAAGGAATTCTTCCTCTTCCCCCTTATATAAAGCGGATAAGATTCTCGTTAAAGTGGCGGCCGAATCTGGCCCCTTGCGACCGCACCGGGTAGCGTCATCCTCCCCGTTGAAATCCCACATGGGGTGGACTCTGTATTGAAGCGGCTGCACCCCTCGCGTAATGCATATGGCCATGACCTTGATCATGGTCAGTCCGGAATGAGTCAATAACCTTATCCGGCTCATCAGGTACAGGACATCCCTGCCAGCTTCCCTTTGAGGGTTCCGCGGGCGCCAACTCAGGTGCTTCTTCAACGGGCGTTATTGAACTCGGGGAGGCCGATCCGTACTGGGTCCGGCAAGGGGACGTCATCTATATAAAACCACTCCGAGGGCCAGTCTTCGGATGCCCTCTTTGGGGTGCCGGATAGATATCCGGTCCCGGTGATGCGCCATAGTTCGGCTCCACCCACCTGATAAATATACCCCTCCTGAGAACGGGGCACAAGGCAAAACAACCTCTTCCACAGCGCGAAATGGGCCTCAACACCCAAAAACAGCTCGCAGAGGGCCACGAAGCCCGCGATGTGCAAAATGGAGGCGGGCGTGAGGTTATGTAGCTGGAGGCCGTAGAACTCTAGCAACCCTCGGACAAACTGATGAATTGGAAATCCTAGTCTCCTCATCAAATAAGGGACTAGACATACCCGCTCTCCTTCAGAGGAATTGGGAACGCCCTCCGCCTGCTCTCCGCCGCTATAGGCAGCAATCCCTGCTCGAACTAGGACCATATATGCTGGGGGGAGAAGCCCCTTGGACTGAAGCACTACTAACTCGCTATGCGGGATGGAACACCACCCCCAATCTCCGGGCCGAGGGCTGGAGAGGCGAGAGGAGGAGCTACACCGACCGGCCATGGTGGAATGGATCCCTGTCGAAGGCACTCTGATGAAAGCTCACCGAGGGAAGATGGTGTGGATTGGATCTAAATCCCCATCTCTTTTATGGGCGGTTCATTAACGCAACCGGGGGGGGGGGGTAAATGAAAAAATCCCCTGGATTTTCGCATTCGTTTGACACGTGGAAGATGGTCATTATGGGGCACAGAAGCCGAGGAGGACAGCACGCACTAGAAGCCGGACACTATTCGACGGATACAAGGAATTTGAAGGAGAACCCGCCTTGCAATGCCGAAGACAACTTGCACGCCGGACTCGACGTCATTGAAGCCTGGTTCGGGGGCTACTGAGGGAGTCCTGGATTAGGGGGTGTCCGGCTAGCCGGACTATGACCTTTGGCCGGACTCCCGGACTATGAAGATACAAGATTGAAGACTCTGTCCCGTGTCCGGATGGGACTTTCCTTGGCGTGGAAGGCAAGCTTGGCGATACGATATGAAGATATCCTCCCTTTGTAACCGACTCTGTGTAACCCTAGCCCTTTTCGATGTCTATATAAACCGGAGAGTTTTAGTCCGTATGACGAACAACAATCATACATAAGGCTAGCTTCTAGGGTTTAGCCACTCCGATCTCGTGGTAGATCTACTCTTGTACTACCCATATCATCAATATTAATCAAGCAGGAGTAGGGTTTTACCTCCATCGAGAGGGCCCGAACCTGGGTAAAAACATCGTGTCCCTTGTCTCCTGTTACCATCCGCCTAGACGCACAGTTCGGGACCCCCTACCCGAGATCCGCCGGTTTTGACACCGACAGTAACATTGCCATCCGCGTCCGTCTTCTTCTTAAAGATCCATTTATTTTCTATCGCTCGCCGATCATCGGGCAAGTCTGTCAAAGTCCATACTTTGTTTTCATACATGGATCCTATCTCAGATTGCATGGCTTCAAGCCATTTGTTGGAATCTGGGCCTGCCATCGCTTCTTCGTAGTTCGAAGGTTCACCGTTGTCTAACAACATGATTTCTAAGACAGGGTTGCCATACCATTCTGGTGTGGAACGTGTCCTTGTGGACCTTCAAAGTTCAGTAGCAACTTGATCCGAAGTACCTTGATCATCATCACTAACTTCCTCTCTAGTCGGTGCAGGCACCACAGGAACATCTTCCTGAGCTGCGCTACTTTCCGGTTCAAGAGGCAGTACTTCATCGAGTTCTACTTTCCTCCCACTTATTTCTTTCGAGAGAAACTCTTTCTCCGGAAAGGACCCATTCTTGGCAAAAAATATCTTGCCTTCGGATCTAAGGTAGAAGGTATACCCAATGGTTTCCTTAGGGTATCCTATGAAGACGCATTTTTTCGACTTGGGTTCGAGCTTTTCAGGTTGAAGTTTCTTGACATAAGCATCACATCCCCTAACTTTTAGAAATGACAACTTAGGTTTCTTCCCAAACCATAATTCATACGGTGTCGTCTCAACGGATTTAGACGGTGCCCTATTTAAAGTGAATGTAGCTGTCTCTAGAGCGTATCCCCAAAATGATAGCGGTAAATCGGTGAGTGACATCATAGATCGCACCATATCCAATAGAGTGCGATTACGACGTTCGGACACACCGTTACACTGAGGTGTTCCAGGCGGCGTGAGTTGTGAAACGATTCCACATTTCCTTAAGTGCGTACCAAATTCATGACTTAAATATTCTCCTCCACGATCTGATCGTAAGAACTTTATTTTTCGGTCACGTTGATTCTCTACCTCATTCTGAAATTCCTTGAACTTTTCAAAGGTCTCAGACTTGTGTTTCATCAAGTAGACATACCCATATCTACTTAAGTCATCAGTGAGAGTGAGAACATAATGATAGCCACCGCGAGCCTCAACACTCATTGGACCGCACACATCAGTATGTATAATTTCCAATAAGTTGGTTGCTCGCTCCATTGTTCCAGAAAACGGAGTCTTGGTCATTTTACCCATGAGGCATGGTTCGCACGTGTCAAATGATTCGAAATCAAGAGACTCCAAAAGTCCATTTGTATGGAGCTTCTTCATGCGTTTGACACCAATGTGACCAAGGCGGCAGTGCCACAAGTATGTGGGACTATCGTTATCAACCTTACATCTTTTGGTATTCACACTATGAATGTGTGTAACATCACGTTCGAGATTCATTAAGAATAAACCATTGCCCAGCGGGGCATGACCATACAACATATCTCTCATATAAATATGTTGGAAATATGCCCTAGGGGCAGTAATAAAATGGTTATTATTGTATTTCCTTGTTCATGATAATTGTCTGTTGTTCATGCTATAATTGTATTGACCGGAAACCGCAATACATGTGTGAATACATAGACCACAACATGTCCCTAGTAAGCCTCTAGTTGACTAGCTGGTTGATTAATAGATGGTCATGGTTTCCTGACCATGGACATTGGATGTCATTGATAACGGGATCACATCATTAGGAGAATGATGTGATGGACAAGACCCAATCCTAAGCATAGCACAAGATCGTGTAGTTCGTTTGCTAAAAGCTTTTATAATGTCAAGTATCATTTCCTTAGACCATGAGATTGTGTAACTCCTGGATACCATAGGAGTGCTTTGGGTGTACCAAACGTCACAACGTAACTGGGTGACTATAAAGGTGCACTACAGGTATCTCCGAAAGTGTCTGTTGGGTTGGCACGAATCGAGACTGGGATTTGTCACTCCGTATGACGGAGAGGTATCTCTGGGCCCACTCGGTAATGCATCATCATAATGAGCTCAATGTGACTAAGTAGTTAGTCACGGGATCATGCATTGCCGAACGAGTAAAGTGACTTGCCGGTAACGAGATTGAACGAGGTATTGGTATACCGACGATCGAATCACGGGCAAGTAATGTACCGATTGACAAAGGGAATTGCATACGGGATTGCTTGAATCCTTGACATCGTGGTTCATCCGATGAGATCATCGTGGAACATGTGGGATCCAACATGGGTATCTAGATCCCGCTGTTGGTTATTGACCGGATAACGTCTCGGTCATGTCTGCATGGTTCCCGAACCCGTAGGGTCTACACACTTAAGGTTCGGTGACGCTAGAGTTGTTATGGGAATTAGTGTGCAGTTACCGAATGTTGTTCGAAGTCCTGGATGAGATCCCGGACGTCACGAGGAGTTCCGGAATGGTCCGGAGGTAAAGATTTATATATGGGAAGTCCTATTTTGGCCACCGGAAAATGTTTGGGATTTTTCGGTATTGTATCGGGAAGGTTCTAGAAGGTTCCGGAGTGGGGCCCACCTGCATGGGGGGACCCACATGAACGTGGGTAGTGGGGGCAAGGCCCCACACCCCTGGTCAAGGCGCACCAAGACCCCCCCTTAGAATGAATAAGATCATATCCCGAAGGGATAAGATCAAGATCCCTAAAAAGGGGGGATAACAATCGGTGGGGAAGGAAATGATGGGATTTCTTTCCTCCCACCTTTGCCAACGCCCCAATGGACTTGGAGGGCAAGAAACCAGCCCCCTCCAGCCCTATATATAGTGGGGAGGCGCATGGGAGCTTCACCCCTTCCCCTGGCACAGCCCTCTCCCTCCCCAACACCTCCTCCTCCTCAGTAGTGCTTGGCGAAGCCCTGCCGGAGAACTACAAGCTCCACCACCATGCCGTCGTGCTGCCAGAGCTCTCCCACAACTTCTCCTCTCCCCTTGCTGGATCAACAAGGAGGAGACGTCCCCGGGCTGTACGTGTGTTGAACACGGAGGCGCCGTCCGTTCGGCGTTAGATCGGATCTTCCGCGATTTGAATCGCCGCGAGTACGACTCCCTCATCCGCGTTCTTGTAACGCTTCCGCATCGCGATCTTCAAGGGTATGAAGATGCACTCCCCTCTCTCTCGTTGCTAGTCTCTCCATAGATTGATCTTGGTGATGCGTAGCAAATTTTGAATTTCTGCTACGTTCCCCAACAATGGCATCATGAGCTAGGTCTATTACGTAGATTCTATGCACGAGTAGAACACAAGTAGTTGTGGGCGTTGGTTTTGTTCAATATGCTTACCGTTACTAGTCCTATCTTGTTTCAACGGTATTGTCGGATGAAGCGGCCCGGACCGACCTTACACGTACACTTACGTGAGACAGGTTCCACCGACTGACATGCACCTGTTGCATAAGGTGGCTAGCGGGTGTCTGTCTCTCCGACTTTAGTCGGATCGGATTCGATGAAAAGGGTCCTTGTGAAGGGTAAATAGCAATTAGCATATCACGTTGTGGTTTTTGGCGTAGGTAAGAAACGTTCTTGCTAGAAACCTATAGCAGCCACGTAAAAACTTGCAACAACAAATTAGAGGACGTCTAACTTGTTTTTGCAGCATATGCCGCGTGATGTGATATGGCCAAAAAAAAGGATGTGATGAATGAAATATATGTGATGTATGAGATTGATCATATTCTTGTAATAGGAATCACGACTTGCATGTCGATGAGTATGACAACCGGCAGGAGCCATAGGAGTTGTCTTTATTTATTGTATGACATGCGTGTCATTGAATAACGCCATGTAATTACTTTATTTCATTGCTAAATCGTTAGCCATAGTAGTAGAAGTAATAGTTGGTGAGACAACTTCATGGAGACACAATGATGGATATCATGATGATGGAGATCATGGTGTCATGCCGGTGACGATGATAATCATGGAGCCCCGAAGATGGAGATCAAAAGGAGAAAAATGATATTGGCCATATCATGTCACTATCTGATTGCATGTGATGTTTATCATGTTTATGCATCTTATTTGCTTAGAACGACGGTAGTAAATAAGATGATCCCTCATAATAATTTCAAGAAAGTGTTCCCCCTAACTGTGCACCGTTGCGAAAGATCGTTACTTCGAAGCACCACGTGATGATCGGGTGTGATAGATTCTAACGTTCACATACAACGGGTGTAAGCCAGATTTACATAGGCGAAACACTTAGGTTGACTTGACGAGCCTAGCATGTACAGACATGGCCTCGGAACACAAGAGACTGAAAGGTCGAACATGAGTCGTATAGTAGATACGATCAACATGAAGATGTTCACTGATGATGACTAGTCCGTCTCACGTGATGATCGGACACGACCTAGTTGACTCGGATCATGTATCACTTAGATGACTAGAGGGATGTCTATCTGAGTGGGAGTTCATCAAATAATGTGATTAGATGAACTTAATTATCATGAACATAGTCAAAAAGGTCTTTACAAATTATGTCATAAGCTCGCGCTTTAGTTCTACTGTTTAGATATGTTCCTAGAAAAAATATAGTTGAAAGTTGATAGTAGCAATTATGCGGACTGGGTCCGTAAACTGAGGAGTGTCCTCATTGCTGCGCAGAAGGCTTATGTCCTTAATGCACCGCTCGGTGTGCTGAACCTCGAACGTCGTCTGTGGATGTTGCGAACATCTGACATACACGTTTTGATGATTACATGATAGTTCAGTAATGTTAAACGGTTTAGAATTGTGGCACCGAAGACGTTTTTGAAACGTCGCGGAACATATGAGATGTTCCAAGGGCTGAAATTGGGATTTCAGGCTCGTGCCCACGTCAAGAGGTATGAGACCTCCGACGAGTTTCTTAGCCTACAAACTAAGGAAGAAAAGCTCAATCGTTGAGCTTGTACTCAGATTGTCTGGGTACAACAATCACTTGAATCGAGTGGGAGTTAATCTTCCAGATGAGATAGTGATGTTTCTCCAAAGTCATTGCCACCAAGCTACTAGAGCTTCATGATGAACTATAACATATCAGGGATAGATATGATGATCCTTGAAATATTCACGATGTTTGACACCGCGAAAGTAGAAATCAAGAAGGAGCATTAATTGTTGATGGTTAGTGAAACCACTAGTTTCAAGAAGGGCAAAGGCAAGAAGGGATACTTCATGAAATGGCAAATCAGTTGCTGCTCTAGTGAAGAAACCCAAGGTTGAACCCAAACCCGAGACTAAGTGCTTCTGTAATAAGGGGAACGGTCACTGAAGCAGAACTACCCTAGATACTTGGTAGATGATAAGGTTGGCAAGGTCGATAGAAGTATATTGGATATACATTATATTGATGTGTACTTTACTAGTACTCCTAGTAGCACCATGGTAATAGATACCGGTTCAGTTGCTAAGTGTTAGTAACTCGAAATAAAAGGCTACGGAATAAACGGAGACTAGCTAAAGGTGAGATGACGATATGTGTTGGAAGTGTTTCCAAGCTTGATGTGATCAAGCATCGCATACTCCCTCTACCATCGAGATTGGTGTTAAACCTAAATAATTGTTATTTGGTGTTTGCGTTGAGCATAGACATGATTGGATTATGTCTATCGCAATACGGTTATTCATTTAAGGAGAATAATGATAACTCTGTTTATTTGAATAATACCTTCAATGGTCTTGCACCTAAAATGAATGGTTTATTGAATCTCGATCGTAATGATACACATGTTCATGCCAAAAGATATAAGATAGTAATGATAGTACCACCTACTTGTGGCACTGCCATGTAAGTCATATTGGTATAAAATGCATGAAGAAGCTCCATGTTGATGGATCTTTGGACTCACTCATTTTTTGAAAAGTTTGAGACATGCAAACCATGTCTATTGGTATGTACGCATGAAGAAACTCCATGCAGATGGATCATTTGGACTCACTTGATTTTGAATCACTTGAGACATGCAAATCATACCACATGGGCAAGATGACTGAAAAGCCTCGTTTTTAGTAAGATGGAACAAGAAAGCAACTTGTTGGAAGTAATACATTTTGATGTGTGCAGTCCAATGAGTGCTGAGGCACGTAGTGGATATCGTTATGTTCTTACTTCAGAGATGATTTGAGTAGATGTTGAGTATATTTACTTGATGAAGCACAAGTCTGAATTATTGAAAGGTTCAAGTAATTTCAGAGTGAAGTTGAAGATCATCGTGACAAGAGGATAAAATGTCTATGATATGATCATAGAGATGAGTATCTGAGTTATGATTTTGGTATACAATTAAGACATTGTGGACATTGTTTCACAATTAATACCGCCTGGAACACCATAGTGTGATGGTGTGTCCGAACATCATAACTGCACCATATTGGATATGGTGCATACCATGATGTCTCTTATCGAATTACCACTATCGTTCATGGGTTAGGCATTAGAGACAACCGCATTCACTTTAGATAGGGCACCACATAATTCCGTTGAGATGACACCGTATGAACTATGGTTTAGAGAAACCTAAGCTGTCGTTTCTTGAAAGTTTGGGGCTGCGACGCTTATGTGAAAAAGTTTCATCCTGATAAGCTCGAACCCAAAGCGGATAAATACATCTTCATAGGACACCAAAAATAGTTGGGTATACCTCCTGTTTCAGATCTAGAAGCAAAAGTGATTGGTTCTAGAAACGGGTCCTTTCTTGAGGAAAAGTTTATCTCGAAAGAATTGAGTGGGAGGATGGTGGAAACTTGATGAGGTTAATGAACCATCACTTCAACCAGTGTGTAGCGGGGCACAGAAAGTTGTTCCTGTAGCGCCTACACCAATTGAAGTGGAAGCTGATGATAGAGATCATGAAACTTCGGATCAAGTTACTACCAAACCTCGCAGGTCGACAAGGACGCGTACTACTTCAAAGTGGTATGGTGATCCTATCTTGGAGGTCATGTTGCTAGACAATAATGAACCTACGAGCTATGGAGAAGTGATGGTGGGCCCGGATTCCGGCGAATGGCTCGAGGCCATAAAATCCGAGAGAGGATCCATGTATAAAAACAAAGTGTAGACTTTGGAAGAACTACTTGATGGTTGTACGGCTGTTGGGTACAGATGGATTTTAAAAGGAAGACGGACAATGATGGTAAGTATCACCATTAAGAAAGCTCGACTTGTCGTTAAGATGTTTTTCCGACAAGTTCAAGGAGTTAACTACGATGAGACTTTCTCACTCGTAGTGACACTAAGAGTCTGTTGGAATTATATTAGCAATTACTGCATGATTTATGAAATCTTGCAGATAGGATGTCAAGACATTGTTTCCTCGATGATATTCTTGAGGAAAGGCTGTATGTGATACAACCAGAAGGTTTTGTCAATCCTGAAAGATGCTAACAAGTATGCAAAGCTCCAGCAATCCTTCTAAGGACTGGAGTAAGCATCTCGAAGTTGGAATATACACTTCGATGAGATGATCAAAGATTTTGGGTTTATACAAAGTTTATGAGAAACTTGTATTTCCAAAGAAGTGAGTGGGAGCACTACAGAATTTCTGATGAGTATATGTTGTTGACATATTGTTGATCAGAAATGATGTAGAATTTCTGGAAAGCATATAGGGTTGTTTGAAAAGTGTTTTTCAATAGAAAACATGTATTAAGCTACTTGAACATTGAGCATCAAGATCTATAAGGATAGATCAAAACGCTTAATAGTACTTTCAAATGAATAGATACCATGACAAGATTTTGAAGGAGTTCAAAATAGATCGGCAAAGAAGGAGTTCTTAGCTGTGTTATAAGGTGTGAGTATTGAGTAAGACTCAAGACCTGACCACGGCAGAAGAGAGAGAAAGGACGAAGGTCGTCCCTTATGCTTTAGACGTAGGCTCTACAGTATGCTATGTTGTGTACCGCACCTAAAGTGTGCCTTGCCATGAGTCAGTCAAGGGGTACAAGTGTGATCCACGAATGGATCACAGGACAGCGGTCAAGGTTATCCTTAGTAACTAGTGGACTAAGAAATTTTCTCGATTATGGAGGTGATAAAAGAGTTCATCGTAAAGGGTTACGCCGATGCAAACTTTGACACTAATCTGGATGACTCTGAGTAGTAGACCGGATTCATATAGTAGAGCAGTTATTTGGAATAGTCCCAAATAGCGCGTGGTAGCTGCATCTAGGAGATGGCATAGATATTTGTAAAGCGCACACAAATCTGAAGTGTTCAGACTCGTTGACTAATAACCTCTCTCACAAGCAAGATATGATCAAACCCCATGGGTGTTGGATTCATTACAATCACATAGTGATGTGAACTAGATTATTAACTCTAGTGCAAGTGGGAGACTGTTGGAAATATGCCCTAGAGGCAATAATAAAATGGTTATTATTGTATTTCCTTGTTCATGATAATTGTCTGTTGTTCATGCTATAATTGTACTGACCAGAAACCGCAATACATGTGTGAATACATAGACCACAACATGTTCCTAGTGAGCCTCTAGTTGACTAGCTGGTTGATCAATAGATGGTCATGGTTTCCTGACCATGGACATTGGATGTCATTGATAACGGGATCACATCATTAGGAGAATGATGTGATGGACAAGACCCAATCCTAAGCATAGCACAAGATCGTGTAGTTCGTTTGCTAAAAGCTTTTCTAATGTCAAGTATCATTTCCTTAGACCATGAGATTGTGTAACTCCCGGATACCGTAGGAGTGCTTTGGGTGTACCAAACGTCACAACGTAACTGGGTGACTATAAAGGTGAACTACAGGTATCTCCGAAAGTGTCTGTTGGGTTGGCACGAATCGAGACTGGGATTTGTCACTCCGTATGACGGAGAGGTATCTCTGGGCCCACTCGGTAATGCATCATCATAATGAGCTCTATGTGACTAAGTAGTTAGTCATGGGATCATGCATTACAGAACGAGTAAAGTGACTTGCCGGTAACGATATTGAATGAGGTATTGGGATACCAACGATCGAATCTCGGGCAAGTAACGTACCGATTGACAAAGGGAATTGCATACGGGATTGCTTGAATCCTTGACATCGTGGTTCATCCGATGAGATCATCGTGGAACATGTGGGAGCCAACATGGGTATCCAGATCCCACCGTTGGTTATTGACCGCAGAACGTCTCGGTCATGTCTGCATGGTTCCCGAACCCGTAGGGTCTACACACTTAAGGTTCGGTGACGCTAGAGTTGTTATGGGAATTAGTGTGCAGTTACCGAATGTTGTTCGGAGACCTGGATGAGATCCCGGACGTCACGAGGAGTTCTGGAATGGTCCGGAGGTAAAGATTTATATATGGGAAGTCCTATTTTGGCCACCGGAAAATGTTTGGGATTTTTCGGTATTGTACCGGGAATGTTCTAGAAGGTTCCGGAGTCGGGCCCACCTGCATGGGGGGACCCACATGAACGTGGGTAGTGGGGGCAAGGCCCCACACCCCTGGTCAAGGCACATCAAGATCCCCCCTTAGAAGGAATAAGATCATATCCCGAAGGGATAAGATCAAGATCCCTAAAAAGGGGGGATAACAATCGGTGAGGAAGGAAATGATGGGATTTCTTTCCTCCCACCTTTGCCAACGCCCCAATGGACTTGGAGGGCAAGAAACCAGCCCCCTCCAGCCCTATATATAGTGGGGAGGCGCATGGGAGCTTCACCCCTTCCCCTGGCGCAGCCCTCTCCCTCCCCAACACCTCCTCCTCCTCAATAGTGCTTGGCGAAGCCCTGCTGGAGAACTGCAAGCTCCACCACCATGCTGTCATGCTGCCGGAGCTCTCCCTCAACTTCTACTCTCCCCTTGCTGGATCAAGAAGGAGGAGACATCCCCGGGCTGTACGTGTGTTGAACGCGAAGGCGTCACCCGTTCGGCGTTAGATCGGATCTTCCGCGATTTGAATCGCCGCGAGTACGACTCCCTCATCCGCGTTCTTGTAACGCTTCCACATCACGATCTTCAAGGGTATGAAGATGCACTCCCCTCTCTCTCGTTGCTAGTCTCTCCATAGATTGATCTTGGTGATGCGTAGAAAATTTTGAATTTCTGCTACGTTCCCCAACAAAATAGAACAACCATTATTCTCGGATTTAAATGAGTAGCCATCTCGTATTAAGCGAGATCTAGATACGATGTTCATGCTCAAAGCTGGCACTAAATAACAATTATTGATGTTTAAAACTAATCCCGTAGGTAAATGTAGAGGTAGCATGCCGACGGCGATCACATCGACCTTGGAACCATTCCTGATGCGCATCGTCACCTTGTCCTTGGCCAGTCTCCGCTTATTCCGCAACTCCTGTTTTGAGTTACAAATATGAGCAACTGCACCGGTAACAAATACCCAGGAGCTACTACGAGTACTGGTAAGGTACAGATCAATTACATGTATATCACATATACCTTTGGTGTTGCCGGCCTTCTTGTCTGCTAAGTACTTGGGGCAGTTCCGCTTCCAGTGTCCGCTTCCCTTGCAATAAAAGCACTCAGTCTCAGGTTTGGGTCCATGCTTTGGCTTCTTCCCGGCAACTGGCTTACCGGGCGCGACAACTCCCTTGCCGTCCTTCTTGAAGTTTTTCTTACCCTTGCCTTTCTTGAAACTAGTGGTTTTATTGACCATCAACACTTGATGTTCCTTTTTGATTTTTACCTCCGCTGATTTCAGCATTGAAAATACCTCAGGAATAGTTTTCACCATCCCCTGCATATTGTAGTTCATCACAAAGCTCTTGTAGCTAGGTGGGAGCGACTGAAGGATTCTGTCAATGACCGCCTCATCCGGGAGGTTAATGTCTAGCTGGGACAAGCGGTTGTGCAACCCACACATTTTGAGTATGTGCTCACTGACAGAACTATTTTCCTCCATCTTACAACTGTAGAACTTGTCGGAGACTTCATATCTCTCGACCCGGGCATGAGCTTGGGAAACCATTTTCAGCTCTTCAAACATCTCATATGCTCCGTGTTGCTCAAAACGCTTTTGGAGCCCCGGTTCTAAGCTGTAAAGCATGCCGCACTGAACGAGGGAGTAGTCATCAACACACGACTGCCAGGCGTTCATAATGTCTTGAGTTGCAGGGAAAATGGGTGCTTCACCTAGCGGTGCATCTAGGACATATGCTCTTTTGGCAGCTATGAGGATGATCCTCAAGTTCCGGACCCAGTTCGTGTAGTTGCTGCCATCGTCTTTCAGCTTGGTTTTCTCTAGGAACGCGTTGAAGTTGAGGGCAACATTAGCGTGGGCCATTTGATCTACAAGACATATTGCAAAAGTTTTAGACTAAGTTCATGATAATTAAGTTCATCTAATCAAATTATTTAATGAACTCCCACTCAGATAGACATCCCTCTAGTCATCTAAGTGATCCATGATCCGAGTCAACTTGGCCGTGTCCGATCATCACGTGAGACGGACTAGTCATCATCGGTGAACATCTTCATGTTGATTGTATCTTCTATACGACTCATGTTCGACCTTTTGGTCTCTTGTGTTCCGAGGCCATGTCTGTACATGCTAGGCTCGTCAAGTCAACCTAAGTGTTTTGCATGTGTAAATCTGTCTTACACCCGTTGTATGTGAACGTTAGAATCTATCGCACCCGATCATCACGTGGTGCTTCAAAACAACGAACTTTCGCAACGGCGCACAGTTAGGGGGAACACTTTCTTGAAATTATTATGAGGGATCATCTTATTTACTACCGTCGTTCTAAGCAAATAAGATGCAAAAACATGATACACATCACATGCAATAAAATAGTGACATGATATGGCCAATATCATTTTGTTCCTTTTGATCTCCATCTTTGGGGTGCCATGATCATCATCGTCACCGGCATGACACCATGATCTCCATCATCATGATCTCCATCATCGTGTCTTCATGAAGTTGTCACGCCAACGATTACTTCTACTACTGTGGCTAACGGTTTAGCAATATAGTAAAGTAATTACATGGCGTTATTCCATGACACTCAGGTCATACAATAATTAAGACAACTCCTATGGCTCCTGCAGGTTGTCATACTCTTCGACATGCAAGTCGTGATTCCTATTACAAGAACATGATCAATCTCATACATCACCTATATATCATTCATCACATCCTTTTGGCCATATCACATCACAAGACATATGCTGCAAAAACAAGTTAGACGTCCTCTAATTGTTGTTGCATGTTTTTACGTGGCTGCAATAGGGTTCTAGCAAGAACGTTTCTTACCTACGTCAAAACCACAACGTGATATGTAAATTTCTATTTACCCTTCATAAGGACCTTTTTCATCGAATCCGATCCGACTAAAGTGGGAGAGACAGACACCCGCTAGCCACCTTATGCAACTAGTGCATGTCAGTCGGTGGAACCTGTTTCACGTAAGCGTACGTGTAAGGTCAGTCCGGGATGGTTCACCCCACGATGCCGCTGAAACAAGATAAGACTAGTAGTGGCAAGTAAATTGACAACATCTACGCCCACAACAAAATTGTGTTCTACTCGTGCATAGAAACTACGCATAGACCTAGCTCATGATGCCACTATTGGGGATCGTTGCAGAAAATAAAAAAAATTCTACGCATCACCAAGATCAATCTATAGAGTCATCTAGCAACAAGAGAGATAGGAGTGCATCTACATACCCTTGTAGATTGTGAGTGGAAGCGTTTAAGAGAACGGGGTTGATGGAGTCGTACTCGTCGTGATCCAAATCACCGAAGATCCTAGTGCCGAACGGACGGCACCTCCGCGTTCAACACACGTACGGAGCAGAGACGTCTCCCACGCCTTGATCCAACAAGGAGGAGGGAGAGGTTGAAGAAGAGAGCTCTAGCAACAGCACGATGGCGTGGTGGTGGTGGAGAGGCATTACTCCGACAGGGCTTCGCCAAGCTCTTAACGGAGGAGGAGAGGTGTTGGGGAGGGGAGGGGCTGCGCCTTGGATGTGGTGTGCAGCCCTCCCCTCACCCCTCTATTTATAGGGGAAGGGGGAAGGGGGGCGGCCCCCTCTAGATGAGATCTAGAGGGGGGGCGGCGGCCAAGGGGAGGGGGCTTGCCCCCCAAGCAAGGGGGGCGCCCCCTCTAGGGTTCCCCCCCAAACCCTAGGCGCATGGGCCCAAGGGGGGGTGCGCCCAGCCCTCTAGGGGCTGGTTCCCTGCCCACTACAGCCCATGAGGCCCTCCGAGAGAGGTGGCCCCTCCCGGTGGACCGCCGGAACCCCTCCGGTGGCCCCGGTACAATACCGGTAAGCCCCCAAACTTTTCCGGTGACCGTATGATAACTTCCCACATATAAATCTTCACCTTCGGACCATTCCGGAACTCCTCGTGACATCCGGGATCTCATCCGGGACTCCGAACAACATTCGGTAATCACTTACAAGTCTTCCTAATAACCCTAGCGTCACCGAACCTTAAGTGTGTAGACCCTACGGGTTCGGGAATCATGCAGACATGACCGAGACAGCTCTCCGGCCAATAACCAACAGCGGGATCTGGATACCCATGTTGGCTCCCACATGTTCCATGATGATCTCATCGAATGAACCACGATGTCGAGGATTCAAGTAATCCCGTATACAATTCCCTTTGTCAATCGGTACGTTACTTGCCCGAGATTCGATCGTTGGTATCTCAATACCTCGTTCAATCTCGTTATCGGCAAGTCACTTTACTCGTCACGTAATGCATGATCCCGTGACCAACCACTTGATCACATTGAGCTCATTATGATGATGCATTACCGAGTGGGCCCAGAGATACCTCTCCGTCATACGGAGTGACAAATCCCAGTCTCGATCCGTGTCAACCCAACAGACACTTTCGGAGATACCTGTAGTATACCTTTATAGCCACCCAGTTACATTGTGACGTTTGGTACACCCAAAGCACTCCTATGGTATCCGGGAGTTACACGATCTCATGGTCTAAGGAAATGATACTTGACATTAGAAAAGCTCTAGCAAACGAACTACACGATCTTGTGCTATGCTTAGGATTGGGTCTTGTCCATCACATCATTCTCCTAATGATGTGATCCCTTTATCAATGACATCCAGTGTCCATAGTCAGGAAACCATGACTATCTGTTGATCAACGAGCTAGTCAACTAGAGGCTCACTAGGGACATGTTGTGGTCTATGTATTCACACAGGTATTACGATTTCCGGATAACACAATTATAGCATGAATAATAGACAATTATCATGAACAAGGAAATATAATAATAATCATTTTATTATTGCCTCTAGGGCATATTTCCAACAAATACTAGGTTCAACTTTAATTTGCTCGGGTGGTGTAGGTGTTCTAGGATTACTCTTACGAACCATAGTTGAAGTTTTAGCACGATCCTTTATCCTAACAGGGAAAGGTGGTTTCTCAATATAGGTAGTAGGAACAATAGGATCATTATAAGTGATTGTCTTTTCTTCAACTTTAATAGGTGCAACTACTTTTACTTTAATGGGATGATTATATTTAGACCACTTCTCCTTAGGGAGGTCAACATGACTAGCAAATTATTCACAGAAAGAAGCTACTATCTCAGAGTCAAGTCCATATTTAGTGTTAAATCCATGAAAAGCATCGGTATCCATAAAATATTTAACACAATCAAACTTAGGTGTCATACCTGACTCCTTACCTTCGTCGAGATCCCAATCTTCAGAGTTGTGTTTAATTATTTCCAATAAATCCCATCTGAATTCAATAGTCTTCATCATAAAAGAACCAGTAAAAGAAGTATCGAGCATGGAACGATTGTTGAGAGAAAGCTGAGCATAAATATTTTGAATAATCATTTCTCTTGAGAGCTCATGCTTGGGGCATGAATATAACACTGACTTAAGACTCCCCCAATCTTGAGCGATGCTTTCTCCTTCACGAGGCCAAAAATTATATATATAATTACGATCACAATGAACACGATGCATAGGATAAAACTTTTGATGAAATTCCAATTTCAATCGGTTATAGTTCCATGATCCCATATCATCACATAGCCTAAACCATGTCAATGCCTCTCCCTTCAAAGATAAAGGGAAGACCTTCTTCTTGATAACATCCTCGGGCATACCTGCAAGCTTAAATAATCCACAAACTTCGTCCACATAGATTAGGTGCAAATCGGGATGCAATGTTCCATCTCCTGTAAAAGGATTAGCTAGCAGTTTCTCTATCATACCCGAAGGAATTTTAAAGTAAACATTTTCAGTAGGTTCAGTAGGTTGAGGAGCAACTCTTTGCTCTACTGGTCGAGGTGAAGATACCCCGAACAAGCCCCTCAAAGGATTATGTTCCATAGTAACAAGTGACAGTAAATTTCAGCACACTATATAAATTTTTCGTTACCAAGTTCCACTCACCAAAGGCGCTACACTCCCCGACAACGGTGCCAGAAAAGAGTCTTGATGACCCACAAGTGTAGGGGATATATCCTAGTCCTTTCGTTAAGTAAGAGTGTCGAACCCAACGAGGAGCAGAAGGAAATGACAAGCAGTTTTCAGTAAGGTATTCTCTGCAAGCACTGAAATTATCGGTAACAGATAGTTTTGTGATAAGGTAATTTGTAACAGGTAACAAGTAACAAAAGTAAATAAGGTGCAGCAAGGCGGCCCAATCCTTTTTGTAGCAAAGGTCAAGCCTGGACAAGTTCTTATATAGAGAAAAGCGCTCCCGAGGACACATGGGAATTATCGTCAAGCTAGTTTTCATCACGCTCATATGATTCACGTTCGTTACTTTGATAATTTGATATGTGGGTGGAGCGGTGCTTGGGTACTTCCCTTTCTTGGACGAGCATCCCACTTATGATTAACCCCTATTGCAAGCATCCACAACTACAAAAAAAGTATTAAGGTAAACCTAACCATAGCAAGAAACATATGGATCCAAATCAGCCCCTTACGAAGCAACACATAAACTAGGGTTTAAGCTTCTGTCACTCTAGCAACCCATCATCTACTTATTACTTTCCAATGCCTTCCTCTAGGCCCAAATAATGGTGAAGTGACATGTAGTCGATGTTCACATAACACCAGTAGAGGAGAGACAACATACATCTCATCAAAATATCGAACGAATACCAAATTCACATGACTACTTATAGCAAGACTTCTCCTATGTCCTCAGAAACAAATGTAACTACTCACAAATCATATTCATGTTCATAATTAGAGGGGTATTAATATGCATATATGATCTGAACATATGATCTTCCACCGAATAAACCAACTAGCATCAACTACAAGGAGTAATCAACACTACTAGTGACCCACAGGTACCAATCTGAGGTTTTGAGACAAAGATCGGATACAAGAGATGAACTAGGGTTTGAGAGGAGATGGTGCTGGTGAAGATGTTGATGGAGATTGACCCCCTCCCACTGAGAGGATCGATGGTGATGACGAGGGTGATGATTTCCCCCTCCCGACGAGATGTTTCCCCGGCAGAACAGCTCCACCAGAGCCCTAGATTGGTTCTGCAAGGTTCCGCCTCGTGGCCTTCGTGTCTCATCCCGAAAGCTTGCTTATGATTTTTTTTCCAGGGTAAAAGACTTCATATAGCAGAAGATGGCCACCGGAGGACTGCCAGGGGGGCCACGAGGCAGGGGGCATGCCCAGGGCGCGCCCCCCACCCTCGTGGCCAGGGTGTGGGCCCCCTCTAGTACTTTCTTCGCCCAATATTTTTTATTAATTCCAAAAACAACTTCCGTGGAGTTTCAGGACTTTTGGAGTTGTGCAGAATAGGCCTCTAATATTTGCTCCTTTTCCAGCCCAGAATTCCAGCTGCTGGCATTCTCCCTCTTCATGTAAACCTTGTAAAATAAGAGAGAATGGGCATAAGTATTGTGACATAACGTGTAATAACAGCCCATAATGCAATAAATATCAATATAAAAGCATGATGCAAAATGGACGTACCAGCATGATAAGAACAACATATAATTTCAACTTCATGATATTCAATTCATTCAACAATTTACTCATTGGATATAAGTGAAGCACAAGAGTAAATGACAAACTTCTCCAAAAAGATATAAGTGAAGATCGAGCGAGTAGTTATGTAAATGGGTAGCTATTTGAGGACTCTCTCTTATTTAAATGTTTCAGATCTAAGTATTTTATTAAAATAGAAAGCAAAACAAAACAAAATGACATTCCAAGAATAGCACACATCATGTTAAGAAGCAAAAACTTAGGCTCAACCGATACTAACTGATAATTGTTGAAGTAGAAAGGTGGGATGCCTACCGGGGCATCCCCAAGCTTAGATGCTTGAGACTTCTTGGAATATTATCTTGGGGTGCATTGGGCATCCCCAAGCTTGAGCTTTTGTGTCTCCTTAATTCCTCTCATATCACGGTTTTCCTAAATCTCAAAAACTTCATCCACACAAAACTCAACAAGAACTCGTGAGATAAGTTAGTATAAATCAATGCAAAACCTTATCATTCTATACTATAGCAAATCACCAAAATTATTATTCAACATCGCATACTAAATGCCTCTACATATTTAATACTCCTATCCTCAAATAGAATCATTAAACAAGCAAACATATGCAAACAATGCAGACATAACAACAATCTATCAATACAATGCAATCTGTAAAGAATGCAAGAGTATCAATACTTCCTTAACTCCAAAAATTATGAAAATTTACCACACCATAGAAAATTTATCAAAGCTTATTGTGAAGGTGTGCCGAAGAGTGACTCAACCATAGTGGAGTATTGGGGAGCAATCAACTAGCCTTCATCGAGCCAACACAATCACGAAAGGTGGTCCAACTTGAGGGAGTCAAGATCGTCATCATCTAGCTCAAGTGGACTTCATGCAAGGCAAAGGTTTGCCCTTGATAAGTTTTCTATTTTACCGGTCTCATGGTGTTACTTTGGAGACCGAGTTATAGGATCGATTGTCGTACTATCAAGGGGGGCTCTCAAGTGAGTAGCTTGATCGTATCATCCGTAGAGAGATCAAACCATTGCACGCTTGCATCATATTTCTTGGTTCTTGTTTGGTTTCATCCTTGTGATATTTGGAGCTTATGGTCATCTTCTTGACAAGCTCGAGTTCATCAAAAACGGAGTTCACATTCTTCTTCTATTGCGTTTTCGGTGTTGGAGATTTTACCGGTCTTATTGAAGGAAGGGTTCTCACCATTTTCTTATGGGCCTTTTCTAATTTCCTTCTTATTATTATTTCCATCAATATTGTGTTAGCTCTTGTCGCTAGCTTTCCAACAAAGTTGGTTTCGTTGAATTCAGAGTCTGTTTGCAGAAGTTGTGTCAGTTTTGGTGTCCTTACCGCTCATGGGAGCGGTACTACCGCTTGGAGGGGATGTAATTTTTTACTACTGCTCTTCGGAGCGGTACTACCGCGACTACTTCCGCTCTGGACCAAAAACTCGTCATAAGTCCAGCGGTGGTAGGCACAAATGTATTTTTTAGTACCGCTCGCAAGCAGTAGTACCGCTACCCTTAGCGGTAGTACCGCTACCCCTAGCGGTAGTACTGCTCCGGCGGTTCTACCGGCCATTTTCCTCCTCGATGTTGTTTTTCAAAGGGCTTCCACCGCCCTAGTGGTTGTACCACTCCCATGAGTGGTAGTACCGCTCTGTGCAGGTTGTGAGCATAACGGTTGGATTTTTTTCCACTTATAAAAGGGGGTCTTCTTCCCCAATGAACCTTATCCTTTGAGCTCGTGTTCTTCCCCCATTATTGACCTTCTTCGAGCTTGATATCTCTCAATCCCTACATGGATTCTTGCTAGTTTTGGGGTAAAACAGTGAGGAGATCTAGATCCAAATTGCCACCAATCACTTTCTCCTCTATGTGAGGGGACCCCTTGGATCTAGATCTTGGAGTTCTTGGTGTTCTCCTTCTTGTTCTTCCTCTCATTTTCTTCCCTAGCATTAGTTCTTTGGTGGGATTTGGGAGAGAAGGACTTGGGCACTCCATGTGCCCTTGCCATTGCATTTGGTGCATTGGTTTGAGTTCTCCACGGTGATACATGGAAGTTACAAGTTGAGAAGCTTATTACTCTTGGGTGCTTGGTACCCTTGAGCTTGTTCCTCTTGGGTGCTTGGGCGCCCTAGACGGTTGGTGGTGTTCGAAGCTCAATAATTGTGGTGTAAATCTTCAGGCAAGCGTCGGGGTCTCCAATTAGGTTGTGGAGATCACCCCGAGCAATTTGACGGGTACCGGTGACCGCCCCCAAGGGTTGCTAAACAGTACGGGTTCAATGACCGCCCCTAAGGGTTGCCATTTGTACGGGTTCTATGACTGCCCTCAAGGGTCCCTTAGTGGAATCATGGCATCTTGCATTGTGCAACGGCGTGAGGAGATTACGGTGGCCCTAGTGGCTTCTTGGGGAGCATTATGCCTCCACACCGCTCCAAACGGAGATTAGCATCCGCAAGGGTGTGAACTTGAGGATACATCGTCATCTCCGCGTGCCTCAGTTATCTCTTACCCGAGCCCTTTCCTTATGCACTTTACTTTGTGATATCCATATTGTTTCTTGTCATATATTTTGCTATCATTTAGTTGTTTATATTGCTTAGCATAAGTTGTTGGTTTACATAGGTGAGCCTAGTTGTTGTAGGTTTTGTGCTTGACAAATTAACCGCTAGGTTTATTCCGCATTTGTTCAATCCTAAACCGTAATTATTTTAAAGCGCCTATTCACCCCCCTCTAGGTGACATCCTCGATCTTTAAATTGGTAGCAGAACCTCGTCTCTCTTTATAGGGCTTAACCGCCTAGAGAGTAAGGATGTCGACTAGGGGTTTAGGATTCTCTAACACTCATAGTTTCGATGGCACACGTTTTTATGTTTGGGTAATTCGCATGCTTAATCTCTTTAGGGTCACAGACCCAAATTTAGAGCGAATTGTAGATATGGGTTTTTCTCCTCCAAAGGAACCCCAAAGATTATCTTTAGAGGATGAGAAAAACTCTTATCTCAATGATCAAGCTTCTAATGTGCTTTTTGATGCTTTGAGCAATGTAGTTATATTTCAACTCATGCCATTCCGGGATGCTCATGAGTTGTGGACAAAGCTTCAAGATAAATATGGCGTGTCCAAGTTTTGTGGGGATGATTGTTCTCCCTCCACCTCCGGCCGTGTTGAGTTCTCAACTTCTTCTACTTCACCTACATGTGTTTTGCCACAAGGTAATGACATGGTGAGTAGTGGTATTCATTACAATGATGATAGTGGGCTTATTGTTGATAACCCTTCATCACTTTCTTATTACAATGCTTCATCTTTGGAATTTAGCACTTCGAGCACTCCAAATGTTTCATGTACGCATGTGTTGATAGTCCTTGCATATCATGTAGAAATTTCTTGACTAAATCTCATGATGATATGCTTGCTATGTTTTGTTGCCACGATGAAAATGCATCTATTTCCTCGAATTGTTGTGCTAACAATGTAGAGGAAACCCAACAACCCATGGAGCAAGACGTGGTCTTCAATGGTGCTTCAAGGGATCCTACATCATCATCTATTACATTTTGCCTTATGGCCAAGGCTTCAAAGGTATCTCCCACTTTGAATCCCAATATATCTCGTGATGATATTGATGATGATGTTGACTATGATGAAGAGAATGATACTATTGCCTCCTTAAAAATTAAGGGGGAAATGATTTTTAAAGCTCTTCTTAAGAATAAAATTGCTTGTTCCAACTTCATGGAAATCATGTCTATTGCTATTGAGGGCAAGAAATATATTGATGAGTTGGAATCTCGTCTTGAGGAGCATGAGGTTACCATTGACAAAATGGAAGTTCATGAGCGTGATTACGCTAATGAGATTGCGGACCTCTCCCAAGCTCTTGAACTTGCACAAACCACCAAGGAATCTCTTGAGGAGACTTTTGCTCTAGAATTATCTAGAGTGGAATCTCATGATAGAGCTCTTGAGGTGGCCAATGTCTTTGAAACTAAAAATGAGAAGCTTGAAGTTGCACATGCTAAACTCCTTGAGGACTTTGGGCACCTCGAAACTGGCTCAAGGGTCATTAAGAGTGAGCTCATCAAACTCACCGAGTGTCATGCTCAACTTAAAGCTTCATATTCCAAAGAGCTTGCCAAGTTGCCTTCTCCTCTTGCTATTATTGATGATGCTTGTGCTACTAACTCTATTTCTAGTGAGGCATCCATTTTGAAGGAGAATGTTGAGCTAAGGACTCAACTTGAATTGCTATCTAGCACTTATAGGAAATTGGAAGAAAGTCATGTAAAGCTCACAAGCTCTCATGATGATCTTATAGTATCCCATAATGGGCTAAAGATAGCTCATGAGGCTATGATTATCAAGGTAACCTCTAGTAAGTCTCATGTGGATACTATCACTAATTCAAGTCAAAATGCCATCTTGCCACGTGCTAGTCCTCGTAATTAATCTATGCATAACATTGGCACATCTTGCGATGAATTGCTTTCCTTGCCTTGTTGCTCTAACGATGAAGCTTTTACTTCCTATACCACTTGTGTTGATACTAACCATGTAGAGGAAATCAAAGAGCTCAAGGACCAAGTCACTTCTTCGAAGAAAGACTTGGAAAAGTGTCATGAAGGGAAGTCCACTCAAAAATATCTGGAGTGTGCAAAAATCCCCCAATGACAAAGGTGGACTTGGATTCAACTCCAGTAAGAAGAAGTCCAAGAGAAACAAGAAGAAGGGCCAAGAACAACTCAAGAATTCAGCCAAGATTATTTTCTTCAAGTGCAAAATTGAAGGGCATCATGTTAGATCTTGCCCATTGAAGAAGAAGACTATTAGTGACAGGCAACAAGGGAAGAGGCCACAAGTTCAATATCATGCTCAACCTCGAGTTGAAGAAAGGCCACTTTCCAAGAAGACTCAAGTTAATGCTTCTCTTGTTGAGAAATCAAGTGAGAAGAAAATGAAGAGTAGACGTTGCTACTTATGCCGTGAGCCCTGTTCAAGAATTCGTCTGATTAACCAGTTAACTTGATGATTAATCCCTACTCATAGGGTCACCGAGTAGCCGATAAAGCGATAAATTGTCTATTAATTGATTAAATGGCTGATTAACTTGCCGATTAGCCTATTAATCCCCTACTCGCCAGCTAACCAAGCAACTACCAGGTAACGATTTCCTCAACAATGGTCGTGAGAAAGGTCACATCGCTTCTTCATGCACTAGTGGTAACTTATCCAACCCAATTATTATTGATAATATATATTCTCTTGGGAAGGATAAGGTTGGCAATGTGTTTGCCAAGTTTGTTGGTACTCAAAGTGGTGTCAAGAAAAGAACCATTTGGGTTGCCAAGCCTATTGTGACTAAACTCTTAGGACCCAACTTGGTTGAGGACCAACAAGCTCAAACTTGATCAATAGGTGTTGTTGGAAGGCATTGGAGACTTGGCTACATTATGAAGAATTAAGGGGTCTTCATCATTCATATTGTCTCAAGCCAAGTCATTCGGATTATCAAGTTTCTATCTCATATCCAATGTGCCTCCTTGCGGTAACTTGTACTTAAATTGTTTAATTGAAAGTTACTTGCCCCTTTGCATGTTTTGGTTTTGTACCTTGCATGTGTTTGTATATGTGTGCTTCCAATTTGCTTATCTTGAGTAATCAAGTATGTGTATGTTGGTTTGCACTTCATGTATGTGTGAGTTGTGTGTTGAGCCTTTTTGCATCTTGTTCGTATCTTAACTGGCTCTTGTGAGAGATTAATGGAACATCCATTTTGGGGGAGTGATGTGCTTTGTGCACCTCACGGCCCCATAAATGTGTGTACATGAGGAATACCACCTAGTATTGATATTGCAAGCTTATCTAGTCACTATGTGGTATGTCTTTTCATGAGAAATTCAAATTCTAAATAGTCCATTAAGAATCTCTTGTTGTATCCTCTTATTGCCTCTTGTTAAGTTTTCTTTGGTAACACATTCTGGGGGAGTAACATGCTATGTGTATATTACAAGCCTAGAAAATGTGTACATTTGAGATATTGTCACTAGAGTTGATATTGTAAACTATCTTGTTCCTAGGTGACATTTTAGCTCTACAAGTTGCAATTTTCTTGTTCTTAGTGTGAAGATGATATTGGATTTCCTTCTGTCTACCACCGGGAATCATTTCCAAATACTTTTTGTCTTTTGACAATTGGTACTCACTTATGCGTGGTCAAAATTATTGATCATCTTCATTGGGTTTTGTTTTTATTTGCCTTATCTCTTGCCAAGATTGTATCAACTCCCATTGCCTTCCGTGCCACTTGAGGATCTTCTTATTTTCTTGATCTTGTCTAGTGTTTTCTTGATATAGTGAAAGTGGTGATCCCACCTTGTGCATTTTGTATTCAAATGCAAATTCTCTATAATGCACAACTCGTGCAGGGGCTATCCTATTTTCTATAGAACACTCATCTTGTGATCCATATTAAGTGTGCATTGGTGGACGACAAGACGTTTCTTTTTGGTACTTTGTGACATCATGAAACTTTGTAAAGAGCTTGGTTTGTTTGGAACCATCCTCTGTTTTGGGAGTTTGATATCATTTTGTGTGTTTCAATGGATATCTCATTCCTTGATGTATCTTGTAATGATATCTCCCAAGTGATGATTTCTCCATTTGCTAACCTATTTTCACTTTGTTTTTATTTTCATTTGGTTTTGTTTCTTGAAAGTTTCGAGCATGCATACTTACTTCATGTATTTTATTTCACATGCTTTCTTTCTTTGACCCGATATATAAGTGAAACTCCACCCAGTCTCAATTTGGATGAGATGTGCATGAAATTTATCTTCATATATATATGTATGTATGTGGAGTTTGTCCTATGTATTTGTGTTTCTAACTCTTTGGTCCCAATGAGGTTGGGTACCATTTTTTTGTGTTGTTGTTCTAGGAACAATTGGAGATGCATTGGATGCTCGGCTCACTCACAAGGAAGGTGTTGTCACCATGTGCTTATTGGAGTCGAGCTAGGATGATCAATGAACTACTATCTACCTTCAATTGGTATCTACTACATCCTTTCAATGTTAACTCGATAACAAGTATCTTCATATACTTCATGCCCACATTTCTTGCATCAAACTTGTGTAGGTTGTATCATGGCATGTTACTCATTCTTTCTTGTGATACTTGTTTCATTTCTCAAAGCATCCCAACAATGATCTCTTGTTGCTAGTTGTGATGTCTTTTAGGTTCGTGTGGTTGGAATTCATTTATATACAATAAGACCATATCTAGCCATGTGCTATGCTCTCAAGCAAATTTCTTATTGGTATATTTATGACTTCCTTGTGGAATCTTGTTCTTTCCTTTTTATAACTATTTTGTGTGTGTATCCTTCTTTGTGAATTGATATCATCATGATTTTCATCTACCTAGAATCTTATACACTTGAGAGGAGTTACATATGTAGTTGATATCCTTATTCTTTCATGTCCACCTTTCCTTGGTGGTTATGTGAAAGGATTTATCTCGAGTGCGGATCTTATATCGTTGCATCTTGATGCACTCTATTGTGGTGAAGATATTTTTTCTCTTGCTTGTCTTGATGAGGCATTTGACATTTCGATTGGTATCTTTCCTCTTGACAAAGCTATCATTTTCTTTCTTCACCATGGGTTGTCACAAGTGTTGGTTATTCATTTTGCATATTTAGTGTGCTTGTGAACCCATTTGATTGGTGTGTGTGGGAAGGACATGTCATGCACATTGTATCTCCATTATTCAAGACTATGTTGATGCTTAATGCTCACCCTTACATTAGTCTTCTCAAGTGCTTTGCCATGACTCACACACATCATTTTGGTTGAGCCTACTCTTAAGTTGCCTCTTTTATATGTTTCTCAACCATTTATTTGTTGCAAGTGCTAGGCTTTGTTTCCTACATGCTCACTTGCACTTGTTGTGAGTTTCTATTGATTTTTGGGGAGTGATGATCCTATTTCGTGCACTTGGTATCCTAATGCAAATATTCTAAGGAGTGCACAAATCATGGGGAGCTTCACTAGTGTCTTTAGAACACTCCGTTGCTCTCTTGCACTTGTCGCGAGGTTCTATTGATATTGGGGGAGTGACGATCCTATTTTGTGCTCATTGTATCCAATTACAAAACTAAATTGTGCACAAATCATGGGGCACTTCTCTAGTTTCTCCAGAACACTCCTTTGCTCATATCATAATATATTTTATTCATGTGGCACGCAGGATCATTGGTCTAGTTGGTTCAATTGGTATCTTTTGATAGCTTGCTTCAATTGGTATCTTTTGATTGCTTGATTGCTTGTTCCTCTCTTTATTATGTCTTTGTGGCATATCATTCTTTTGCAATCTTTGGGCCTCAATATAGTTTGTCTTCCTCCAAGTATTTACCTTTGGATTTGTGTATTGCATTCCACTCTCTTGTTGAGAAATACACAATTTATGGAGGGCCACAATTTATATTGGCCTTCTAAGCTTTTCGCCCATTTTGGCAATCGATGCCAATGGGGGAGAAGTTTCAGAGAGTTTTGTGGAGAAGTTTAGAGATTTATTTCTTCTTACTTTGGTTTTGTTCCTAAACATTTGCATCTCATACGCATGCATTATTGGTTGTTGCATTGCATGGCGATGCATAATTCCTTATATAAACTCTCTTGAAAGTGATTGTCATCAATTACCAAAACGGGGGAGATTGAAAGGACATGTGGTGCCCCCATGTGTGGTTTTGGTAATTGATGACATTCTCTATGGACTAATGATTGCATTGAGTTATATTTTAAGGATCTGTCAGGCATTTCTTGAAGTCCATGTGTTGGTTTCAAGGAGTTTATGAGTTGACCAAGGTGCTATTAAGGAATTATCCAAAGATTGGTCATGTGAGTATTGATATTATTGCCAGCATGTCTTGGAGAAGAAGAGAATATTGTGTGAACATTCATGTGTATCTTCAAGACATCATATTTATGAAGAGAGAAGATTTCACACAAAGCGTAGAAGATACACTGAGTGTGATCAAGTGATCTCAGGGTTTGGTAAGCATTGTCCACTACGCTTTTGCGTACTAACCCATGGTCTGAGAGTTCTATGTGGGGTTAGGTTTGCTTCCATGGGCTTGCGTCAAGAGGAAGATCACATAGAACCCATGGAGGATGACATCGAATCAAGGTTGTGTTGTGCAAGTTCAAGTGGAGCATCACGAAGAAATCATGCATGTAGCTTGTCGTCCATTGTGGTGACAAATGGACTTGTGAAGGTGTGCCGAAGAGTGACTCAACCATAGTGGAGTATGGGGGAGCAATCAACTAGCCTTCATCGAGCCAACGCAATCACGAAAGGTGGTCCAACTAAAGGGAGTCAAGATTGTCATCATCTAGCTCAAGTGGACTTCGTGCAAGGCAAAGGTTTGCCCTTGATAGGTTTTCTATTTTACCGGTCTCATGGTGATAGTTGGAGACCGGGTTATAGGATCGATTGACGTACTATCAAGGGGGGCTCCCAAGTGAGTAGCTTGATCGTATCGTTCATAGAGAGCTCAAACCATTGCATGTTTGCATCATCTTTCTTGGTTCATGTTTTGTTCTATCCTTGTGAGATTTGGAGCTTATGGTCATCTTCTTGACAAGCTCGAGTTCATCGAAAACGGAGTTCACATGCTTCTTCTATTGCATTTTCGGTGTTGGAGGTTTTACCGGTCTTATTCGAGGAAGGCATCTCACCATTTTCTTATGGGACTTTTCTAATTTCCTTCTTATTTTTATTTCCATCAAGATTGTGTTAGCCCTTGTCGCTAGCTTTCCAACAAACTTGGTTTCGTTGAATTCAGAGTCCGTTTGCAGAAGTTGTGTCAGTTTTAGTGTCCTTAAAAAGGCTGCAGCGGTACTACCGCTCACGGGAACGGTACTACTGCTTGGAGGGGATGTAAATTTTTACTACCGCTCTTGGGAGCGGTACTACCGCGGCTACTTTCGTGGCTACTTCTGCTTCGGACCAAAAACTCATCATAAGTCCAGCGGTGGTAGGCACGGATGTATTTTTTTAGTACCACTCGCAAGCAGTAGTACCGCTACCCTTAGCGGTAGTACCGCTACCCCTAGCGGTAATACCATGAGGACGAGTGGTAGTACCGCTCCGGCGGTTCTACCGGCCTTTTTCCTCCTTGCCGTTGTTTTTCAAAGGGCTTCCACCGCCCTAGCGGTAGTACCGCTCCCATGAGCGGTAGTACCGCTCTATGCGGGCTATGAGCATAATGGTTGGATTTTTTTCCACCATTTAAAGGGGGTCTTCTTCCCCAATGAACCTTATCCTTTGGGCTCATGTTCTTCCCATTATTGACCTTCTTCGAGCTTGCTATCTCTCAATCCCTCCATGGATTCTTGCTAGTTTGGGGGGGGGAGAGGAGATCTTGATCCACATTTCCACCAATCACTTTCTCCTCTATGTGAGGGGAACCCCTTGGATCTTGATCTTGGAGTTCTTGGTGTTCTCCTTCTTGTTCTTCCTCTCATTTTCTTCCCTAGCATTAGTTGCTTTGGTGGGATTTGGGAGAGAAGGACTTGGGCACTCCGTGTGCCCCTGCCATTGCATTTGGTGCATTGGTTTGAGTTCACCACGGTGATACGTGGAAGTTACAAGTTGAGAAGCTTATTACTCTTGGGGTGCTTGGTACCCTTGAGCTTGTTCCTCTTGGGTGCTTGGGCGCCCTAGATGGTTGGTGGTGTTTGGCGCTCAATCATTGTGGTGCAAAGCTCTGGGAAAGCGTCGGGGTATCCTATTAGGTTATGGAGATCACCCCGAGCAATTTGACGGGTACCGGTGACCGCCCCCAAGGGTTGCCAAAGTGTACGGTTCGGTGACAGCCCCAAGGGTTGCCATTTGTACGGGTTCGGTGACCACCCTCAAGGGTCCTGTCGGGGATATACCCCGTGGCGTAAACCGGCCGGGAGTATAAACCGGCCGGACTGGATGACTCACTGGTAACCCGCCCGGAGCTTGGCGGTTCATTAGTAACCTGGCGGGCGGGTCAGATGGATGACGAGGCCCATGGCCCAGAAGGCCGGATCACGCTATGGTGGGTCGGTTTAAGAGAAAAGGCGTGAGGAATATTTACTTTACAAGGAAGACCCGGACTTGTATCCGGTTTGTATTAGAAGGAAGACTAGTCCTAATCCTAATAGGACTCCACATGTAACCCGCCCCTTCAACATATATAAGGAGGGGCAAGGCTCCCCAAAGAGGGACGGGTTACAAGCTACAAGCAAGAAGAAACAATCTTAGGGCTAGACACAAAGAGGAGAGCCGGTTTACAGCGACTCCCTCGTGATGATAATGAGACCTAGCCTCAAACAGCATGTAGGGTTTTTACGGGATGATGTTTCCCGGGGCCCGAAGCTGTCTAAATTCCTGTCTTGTGTTGCGTCTCTCGATTCCACTCAACCCCTCTCAAGCTACCACATAGATGCGTTGGCCTCGCGACTAAGTCCTGACACTAAGGACATCTGACGTGACAAATCCACGACAGTTGGCGCCCACCGTGGGGTCTGCGCACGGTGGTGTTGAGTTCTTGGAGGGATTTTTTCCAAGGTTTTGAGAAGTTCGCAATTTCCCGGACGAAGAGGAAACCGGTTTGAAAAGATTGGCATCAGCTTCAAGATTTATGATACGTGAAAAAGAAACTAGGGTTGCGAGCCACCTGCCGCTGCCGTCCTGTGGTTCATCTAAAGAGTTTTTTGAGCCGCCGAGACCAGCAGGGATCAAGTTTCTGTGGCGACTTGTTAAGAGAGCGGCCTGATGAATCTGCTGACTCATTTATGAAAGACCAGGGACTTGCCGAATACTGTTTTATCTGAAACCAAGAGATTCCATGGTGGATTGTTGGCTGTGCGTACTGACAAAAGTATCAAGATGAGATATCTAACAAGCGATTCAGAGACCGAGGCGTCAAACCATCACAGTCAGAAAAATTGATTAGGCGGCTAGACGTCTAAGCATCATGGTGGCTGCGTCTGTGCACCGTCGTTGTCGTAAGCCGATCTGTCCGACCAGTAAAAGAATTAAGTCACCAAGACCGACAGGATTTCGGTTGCGTGCGGCAGTGTTCGAGATTGACAAGAAATAGGCTATGGAATAATCCTTGAGATCTTTTTGCCATGGGCCCTCGCATACGTCCGCAGCGTCAGGCACATACCTGACCGGCTAGTTACTACTGTCCCTCCGCTCGTGAAGCCTTAGCAGGAGCTGGCAGGTCAAAGTCCCGAGGTGAAAGTACTACTTTCCATTATGTTAAGGCGTCAAGTACAATTAGTTTAATCGGGCAAAAACTGTGTGGAGTTTTGAAAAACGTCAAGGGAAAAATCCACGTGAAGATGCACTAGCTCGTTCCCAAAACAGTGCTAGCACTATTAATCCACGTATGGATCAAGACTACTGAGTGTTAGTGGAACATCACGTCACACGTATATATATGTACGAGCTGTCTTTTTCGTCTGACTATGTCCAACTTTATCCAATACCAGTATCTGCGCTCATCCGTAAAATAAGTCAGAATGGCTATTAAAAGAAAAAGGGGTGGTATTACACCGCGGAGGCACGTTCGGCTATGCCGCGCAGCTTCACGGACACGCATATCGCGGTCCGGTTTACATCAATGCGCCGGCCGACTCGCCCATCCGCACCGCCTTACAAACACCACGGACAACTCGCCTGTCCGCGCCAGCTTACAAACATCGCGGCCGATTCACCCGGCCGCACCGGTTTACCACGTCGCGGCCGGTTCATCCGTGAGCGATTTCAACTCCACCTAGCGGTCATCAACTTCATGGCGGATTATTTCTGGCCTAGCACATCAGGTGAAATCTATCTAAAATATATTTTATTGGTAGATATTAGTTTTTGTCAAAGAGCAGTTTATCTTTGTCTTGGTCTGCAATGTTGTTGATGTACTACAACAAAACGACGTGGTTAACTCGCCCGTCCGTGCCGGTTTACGATTTCCCCGTCCTTGCCGGTTTACAATGCCGCGGCCGACTCATCTGTCGGAGCCGCCACTGATGATGCGGTCATCTCTGCTGTCCGTCTCTCGCGGCCTGGTCTACATCGACATACTGGGCCGCACCGTCTGCATGAGCTGTTTATTGGATATGAGCAAGTCACAGCTTGGGTAGCCCGGTTTTCTTTCAAATTGGAGGCAAATTATCGTCAACCGCCGTCTGTACTGGATGGCTCAATAAGCAGGCACACAAGTCGCCGCTATTACAGTTCTGGTTAACTTCAAATCGCCAGTTGGAAGGAACCATTGGCCGAGTTGCTGACACGGCTCACACGGGACCATTTATAACCCGCCGCAGTCACCTCAACCTTCTGTGGATTCACATTGTGCTATCAACACCAATGATATGAAAGTTATGCCGGTTTACATCACGGTCAAATATGGAGAGTTTCAAGCCAACTCCTCGAGTCACCTTGAGACTCGGGGGCTACGATGACATAACTCAGCAAATCTTGCCGGTTTTAGCAAATTTAAAGAACCCCAGAACGATGGAGGGAAAGATAACCCGGACCCGGAGGCTACTGTTATTTGAAGGCCGTCGGAAAATTTCCGGCTTAGAAAGTATATGACAGTTAGTAAATCCCGGTTCAACGAAGACGTTCCAGATCATCGTAAAGGATTCCGGTTGAAAATCCGGCTCAAAGGAAGTCAGTCTCACTGAAGCTCTCAAATCCGGTTTAACAATGTCCGGTTCAAAAAGGAATTAATTTCTCGCGAGTTCGAGTTGAAAGGCCGTCAGACAATTTCTGGCTGAAAATGAAGATTCTGGTTTGCAATCCTGTTTAAGGGACGTCTGTTCTCCCACAAAGCTTTGAAGCTCTCACTATCCGGTTCAAGATCCCGGTTCAAGAAGAATTTATCTCTTGCAAAAAGGTTAAAAATTACCGAAGAGGACCTGCTGCCATGATGCGCGGTTCAAACATGGGTATCCTGCCTTATTGGCCTAACATATTGTTGATCACATGGGGGCTTCTGCTTCATAAAGCGGGGTCTCTGTCTTTCTTATCATGCGAGGTTACACGGAGTGGTTCTGTTTAAAGCGGCCTCCGGTTTACCCCTTGACATTTCTTTTTTATATATCACTGGGGGCCTTGGTCGTGTCCGAGCCAACGAACACCCTTTGATAGGCGACAGCCACCAGATCATTTGGGGACATGGTCAAGTCTGAACCAGCCACGCCTCTTGGTCGGCCTAAGGCCACAAAATCACTTGGGGGCATGGTCGAACCCGAACCATTGCCACGCCTCTTGATCTGGCATATATGCCACAAATCATTTGGGGACCTGGCTGACTTGAATCATTGTCACTCCTATTGGGGGCCTTGATCCTGTCCGACCATGGTAATACCATTTGATCAGCTCAGTATAGCATATTTTTGCAAACGGTTTTTATCATTGCCTTTGTTTCCATATTTTTTTTATAATTGTTATTTGATTTTTTGTTGCGTTTTTTAAACCGACAACGTTTTAATCCGGTTCAACTATCAATTACAAATTGATGGAACACGGTCAAATCTTAATCCGGAGGCCATCTGCCTGGTTTGATTTTCTGTTACCATCCTATTATGGAGTAAACCGGTGTTTGTCAACCCGGCTTGACTTTCAATTACAAGTTGTCAGTACAGGATCAAGTTATAATCCGGAGACTATCAGCCCGGTCTGGTTTGACTATGAGTCGCCAGTATTATATATGGTTAAACCGGTGTTTATCACAACCCGGTATGGTTTATCATAAACCGACACAGTATGAAAGGAGTTATCATTACTCAAGATTGGGGTTATCACTCTTACTACAAAAAGTTGGTAAAACCAGCAATATGATTCAATATCACAGGTACGATATATTTCATATTTGATTATTCTTAAATGCAACCTTGGTTATAAACCCAAGTTATATGTTGGGCATTATGACCCGTCCGGCGGTAAACCGCCAGGACACTTTAAACTTGTTGTATGCAGAGATAGGTTGAATAAAGCATGATGATAAATTATCCGGTGTTTATTAAACCGGCCTGGCTTTAAGACGATAAGTCGCCAGTATATGATGGGAAATTATCCGGAGTTTATTAAACCGGCCTGGCTTTGGACTATATGTCGCCAGTATATATTTGGATTGCGCCATTGGAATCATGCGCTTATAAATGATTGGGTTATATTATTCAAATAGCCAAATTTGGCTGAATTTTCATTATGATATTGGATGAATTTTTCATACCGGATTATATTATCTTGAATAGCCAACATGGCTGGATTTTTATGGTTATTAGTAACCGGTATTATTGAGTTTTCAAAGTCGCTTTAGTACAACAGTTATTATTTTATCGATGAATATGATTTATTCTGCAATGGAAGGAATAGTCCCGAGTCGCTGCGGGCTTACGACCCAACACTTGGGGGCTACATTATTCAAATTGAGATTACATGCAAGTCTCATGTCGCTGCAAGCATGCACCATGATACTTGGGGGCTAATGCAAAGTCATTCTTTGTTCATCTTATTGAAGACCCGACTCATCACATTATAATGAGCCGGCCCTTGGGGGCTACCAATTGCTCCTATCAATAGTTCAAGGTACAAAGCTTTTTATCCATTATATTGCAAGGTCCACTGCTCAGTTGGTAAAGCACAAGACTCTTAACCTTGTGGACGTAGATTCAAGTCCCATGATGAGGGTTACATCATATGTTGTTATTTTTATTGAAGTATATATCAAGTCCCAGCTCAATATTATCTTACTGAGCCGGCCCTTGGGGGCTACACATCATTGCTCAAATCTACATGATTATACCTACAAAGTCCCTGCTCATTATTGCATAATGACCCGGCTCTTGGGGGCTACACTGGTTGAAGTTTTTATGAGTATAAGACAATTACAAGTCCCAGGTGGCTGCAAGCATGACAACCCGGCACTTGGGGGCTACATAGTATGGAGTATTCAGTTTTTACTAGTCACTGGGATGAACAACATGGATTTCTTCTTAAGTGGTAGTATTTATATTGAAGCAAGTCTTAAACCATCACTTTGTTCTGCTCAAGACTTGGGGGCTACAGGTAATATACATATAAGGAGAAACTATTTTCAAATTCTCTGTTTTGAGCAAACTGGATTAACCCGGCATCACCAATCATTATGACCCTGTGTCTGTAACCCGGCGTCATCAACAGTCATGAACCGGTGTTGGCAACAATCATGACCTGGAATTATCAGTTTTTATAACCAGTCAATGGTGGTAATCATAAACCGGCAAGTTTTACATCTTCAAGCCGGCTGGATATCAGTTGAATATTTCAGAGACTAATATTTTTGTCAAGTCAAAGCATTGAAGGCCGATTCAAATGGATTCTTTATTTACAAATATCTTCTGCAAGCAAATTGATTATGAATATGGTTATTAACTTGGAAAGAAGAAATGACAAAGATTTAAGGATGATCAAGTGCCGGTTTACAAGAGTATTTAAACCGGAGCACAACCCGACGAATTTGTTCTTGTGTTTATGTTGCAGATCAGTTTAACATGGATGAACCCAAATTAAACTGGGGGCTAATGTCGGGGATATACCCCGTGGCGTAAACCGGCCGGGAGTATAAACCGGCCGGACTGGATGACTCACTGGTAACCCGCCCGGAGCTTGGCGGTTCATTAGTAACCTGGCGGGCGGGTCAGATGGATGACGAGGCCCATGGCCCAGAAGGCCGGATCACGCTATGGTGGGTCGGTTTAAGAGAAAAGGCGTGAGGAATATTTACTTTACAAGGAAGACCCGGACTTGTATCCGGTTTGTATTAGAAGGGAGACTAGCCCTAATCCTAATAGGACTCCACATGTAACCCGCCCCTTCAACATATATAAGGAGGGGCAGGGCTCCCCAAAGAGGGACGGGTTACAAGCTACAAGCAAGAAGAAACAATCTTAGGGCTAGACACAAAGAGGAGAGCCGGTTTACATCGACTCCCTCATGATGATAATGAGACCTAGCCTCAAACCGCATGTAGGGTTTTTACCGGATGATGTTTCCCGGGGCCCGAAGCTGTCTAAATCCCTGTCTTGTGTTGCGTCTCTCGATTCCACTCAACCCCTCTCAAGCTACCACATAGATGCGTTGGCCTCGCGACTAAGTCCTGACACTAAGGACATCTGACGTGACAAATCCACGACAGGTCCCTTAGTGGAATCACGATACCTTGCATTGTGCAAGGGCGTGAGGAGATTACGGTGGCCCTAGTGGCTTCTTGGGGAGCATTGTGCCTCCACACCGCTCCAAACAAAGATCAGCATCCGCAAGGTGTGAACTTCAGGATATATCATCGTCTCTGCGTGCCTCGGTTATCTCTTACCCGAGCCCTTTACTTATGCACTTTACTTTGTGATAGCCATATTGTTTCTTGCTATCACTTAGTTGTTTATCTTGCTTAGCATAAGTTGTTGGTGCACATAGGTGAGCCTAGTTGTTGTAGGGTTTGTGCTTGACAAATTAACTGCTAGATCTATTCCACATTTGTTCAAGCCTAAACCGTAATTATTTTAAAGCACCTATTCACCTCTCCCTCTAGGAGACATCCTCGATCTTTCAACATATCATGTGATGAATAAAAATGTAGCTCCAAGTGAGGTTACCGATAATGTTGGAGACGAAAGAGGGGATGCCTTCCGGGGCATCCCCAAGCTTAGTTGGTTGGATCTTCTTTGGATATTAACTTGGGATGCCTTGGGCATCCCCAATCTTAGAGTCTTCTCACTCCTTATAACCTCATAACGACATCTCACCCAAAACTTGAAAACTTCAATCACACAAAACTTAGCGGAACTTCATGAGATAGGTTAGTATGATAAAGAGCAAACCATTTCACTTTGGTAGTGTCAAAGACAAGATTCATAATTGTTTCCACACAATGCCTACTTTAACATATCATTTCCACAATCTATATTGAGCAATATAAGCCATAGAAACTAGAAAACAAGAAAACTATGCATTGAAAACAGAATCTGTCAAAAACAGAACAATCTGAAGTAATCTGTACTCCAACCATACTTCTGCTACTCCAAAAATTCTGAAAAATTAGGACAACGTAGAGAATTTGTATATCTGTCACCTGTAAAAAATTGAGATCAAGATCACATTCCAGTGAATTTTTAAAATTCCTGGAATGAGTGCAAAAGTTTCTATTTTTGCACAGATTCAAGCCAACTATCATCCACACTATCCCAAAGGCTTTACTTGGCACTTTATTGAAACAAAAGCAATACAAATGATTACTACAGTAGCCTAATCATGTGAAAACACAAAAACAATAGGTAAAGATGTTGGGTTGTCTCCCAACAAGCGCTTTTCTTTAATGTCTTTTAGCTAGGCACGATGATTTCAATGATGCTTGCACAAAAGATAAGGATTGAAACATAAAGAGAGCATCATGAATCATAAGTTCCTCTCTCATAATAATTTTCAGTAGCATCATGAATAGATTCATCAATATAACCATCAAATAAAGCATTCTTTTCATGATCCAAAAGCATAGAAAATTTATTACTTTCCACATAAGAAAATTTCTTCTCATTCACAATGGTGGGAGTATCATAGGAAACTCGAATACTATAGATCGTTCCCACATTAAGAGAGTAATGTTCAGTAAAAGGATATTCAAAATTATGACAATAATTATCACTACGTTTTATAACATAAGAATTATCACAATAATCATCATAAGTAGGAGGCAATCATCATAGCAAATTTGATCATTCAAAGTAGGGCTTATTCCATCTGTGCCCCCAATTCCTTAGTTGTGCTTAGTTTTCCCCACGCTTCAAACTTTTGCTCACTTTTCCCCATTCCCTTAGCTGAAACTCTCACAAATGTTCATAACAGACGTTTGCCGTCTTGGCCGTTAACTGACTTGTGGGGCCACGTTGGACACTGTTGACTGTGGTTGTGGCTTCGCTGTTTGGGCCGTGTTTGTGTTCATAGGACGGGCCCGTTAGTTTGTTGGTAATAAATTAAAAAGGGAGCCCAATTAAAAAAGCTTGCTATGGATGGATGCAGCCTGCTATGCATGCCCGGCTTTGGCATCGATGTAGCCTGCTATGCATGCGAACACCGCCACGCACGCATCTAGTGACCTAGACCTAATCGCATGCATGCACGCCGACACGCACGCATCGATCTGTGCCGCACGGTTGCCGGTGGATTCAGTCGCTCTGCAGCGTCGTTTCACGCGTCGCGGGCATACGTGTCGGTGGTAGAAGGGGCAGGCTGCATGCACGGTTGTGTCCATATGTCGAGGCATCGGTTCACGCTGCAGGCTGCACGCACGCTCGTGAATGGGAGGCAGGCAGCCGCCAACGCAGAGCATGCAAAGCACGGTCGCATCGATTCACGTTCACAAATTGATGATCGCATCGGTTCACGCACGCACTGAGTCACGATCTATGCCGGTTGCGCGTGTACCCACTGCGTCTCCCCCGGCTATTTAAACTGCCCTTCATTGCCTCTTCTTCTACAGATCCATCTGCACCTCCAACTTCTCTTCTTCCCCCAAAAGCCAAAGTCGTTCCACTCAGCGAAGCGAGCAAGATGCAGTACAACGGGCCGACGTTCCAAGCGCCGCCCAACGTGCCAGAACGGCGGTACCCCCGCCAACATCGTCGTCGAGGAATCTCTCCGCGTGTGGGCGTTCTCCCGCTGGAGGGGAAGCACTGAGCTTGCACGGGGGTTCCTCCGTGCGGGCTTCCACCACCTCCCGGCGGGCTCGCCGCCCATGTTCAACCTCGTGGAGCAGCATCCCCACGCCAACGCTCCAGTGGTAGGGCTTGTCGTCCACTTTACCAACAGGTTCGATGCCTACTACCTGCTCGGCAAGGTGTATTGGTGTGGGTGCGAGTTCATCGCATTCACGACCTATAACATCTTCACCAACTTCGAGAGCATCTTCCCCGCTCGCAACCGCATGCACAGCCTCCCGTACTACGTCGCCGACAACGGCCTTGAGGAGGAGGAGTACTGAAGCCGGCGGCGAAGAAGACGGTGAAGCCGGCGGTTAAGGTGAAGACGACGGTGAAGACATGGCGGTGTTGCCCTAGCTACCCTATCTATCTACTATGTAGTGTGAGTTTGGTGTGTGTGTTGCCCGAGCTAGCTACCCTATCTATGTAAGGTTAATTATTTGGGATTATCTATCGGTTTCTATGTAAGAACTTATGTTGCCCTAGCAACCCTATCTAAGTTAAGTTATGTGTGTTATATTAATGCTTTGTTATGTTTGTATTTTGTTTGTCCCAAGTTTAGACACGGCTAATTGGCATGGAAAAAATTAACCAAACAAACTAAAAATGATGTGTTTATAGATGCCTTCTAAAAATAAGAACATATTGTACATTTGTACACGACTTTGGTTTGAGAACATATTGTACATTATTCAAAGAAGGGCTCCCTTCAAAGAATACTTTGGTTTTCAGAAATATTGACGTATCAAATACTTTGAGATATTTGGCTTTAGTCAAAAGTGTAGTTTTAACTACACTATGTTTGAAGTATATAAAAAAGAGGGTTAGACCTCTTTTTCTAATCATGAAGTATTGGTTCGCTAGGAAAGCCAAAAAAATTCCTCAATGAGATAGAAGAGATTGGGCAATGAAATTAATGAAAAAAGCAATTAGAAACAAAAAAGAACAAAGCAATCCTTCCTAAATAAAAAAAGAAACATCGCTTGTTTCTGGGCTTTCTCTTTGGGCCCGCGAACTAGGTTTTTTTAGTAGAACTGACGAACTCGAGGACAAAAGTTTGGCAAGAGCGAGAGAGACTGGTAGTTGGGCCCGCTTGTTTCTGGGCTTTCTCTTTGGGCCAGCGAACTAGTTTTTTTTAGGTTATTAGCTAACAAAATAATCCAATCACTGAACTGGTAGTTTCTGCCGAAACTGAAAGTGTCAAAACTTAACAGTAAACTGCATACATTCGGAGATCGATAGTTGCACTAAACAGAGTTGCATTTGAGATAAACAGACTTGGATTGCTAAACAGTGGCAACAACAGTAGACAAACATCTCTAACGAGAGATGGCCATCAAGTAAAAAATTCCTAGAGCAAGTATTCCTAAAGCTATCAGATTGGATTGCTTCTTCAACTCAATAAGCTCCTTGAAGTTCTTGTTCATCTTCTTCAATTCCGTCTTCAGCTCGACATCTACCGAACGCGCTGCTGCTGCCGGAGCGGCACTTTCGTGGGGCAGATTGGACTCGCGGATTGCATTCCCCCTCGAATCCAGCAAGCCCGACCCTTGAAGCCTCTGGATGTAATCATCCATCCACTCGAAATGGTGGCATTTCTTCACGATCTGAAAACAAAATCAGAGATTTTTTGAGAAATTAGAGATAAAGGATGCGAGGAAAACTCAGATCTAACCTGCCCCTCCGGCTTGCTCTCGCATTTGACGAACTCGCGCCCAAAGTTCCCATTCTTCTCCTCCTTCGAAGTCAACCGCTTCAGTGGCGCAGTCCGTGGGCAGTCAGGGCATCGAGTCATCGGCACTGGACCATACACCGGCCACGTGGAACGGGGGGCTGACGAGGAGGTCGACATATCACGCGAGAGGAAGAAACAGAGGAATTGCTCGAGAGGAAGAAGAATGAGAAGATGGGGAAAGAAATAGAGGAATTGCTCGATCTGCTCGATGCCTTTGTCTGTCAGATGGAGAAGAGGAGAAGGGGAAGCTATATTGACGATTTGCCACATTGTATTTTGCAGTTTGAATATTTGAACCAACTCTTAACACTAACATGTGGTGGTCATGTGCGAAAAATACAATTTCATATGTAAAGTGGGGCAGATCGTAAAAAACCCGAGAAGGACAGTGCAGTAGCCAATGAGGATGCATCACGCGGATCGCGCATGCCTGACCCACATCTGACGGGTGGTGTTTGGTGCTTGGTAGGATCCGACGGCGCACGTTCGATGCTAGGGTTTGGAGCATTTCTGCGGGGTTATGAGCGAGTCAACGGGGTTATTAGGGTTTGACCAGATTTCAAATGGCCATAACTAAATTAGAAAAAATCACAAAAATATAAAACAAACGTAGTTCGTCCGTTTATGAGACCTAGTTACCATAAAAAATATAAACTCGGTATAGGGGCGTTTTTTTGAAAAATCATTTTTTGAAGTGATTTGTCGAAATCAAGTTCAAATGTTTTTAAAAAATTCAAAAAAAAATCAAAATGTTGTAATTCTTGCGCACATAGCCGTCATATGTGACAAGGTTATGAGAAAAAATATAAACTTGGTGTAGGTCATTTTCATGAAAAAGTCTTCACACAAATGAGCTATCACCTATGAACATTTTCAGAGTTCGTAGAATAGGGAGAGAGGGTTTAGGGTTTAAAAAAAATCAAAATAATTAAAAAAAATCAGAAAAATCTCCATAGCTTCATTTTGGAGTGAGTAAGAAGGATCTGAACTTACTTTTTCATTTTCATATCTAAAACGTGTTATTTGACGGTTTTGAAATAAAAGCATATTTTTTCAAAAAAATGTAGTAATATGAATATTAATCAATAAATATTGAGACTTCATTTTCACCCTATATATATGGAACAAGTGTTAATAAAAATATATATGCCTCATTTAGGCAAGGTAAAAAAAACTTGATTTCAAATAGGGTTGTTTACCCTAGCTTTCGAGCTCGTTTCTAGCACATTTCTCATTCGGACTGTTCACCTACGAATATTGGACTTCAAATGCTCGATCAAATACACCGCACAGAGCAATGAACCTCCAATGTTCAACTTCAATTTTGACTCGAATCCAAATTTTGGCCCAAATTCAAATATTGATTTAAATTCAAATTTTGATGGAAATTTGAATTCCGACTCAAATAAGAAACCAAAGTAGAAGCAATATTATTACAACTGATAAGTTTTCACAGTAGCTCAAATGTACCAAGTTTTAAGATCTTAATACAAATCTACCAAGTTTTAAGCGATCGACTCGCCCTCAAATTGAAAACACAAACATTTCCCAACAACTTAATTCAAATTTTCGACTTGCTCCTTGTGTTTGCAACTGGCTTCACCGTCTTGCTCCTGGTTTCCCTAGTTGAGATGCTCTTTTCTTTTAGACTCTTGTTCCTTTTGATCTTGGGCTTTACTTGGGGTTTTCCTCGTGGAGGTGCTGATGGAGTAGTTGCACTCGCCGAGCACTTGACGACCATTTGACGGTCATCTATGGGTTCAATAATCTTTAAAGGCACAATTGGAAAAATTACGCCCTCCTCTTCCTCTCTTATAGATTCAAAACCATCAAAGGCCATGGTTTCAAAATCTTCTGCTTCTTCATCTCTTGGCCTTTTCTCCCTAGAGCTGGTAAAGAAAATTATAAGCCATAGGCAAAAAAGAGAACAAATGCAAACAAAAGGGTAGCTGCATTCTACAAAGGGTGCAAACACATACCAAGATGCTTCATTTGCTGCTGCATTCTCCACTGCTTCATTCTCCACTGCATCTTCAGTCTCCATTGCTGCTGCATTCTCCTCAGCATTGGCTACTGTCCATCTTTCCTCCTCTCCAAATGATGCATCCACTGCATTGGTACAAAGCCTAGCAATATGCCCCAGAACTCCACAATTTTTGCAAGCACGCTTCTTTGGTAGATGACCCTCCTCACCTGCTCTAATCCTCTGGTTCCTTGGTCTTCCTGGTGGTCTAGTAATGACAGGAGCATGGAGTTTGAACCCTAGATCTACTATGTTCCATTGATCTTTCCCCAATAGTGCAGGCACATTGTCAGCATAAGCAACCATAAATTTGGCAACAGAGAAATACTCAGAGCAATATTGATCAACTTCACCATCTGCACCCCCGATAACAGTCATCAGATGTAGGGCATGTATGCATGGCTTCCCACGGATCTGCCATTGCCTACAAGTACATTCTCTAGTACTTAGGTTCACAGGATACCTCCATACCCTATTTTTAGTGTCAGTATAGGTAACCTCTCCCTCATATGTACCAGATTGAATACATTTCATCTTCAGTCCTCTTACCTTCAAGTGCAATGCCTTAATCAGTGATGGGAGCATTTGATGACCAACATATTGTGTTTCTGCAATTCTTTTGCGAAGAGCCATCTTTATCATGATCATTTGCCTCATCTTGTCAAATGCTTGCCACAACAAGAGCCCTTTCACTGACTTGAACTTTGAATTGAAGCATTCTGCAAGGTTACTGGTCACATAATCTACTTTGCAGATTTCGTTGAATTTGCTTCTTGACCACACCTTGCCATGATGTGCATCCATGTACTCCTTCACAAGAGGATTTTGAGCATACAACACTCTCAAATGGTGTTCATGCTTCCTTTTACTGCATGTGTATGATGCTGGCCATAAGTTCTCATCATAAACTTTACCTTTGAACTTCTTTTTGAAATTATGCGCTAGGTGTCGCATACATTCCCTATGCTCCACTCCAGGGAATACAATTTCCACTGCACTCTCTAAACCCTTGCAAGCATCTGTGTGTATAGCTAAACCTGGGGGTGTGCCTATAATGTTGCGCAACTGCTGCAGAAACCAGACCCAACTTTCCTCAGACTCTGCCTCCACCACACCAAATGCAACTGGGAATGGCCAGTTGTGTCCATCAACTGCAGAAGCTGCTACTAGCTGTCCTCTCCATCTTCCAGTCAAATGTGTAGCATCTACAGCCAAATAGGGCCTGCAACCATCTAGAAACCCCTGCCAGCAAGCCTTGAAACAAACAAAAGCCCTTCTGAAGCACTCCTTCTGAAATGACTTCCCTTTAATTTTGAATGGAACTGTATGCTTGTCAATCTCTATAACACTCCCTGGACTTGCCATCTCCACTTCAGCTTTGAAAGTGTAAAGCAGCTGAAAACTGTCATTCCATTGACCATTAATTCTGTCAAGAGCCTTTTCCCTAGCATTGAAAATTCTCATGTAAGGAATTTCTATCTTGTACTTCTCAAAAAGCTTCCCATGGAGTGCTGTTAGACCAAGTCCAGGTTCTTCTCTCAGCCAATCCAATATAGCATCTGCCACCCACCTAGTTTTTGCTAGCTTGGTTTTGGCCTTCCCCCCTCCCCCTCCAGGTGGACAGGTGTGCTTGTGTGGGTTTTTCTTTATCTGAAACAAAATAAAAGGGTAAAGAACAGTTAAGAAACCTTACTCAACGATAAGAAACTAAATTACTAACTGAACTTGGATTACCTGAATATATTTGCTCTTTCTCATACAAGATGTATGCAACTTCCACCTACACCTAGGATATGGACAAAAAACTGTGAACCTTGCTGGCTCACTCCTTTTAATCTTATAGTTGTTTTCAGATATAATGCACCATGTTGTCACTGCATTCCGACAGTCCACCGTTGATTGGAAAATGGTACCTACACTAAGCTCAGGTTTTTCCCTGTTCCACTCAATGTTGGCCTGTCATCACCATCGTATTCATCCTCGATTAAGCTATCCATGTTCTCCACCTTCTCTTCATCGTTAGTGTCATCAAACCTAGCTTGGCTGATGGGATCCTCCATATATTCGTCATCCACTGCTTGCTGACTGGCTACATCGACCAGTTCAGGAAACATCATCTCATCTTCATCATCATTTGTAGGCACTGCCTCATCAGGTTCTGCATCTTCTTCTACACCAACTGCAGAAGGTACACGAGAAGCAGCAGCTGAATCGGAACCAGAATTGGCAGCAGGCATGTTGTGGCTCCATGAACCACTTGCTTTACTTGGTGTCGACCTACAAGGAGTGCCGGGGTGCTGGCTATTAGCACAGACAGATGATGTCTGAACTCCCTTCCCCTTCGCCCGTTCTGCGCGTGGCCGAAGCACATCGATTTGGAGTTTACCGAATCGGCAGCCAGCAATCCCAGCAAAAAGCAATGGCATATGATCGTTGCAAGTTAGTGGGAGAAATCTTTGCTCATCACTGCTGAAGTAATTCAGTTCAACAGCATCGGCATCACTCCAGGGATAGGTGTTTCGGAGCTCAGCTCGCAAATCTTTGAAAGATATGCTGGTTTCTACCACTTTGGTATAGAAAAATGATGAAATCAAATGCGGTTTAGTACCACGCAGCACACTAGTTTCCATTCTAATCGCCAGCCGGAAAGCCAGCGCGGGATCAATCCTATTTTGTTGGGGGAAGGAAACAAAGGCTTCAGTTAGCCGGGTAAAATCGAGCACAAATTCGAACGATTCAAGCAAACAGAAGTCAAATACGGCCTACAATACGACTTAGAACGTCAATTCGAGAGGAAACAATGCTTACCCAGGTTTAATCCATGAATTATCTGCCGCGGATTCGACCCAATCCTCTCCACGGTCGACTGCATTCCGGGCGTCCTCACTCAACATCGCTATGTAATCCCAGATGGGGAGGTGAGCTATATCTGGCGGAGACGCGGCGTCACCGACGAACGGAATATGGCATAGGGTGGAGGAAACAACTGCGGTAGATGCGGCACGACACCGGCGGAGGGGGCAAGGCGGCGCGGTGCAGTGCGGCCTGTCTAGATCTGTTTCAGATTCAGACAAGCTGCCCAATACATGTCTCCTTGCAGTCCCACCCGTCAGCAAGCAACAGTCAGACGAAGACTCGGCCCCACTCGTCAGCAATTAACGGTCAATGGACGGTCAAGACGACAAACGCCCGCTATGAGCATTTGTGAGAGTTTCAGCTAAGGAAGAGGGGAAAAGTGAGCAAACGTTTGGAGCGTGGGGAAAAGTGAGCACAACTAAGGAACCAAGGGCACTAATTTAAATATCCCTTCAAAGTAAGGGGACTAAAAAGATCATCTTCATTAAGCATAGTGTCGGTGTCAAAACCGGCGGATCTCGGGTAGGGGGTCCTGAACTGTGCGTCTAGGCGGATGGTAACATGAGACAAGGGGCACGATGTTTTTACCCAGGTTCGGGCCCTCTCGATGGAGGTAAAACCCTACTCCTGCTTGATTAATATTGATGATATGGGTAGTACAAGAGTTGATCTACCACGAGATCAGAGAGGCTAAACCCTAGAAGCTAGCCTATGGTATGATTGTTGTTCGTCCTACGGACTAAAACTCTCCGGTTTATATAGACACCGGAGAGGGCTAGGGTTACATAGAGTCGGTTACAATGGGAGGAGATCTTCATATCATATCGCCAAGCTTGCCTTCCACGCCAAGGAAAGTCCTATCCGGACACGGGACGAAGTCTTCAATCTTGCATCTTCATAGTCCGGGAGTCCGGCCAAAGGTCATAGTTCGGCCATCCGGACACCCCCTAATCCAGGACTCCCTCAGTAGCCCCTGAACCAGGTTTCAATGACGACGAGTCCGGCGCGCAAATTGTCTTCGGCATTCCAAGGCGGGTTCCTCCTCCGAATACTTCATAGAAGATGTTGAACACAAGGATAGTGTCTGGCTCTGCAAAATAAGTTCCACATACCACCGTAGAGAGAATAATACCTGCACAAATCTAATCTGCTGACGTATTCTACAGCGTGACATCACGCCACGGCCAAGCCTTTATTCGAATCATTTTACTGTTCCACCTCAGCGTGTTTAGCGAGGCGGTTTCCTTGGCACGTCTTGTCAAAGCAGAGATCGTGTCCCCTTATTCCGGGATTCTCATCAATACGGGCGTGTTAAGGAAGGCCGGATACTTGTCTGACGACATCGTGCACCGGCTTCCAGATGAGGGGCAACTCATCCCCACTCCTGGGCCCCATGAGAGGGTCGTATTTCTCCCCCATTTCCTCCATGGACTGGGCTTTTCTCTTCACCCGTTCATCCGGGGGCTCATGTTCTACTATGGCCTGGATTTCCACGATCTGGCCCCAAACTTCATCCTCAATATCTCAGCGTTCATCGTCGTGTGCGAGGCCTTCCTCTGCATCCAGCCCCACTTCGGCTTATGGCTGAAGACTTTTAATGTCAAGCCGAAGGTAGTGGGCGGCCGCCAAGCGGAGTGCAGAGGTGCCATGGTGGGCCGGATGGCCAACATCCTATGGCTCGAGGTCTCCTTTGTGGAGACAATAAAGGGGTGGCAATCGGGGTGGTTCTACATCACCGAGCCGCACGACCCCAAATGGGCGGCGGCCCCCGAGTTCCGATCTGGTTTCCCCACACGGCTCACCTCCTGGAAAGAGACAGGCCTAACGTGGGGAGACTCGAAAGAACTGACCGGACTTCAAGCCTACGTCCAAAAGCTGGTGAACAAGAATCTCAAGCTTGTCAACGTAGTCCAGGTCATGCTCATCCGCAGGATCCTCCCATGCCAACAACGGGCCTTCAAATTGTGGGAGTTTGATCCGGCACAACACCAAACCTTGAGCAAGCTCTTCGATACTACATACGAAGATGCCTGGAAGGTGTTGTTTAAGGGCGCTGAGGCCCCTGCATCCGCTACCGAATATCACAGATTCAGCTCGCGGCGTCAGGCCAGCGAGGTAAGCTATTCTACCCTTTACGGGACTCTTGTTTTTCATAGTCTGACTCTATGTGGGATCTAAACTCCCTTACCTTTGACGGGACTGGCTGAAGAAGTCCGGGCAGGTTAACTGTCCGGCTCCCTTACCAGAAGACCCAGCGGACGCTCGATTGACGGGGCTGCTGGTTCCGACACCTCATGTGGTACCGGAGAATAAGGCCAAGAAGAAGGCCACGGGGACTCGAAAGAGCTCCCGGCACCTGGTGGTGTCGGATTCATCGCTTGACAACCCCGAAGCATCCCTCACCTCTGAGGAGGAGGAGGAAGAAGAAGAAGCCTCTCACCCTCCAGTGGGGGGAGGAAAGAAAAGGAAGGCCGCCCCAACTGGGGAGGCTGGAGGGTCCAAGAAGGGGAAGACCCTTCCACCGGACTATGCCTCCGATGCCGAAGATGGCGGAGAGGAATGGCATCCAGGGTCAAGCCCCTGGCGAAATCGTAAGCATCCAGATACCCGAATAACTTATGGCGCTTCTCTATTATACGGTACTCTCTGACGCCGAATTCAATCATGCAGTCCGCCCGAGGCTCAGCTCGGCGATTCGTCGAGCGGCTCCCTGGATTCGTCGGATGTGAATAGCGCTTCACTTCCGACGGCCTCCTCCCCGCTCCCTACGGACGATGCCGAGGTGGAGTCCCTAAAGGGACTAAACCAGGAGGAGGTGGTCCTGGAGGCGCCGCAAGGCGACCTCCCGGATTCCAGGCCCAAAGGGGGTAAAACCCCAGAGGTGTCTAAGTCCGGCCCCGGGACGAACACTGCTCCGGAACCCTCAGTGGTTCCGGAGTCCGGCAGGCGGCGCCTTCGTAAGAAGGGCAAGCCTACGACGCCGGCAACCTCCGTCCAACCGAAGGCGTTGGACAATTTGCTGGAGGTGCTTAACGGCGCCTCCATCGACGAGGAACACCGCACTGTTATGAGTGCGGTGATTCAGAAGGTTCCGTCCGCCAAGAGCGGGCTGACAGAAGCCTGTACGAGCCTGTTAACAGGCTTTGAGGTATGTATTCAAAACATATAAAAATGTTACCGCATAGATAGTAGCCCCTGATGCTCAGTGTGGTGTTAGGAAAGAAAAGCCGGACTGAGGATCTACAAAAAAAGATATACGCAGGAGTCTAACATAAATATGTCAATATGGGAATGCAGGCTGCGCTGCTGACCTCCGCCGCACTGACTGCGGAGGTCAATGCATTGAAGGAGAGCCTCGAGCGGTCCGAGAACGAGCTCGGCCGTGCCAAGAAGCAGCTCGAGGACAAGGATAGTATGTAATACCGTATGTAAATGTGTATAGAAATACCTGGTTGCAAATAATGACAGGACCAACGTGAATGTTGCACGGGCCACGAACGAGGTGGCGACCCTGAAGGAAGCGGTGTCCAAGGCCGAAAACAGTGCGGCCTTGGAGCGCACCGAGCGAGAGAAGAAGGAGGCGCGGGTGGTGGAGGTGCGGCAAGAGCTCCAGGCTCTCGTGGAGAAACACGAGAGTTTGGAGCGTGACTCGAAGACTCAAGAGTCCGAGCTCGCCTTGGCTCTTGAGAGTGCCAAAACCACTAAGGACGAAGCCCAGAAGGCCCTCCAGGAGATCGAGGCGATAAAGAAGATAGCGGCGGGTAAGGCATTCTTTATGCAAAGCAAGCATATAAAAGTGAATTATTTGTTACTTACCCGAATCCGGAGCTCTCTAGGAGCGTTCGCCGATCTGCCCTGTAGTGTGTCTGATGCCGCCGCATTCTACCAAGCCGAGGACGGGAGCTCGATGGAAAAGGTGTTCTGGTCTCAATATGCTGAGGCCGGACATCCGGTGCCCCTGAGCGACCAGCTGAAGCAGCTGGTCGAGCTCCACAAGGTGGCCGAACAGGCCATGAAGGGCCTCATAGTTCGGCTGTGGCCTAGAGAAGCCATGCCTAGGAGCTACTTCGGTCTGGTGCTGCGGCTGGTGGACGCTTGTCCATGGATTGAAGTCATCAAGCGCTCCATCTGTATTGAAGGTGCCCGTCGGGCCCTTGCCCGTGCTAAAGTGCACTGGGGCAAGATGGACGTTGAGAAGCTTGTGACGGACGCGCCACCGCCGGGCAAGGAGTATCGCAAGCCAGAGATCTATTATAAGGGCGTCCTGAAGGGTGCCTGCCTTATAGCGGGTGAATGCTCCAAAGATGTAATTTTTTAGTAGACTCACATCTGTTATCCTGTACGCTGAAAACTTTGTTCATATGCGCTAAGCAATGCTTGTTAATTTAAAATATTACCTTCTGTGCGACCGTTTATCAAATCTGAGAGATGCAAGTCGTCGGCTTCTACCCCCATGCCACGAGTGCTGGGGTGTTCGGGATAAACCTGAGCGCTCTTGTTCCCATTCTTGAGTCCATCTAGGGAGGCGTTCAGCACAACGAACAAGGCCATCGGACTTATAATGCTTTATCACTCTCACTTAGCCATAGAATTCTATAATTTTAAATTTCGGCGAAGCCCCTAGTATTCGGAAGACCGAGTTCGGGGCGCTATCCACGCCTAGGCCAGATAAATCCGGCTCCTCGCTCTAAGCGGCATAAGTCTTTAGGGACTCGAAAAACCTCGTGAACAGCGACCGGTCTCTCGCACTATCATGACGGTCAGTTTTAACTTTCTCTACTGAGGTGTTAACCCAGCTCAACTGGGGCACAATCGCAGTAGTTCTCCCAGCGCTACCTTAGCCAACATTGCGGAACATAAGGTACCAAAACATGGGAGCCGGGCAAACCCAACTATTGACCCAAGACATGATTCGGAGCCGATGCATACAGTGCTATAAGTTCGGGGTGCCACACTCATGAGAGTGTTCGGTCTTCTCACACCGTGTTATGGGGTGCTTAAGCCCCCGGTGTATTGGTCATACCAAAGTGTACGGTTGCATAATGTCATGACTGAACATATTTGTATAAAAATAGATGAATACAATAATAGATAAGAGCTATGTATTGTTTATTAAAAAGGGCTGCTATGAAAGCAGAACGATACAAATAGTGCGATAAGCAAGAGATGGGATTATTTGACATGTCCCCCTCCAGGGGCAAGCTGCGAGACTTTAAGTAAAACAGGTATTTAGCTCGTTATAGAGACCACCTGGATATTTGATGTGGCTTGTTCTCTCCCTGGCTGTTGCATCGTGTGTTCGACGAGTGTATTGCCGGACAGGCCTTCCGAATAGTTGGGTCCTGAAAGTATATAAAAAAAAGGAAACGACAGAATAGGGAGCCCCTTAGTGCGGTTGAGCCGCATTCTGGGCGTGCCGTGGTTGTTCCCCTCCCCTTATGCCCATGGTATTTCCAAAGCATAATTATGTACGCGTGGTACCGATATCACCATCTGGCGAGGGCTGGGGTTGGGGCCGCACTGCTATGCTTGCTCGGAACGTGCCAGCCGGTTTTGTTGTAGGTTACTTCGGGCGCGCTTGACGTTGTCCGGATGTTTAACACCCGGATTGGAGAATTGCCTTGAGAGGCTACTCTATACTTCCGCCGCTAGGGCCGCCGTGTGCTCCTCCGTTCGGAGAGAGCGTTTGGTGTTTCCATTTATCGTAATGACTCCGCGAGGACCTGGCATCTTGAGCTTGAGATATGCGTAATGCGGCACCGCATTGAATTTTGCGAATGCGGTTCGTCCGAGCGGGGCGTGATAGCCACTGCGGAATGAGACTATGTCGAAGATTAACTCTTCGCTTCGGAAATTATCCGGGGATCCGAAGACCGCTTCGAGTGTAACCGAGCTTGTACAGCTGGCTTCTACACCTGGTATGACGCCTTTAAAGGTTGTCTTTGTGGGTTTAATCCTTGAGGGATCTATACCCATTTTTCGCACTGTATCCTGATAAAGCAGGTTCAGGCTGTTGCCGCCTTCCATGAGGACTCTAGTGAGGTGAAATCCATCAATGATTGGGTCTAGGACCAATGCGGCGAATCCGCCGTGACGAATGCTAGTGGGGTGGTCCCTTCGATCAAAAGTGATCGGGCAGGAGGACCATTGGTTGAACTTTGGGGCGACTGGCTCCAATGCATAGACGTCCTTGAGAGCACGCTTCCGCTCCCTTTTGGGGATATGGGTTGCGTATATCATGTTCACCGTCCGCACTTGCGGGGGGAAGCCCTTCTGTCCTCTGTTGTTCGGCGGCCGGGGCTCCTCCTCGTCATCGCTACGCAGCCCCTTGTCTCTGGTTTCGGCACTTAACTTGCCCGCCTGCTTGAACACCCAACAATCCCTGTTGGTGTGGTTGGCTGGTTGTTCGGGGGTGCCATGTATCTGGCACGAGTGATCGAGTATCCGGTCTAAACTGGATGGGCCTAGAGGGTTTCTTTTAAATGGCTTCTTCCGCTGACCGGGTTTAGAGCCTCTGAATTCGGCATTAACTGTCGTATCCTCAGTATTGTCGCCATTAATGCGGCGCTTGTGCTTGTTGCGACGTGATCTGCCATTGTTGTCCTTGGTATCCGAATTGCCAGGGCTCTTGGTTATGTTATTCCTACGAGCTAGCCAGCTATCTTCTCCCGCGCAAAAGTGGGTCATGAGTGTCGTGAGGGCTGCCATAGATTTTGGCTTTTCCTATCCTAGGTGTCGGGCAAGCCATTCGTCTCGGATGTTGTGCTTGAAGGCTGCAAGGGCCTCGGCGTTTGGACAGTCGACTATTTGATTTTTCTTGGTTAGGAACCGTGTCCAGAATTGTCTGGCCGATTCCTCTGGCTGCTGGATTATGTGGCTTAGGTCATCGGCGTCTGGTGGTTGCACATAAGTGCCCTGGAAGTTGTCAAGGAACGCGAATTCCAGGTCCTCCCAGCAACTAATTGACTCTGCTGGCAGGCTGTTAAGCCAATGCCGAGCTGGTCCTTTAAGCTTGAGCGGGAGGTATTTGATGGCGTGTAGATCATCACCACGGGCCATGTGGATATGAAGGAGATAATCCTCGATCCATACTGCGGGATCTGTTGTGCCATCGTATGATTCGATGTTTACGGGTTTAAAACCCTCGGGGATTTGATGATCCATTACTTCGTCTGTGAAGCATAGTGGGTGTGCGGCGCCCCTGTACTGGGCTATATCACGACGTAGCTCGGATGAGCTTTGTCTGTTGTGTTCGGCCTGGCCGTATTTATCATATCCGGCGTGACGGTTATCGTCACGTGACGTGGGGCGCCCACGCGATCCGTAGATCGATCTTGTTTGCCTTGCCTTATCCTCCAATATGTCTTGCAGGTCTGTTGCGTTTCCCCGTGCTATGGTATTTTTGGAGCGGCGCCGGGGTGCGGCTTGGGTTGAGGGCCGAAAGGCCTCTCTGTCGCGGCCACGGGGTGGCCGATCGGGCGCATCGTACGCTGGTGATGTAGGTTTAGTTGCTTCCTCCTCTAGTTGGGGTAGCAACCTGCGCTTTGGGTAGCTCTTGGAGGGGCGTTCGAGTTTATACTCTTCGCCCGCCAGGACTTCAGTCCATCTGTCGGCTAGCAAGTCTTGGTCGGCTCTAAGCTGCTGCTGTTTTTTCTTGAGGCTGCTTGCCGTGGCCATAAGCCTGCGTTTGAAATGCTCTTGTTCGACGAGATCCTCTGGCACGACGAATTCGTCGTCGTCGAGGCTTGCCTCGTCTTCGGAGGGAGGCATATAATTGTCGTCCTCGACCTCCCTGTCTGCCGCTCTCTCATGAGGACTGGCTCCTCCGTCCTCCTGCGCTGAATCCTGCTGGAGGGGGTTGTTTTCGGCACTGTCCGGGGTGTTATTGTCCCCAGTGCCGGACTCGCCGTTTTTGCTTTGGCGGGATTTAGAGCGGCGCCGCTGACGTCGGCGCTTGGGTTGCTTCTTGGAGGGGTCGTCCTCCGTTTTTTCATCGCCATCTCCTGCTTTGGGGGTGTCCACCATGTATATGTCATATGACGAGGTGGCTTTCCAGTGCCCTATAGGTGCTGGTTCTTGGTCGTCTCCTTCATCGACGTCCATACCGTCGATGTCTTTGGAGTCGAAGTCGAGCATGTCGGTTAGATCGTCGACAGTGGCTACAAAGTGGGTGGTGGGTGGGTTTCGAATTTCTTCGTCGTCCGCATCCCAACCGTGCTGACCATAGTCCGGCTAGGGCTCTCCTGACAAAGAGAGAGACTTTAGTGAATTCAGGATATCGCCAAAAGGCGAGTGCTGAAAGACGTCCGTGGCGGTGAACTCCATGATCGGAGCCCAATCGGGTTCGATCGGAAGGGGTGCGGAAGATTCGGAGTCCAGAACGGAGTCCTGCACCTTGGAGTCACGGGCCTCACAATGGACTAGGCTGGTATTCGGCTCTATCGCCGTAGAGATTGCGGCTCCTGGGGCGGCGTCCAACCGTCCATCCCCGACTGGTGCAGTCGACTCCGAGCTAATGGTCGGAGCGGGGACCTGAGCGGCGCTCTGGGCGCTGTCCGGCGGCAGAGCTAGATCATGCCCATCGTGACAGTGCGGCGTGCTCGGTCGTGGCTCGAATCCGTCGAAGATCAAGTCCCCGCGGATGTCGGCCGTGTAGTTTAAGCTTCCAAACCTGACCTGATGGCCAGGGGCATAGCTTTCGATCTGCTCCAGATGGCCAAGCGAATTGGCCCGCAGTGCGAAGCCGCCGAATACGAAGATCTGTCCGGGGAGAAAAGTCTCACCCTGGACCGCGTCGTGGTTGATGATCGAAGAAGCCATCGGGCCTAAAGGTGATGACACAGAGGAACTCTCAATGAAAGCACCACTGTCGGTGTCAAAACCGGCGGATCTCGGGTAGGGGGTCCCGAACTGTGCGTCTAGGCAGATGGTAATAGGAGACAAGGGACACGATGTTTTTACCCAGGTTTGGGCCCTCTCGATGGAGGTAAAACCCTACTCCTGCTTGATTAATCTTGATGATATGGATAGTACAAGAGTTGATCTACCACGAGATCAGAGAGGCTAAACCCTAAAAGCTAGCCTATGGTTTGATTGTTTTGTTTGTCCTACGGACTAAAACTCTCCGGTTTATATAGACACCGGAGAGGGCTAGGGTTACATAGAGTCGGTTACAATGGGAGGAGATCTTCATATCATATCGCCAAGCTTGCCTTCCACGCCAAGGAAAGTCCTATCCGGACACGGGACGAAGTCTTCAATCTTGCATCTTCATAGTCCGGGAGTCCGGCCAAAGGTCATAGTCCAGCCATCCGTACACCCCCTAATCCAGGACTCCCTCACATAGCCTCCCCAAGCTTGGGACAAACATTAATTGCAGCAAATAAATTCTCAAACATGTCATTATCATCAAACATAGCATCCCCAAGCTTGTGGCTTGGCATATCATAAGCATAATCACTCTCATCATTAATAGTATGAATAGCACCAACGGTATAACAATTGCTATCATCATAATTGCATAAGGTGGCTGGCGGGTGTCTGTCTCTCCCACCTTAGTTGGAGCGGAATCGATGAACAGGGCCCTTATGAAGGGTAAATAGAAGTTGACAAAATCACGTTGTGGTGATTCGTAGGTAAGAAAACGTTCTTGCTAGAACCCAATTGCAGCCACGTAAAAGATGCAACAACAATTAGAGGACGTCTAACTTGTTTTTGCAGCGATTGATCATGTGATGTGATATGGCCAGAAGTTGTGATGAATGATGAATTGTGATGTATGAGATCATGTTCTTTGTAATAGGATTCACGACTTGCATGTCGATGAGTATGACAACCGGCAGGAGCCATAGGAGTTGTCATTATTTTTTGTATGACCTGCGTGTCATTGAATAACATCATGTAAACTACTTTACTTTATTGCTAAACGTTAGTCATAGAAGTAGAAGTAGTCGTTGGCGTGACAACTTCATGAAGACACGATGATGGAGATCATGATGATGGAGATCATGGTGTCAAGCCGGTGACAAGATGATCATGGAGCCCCGAAGATGAAGATCAATGGAGCTATATGATATTGGCCATATCATGTCACAACTATATAATTGCATGTGATGTTTATTATGTATTATGCATCTTGTTTACTTAGGACGACGGTAGTAAATAAGATGATCCCTTATAAAATTTCAAGAAGTGTTCTCCCCTAACTGTGCACCGTTGCTACAGTTCGTCGTTTCTAAGCACCACATGATGATCGGGTGTGATGGATTCTTACGTTCACATACAACGGGTGTAAGACAGTTTTACACAGCGAAAACACTTAGGGTTAACTTGACGAGCCTAGCATGTGCAGACATGGCCTCGGAACACGGAGACCGAAAGGTCGAACACGAGTCGTATGGAAGATACGATCAACATGAAAGTGTTCACCGACGATGACTAGTCCGTCTCACGTGATGATCGGACACGGACTAGTCGACTCGGATCGTGTAACACTTAGATGACTAAAGGGATGTCTAATCTAAGTGGGAGTTCATAATTTGATTAGAACTTTATTATCATGAACTTAGTCTAAAACCTTTGCAAATATGTCTTGTAGATCAATGGCCAACGCTAATGTCAACATGAACTTCAACGCGTTCCTAGAGAAAACCAAGCTGAAAGATGATGGCAGCAACTATACGGACTGGGTCTGGAACCTGAGGATCATCCTCATAGCTGCCAGGAAACAATATGTCCTAGAAGGACCGCTAGGTGACGCTCCCGTCCCAGAGAACCAAGACATTATGAATGCTTGGCAGTCTCACGCTGATGATTACTCCCTCGTTCAGTGCGGCATGCTTTACAGCTTAGAACCGGGGCTCCAAAAGTGTTTTGAGCATCACGGAGTATATGAGATGTTCGAAGAGCTGAAACTAGTTTTCCAAGCTCATGCCCGGGTCGAGAGATATGATGTCTCCGACAAGTTCTACAGTTGTAAGATGGAGGAATACAGTTCTGTCAGTGAGCACATCCTGAAGATGTCTGGGTTGCACAACCGTATGACCCAGCTGAACATTAACCTCCCAGATGAGGCGGTCATTGACAGAATCCTCCAGTCGCTCCCACCAAGCTACAAGAGCTTTGTGATGAACTACAACATGCAGGGAATGGAAAAGACCATTCCTGAAGTGTTCTCGATGCTGAAGTCAGCAGAGGCTGAAATCAAGAAAGAACATCAAGTGTTGATGGTCAATAAGACCACTAAGTTCAAGAAGGGCAAGGGTAAGAAGAACTTCAAGAAAGACGGCAAAGATGTTGCCGCACCTGGTAAGCCAGTTACCGGGAAGAAGTCAAAGAATGGACCCAAGCCTGAGACTGAGTGCTTTTATTGCAAGGGGAAGGGTCACTGGAAGCGGAACTGCCCCAAATACTTAGCGGATAAGAAGGCCGGCAACACCAAAGGTATATTTGATATACATGTGATTGATGTGTACCTTACCAGTACTCGTAGTAACTCCTGGGTATTTGATACCGGTGCCGTTGCTCATATTTGTAACTCACAGCAGGAGCTGCGGAATAAACGGAGACTGGCGAAGGACGAGGTGACGATGCGCGTCGGGAATGGTTCCAGAGTCAATGTGATCGCCGTCGGCACGCTGCCTCTACATTTACCTACGGGATTAGTTTTGAACCTTAATAATTGTTATTTAGTGCCAAGTTTGAGCATGAACATTGTATCTGGATCTCGTTTAATACGAGATGGCTACTCATTTAAGTCTGAGAATAATGGTTGTTCGATTTATATGAGAGATATGTTTTATGGTCATGCTCCGATGGTCAATGGTTTATTCTTAATGAATCTCGAGCGTAATATTACACATGTTCATAGTGTAGATGCCAAAAGATTTAAAGTTGATAACGATAGTCCCACATACTTGTGGCACTGCCGCCTTGGTCACATTGGTGTCAAGCGCATGAAGAAGCTCCATGCTGATGGACTTTTAGAGTCTCTTGATTATGAATCGTTTGACACGTGCGAACCATGCCTCTTAGGTAAAATGACCAAGACTCCCTTCTCCGGAACAATGGAGCGAGCAACCAACTTGTTGGAAATCATACATACCGATGTGTGCGGTCCAATGAGCGTTGAGGCTCGCGGAGGATATCGTTGTGTTCTCACTCTCACAGATGACTTGAGTAGATATGGGTATGTCTACTTAATGAAACACAAGTCTGAGACCTTTGAAAAGTTCAAGGAATTTCAGAATGAGGTGGAGAATCAACGTGACCGAAAGATAAAATTCTTACGATCAGATCGTGGAGGAGAATACTTAAGTCATGAATTTGGTACATACTTCAAGAAATGTGGAATCGTTTCACAGCTCACGCCGCCTGGAACACCTCAGCGAAACGGTGTGTCCGAACGTCGTAATCGCACTCTATTGGATATGGTGCGGTCTATGATGTCTCTTACTGATTTACCGCTATCATTTTGGGGATACGCTCTAGAGACAGCTACATTCACTTTAAATAGGGCACCGTCTAAATCCGTTGAGACAACACCGTATGAATTATGGTTTGGAAAGAAACCTAAGCTGTCGTTTCTAAAAGTTTGGGGATGCGAAGCTTATGTCAAGAAACTTCAACCTGAAAAGCTCGAACCCAAGTCGGAAAAATGCGTATTCATAGGATACCCTAAGGAAACTATAGGGTATACCTTCTACTTAAGATCCGAAGGCAAGATCTTTGTTGCCAAGAACGGATGCTTTCTGGAAAAAGAGTTTCTCTCGAAAGAAGTAAGTGGGAGGAAAGTAGAACTCGATGAAGTACTACCTCTTGAGCGGGATAGTGACGCAGCACAGGAAACCGTTCCTGTGATGCCCACACCAACTGAAGAGGAAAACCATGATAATGATCAAAGTACTTCGGATCAAGTTACTGCTGAACTTCGTAGGTCCACAAGGACACGTTCCGCACCAGAATGGTACGGCAACCCTGTCCTGGAAATCATGTTGTTAGACAACAATGAACCTTCGAACTATGAAGAAGCAATGACGGGCCCGGATTCCAACAAATGGCTTGAAGCCATGAAATCCGAGATAGAATCCATGTATGAAAACAAAGTATGGACTTTGACAGACTTGCCCGATGATCGGCGAGCGATAGAAAACAAATGGATCTTTAAGAAGAAGACGGACGCGGATGGTAATGTTACCATCTATAAAGCTCGACTTGTCGCTAAGGGTTATCGACAGGTTCAAGGGATTGACTATGACGAGACATTCTCTCCTGTAGCGAAGCTAAAGTCCGTCCGAATCATGTTAGCAATTGCCGCATACTATGATTATGAGATATGGCAGATGGACGTCAAAACAGCATTTCTTAACGGGCATCTTAAGGAAGAACTGTATATGATGCAGCCGGAAGGTTTTGTCGATCCTCAGAACGCTAACAAAGTATGCAAGCTCCAGCGATCCATTTATGGACTGGTGCAAGCATCTCGGAGTTGGAACATTCGCTTTGATGAGATGATCAAAGCGTTTGGATTTATGCAGACTTATGGAGAAGCCTGCGTTTACAAGAAAGTGAGTGGGAGCTCTGTAGCATTTCTCATATTATATGTAGATGACATACTCCTGATGGGAAATAATATAGAATTTCTGGACAGCATTAAGGCCTACTTGAATAAGTGTTTTTCAATGAAGGACCTTGGAGAAGCTGCTTATATATTAGGCATCAAGATCTATAGAGATAGATCGAGACGCCTCATAGGTCTTTCACAAAGTACATACCTTGATAAGATTTTGAAGAGATTCAGAATGGATCAGTCCAAGAAGGGGTTCTTGCCTATGTTACAAGGTATGAGACTGAGCTCAGCTCAGTCACCGACCACGGCAAAAGATAAAGAAGAGATGAGTGTCATCCCCTATGCTTCAGCCATAGGATCTATTATGTATGCCATGCTTTGTACCAGACCCGATGTAAACCTTGCCGTAAGTTTGGTAGCAAGATACCAAAGTAATCCCGGCAAGGAACACTGGACAGCGGTTAAGAATATCCTGAAGTACCTGAAAAGGACAAAGGACATGTTTCTCGTTTATGGAGGAGACGAAGAGCTCGTCGTAAAGGGTTACGTCGACGCTAGCTTCGACTCAGATCCGGATGACTCTAAGTCACAAACCGGATACGTGTATATGTTGAATGGTGGAGCAGTAAGCTGGTGTAGCTGCAAGCAGAGCGTCGTGGCGGGATCTACGTGTGAAGCGGAGTACATGGCAGCCTCGGAGGCAGCACATGAAGCGATTTGGGTGAAGGAGTTCATCACCGACCTAGGAGTCATACCCAATGCGTCGGGGCCGATCAAACTCTTCTGTGACAACGCTGGAGCTATTGCCCTCGCAAAGGAGCCCAGGTTTCACAAGAAGACCAGGCACATCAAGCGTCGTTTCAACTCCATCCGTGAAAATGTTCAAGATGGAGACATAGAGATTTGCAAAGTGCACACGGATCTGAATGTCGCAGATCCGCTGACTAAACCTCTCTCGCGTGCAAAACATGATCAACACCAGAACTCTATGGGTGTTCGATTCATCACAATGTAACTAGATTAGTGACTCTAGTGCAAGTGGGAGACTGTTGGAAATATGCCCTAGAGGCAATAATAAAAGTATTATTATATTTCATTGTTCCTGATAATTGTCTTTTATTCATGCTATAACTGTATTATCCGGAAATCGTAATACACGTGTGAATACTTAGACCACACAATGTCCCTGGTAAGCCTCTAGTTGACCAGCTCGTTGTGATCAACAGATAGTCATGGTTTCCTGACTATGGACATTGGATGTCGTTGATAACGGGATCACATCATTAGGAGAATGATGTGATGGACAAGACCCAATCCTAAGCATAGCATAAAAGATCGTGTAGTTCGTTTTGCTAGAGCTTTGCAAGTGTCAAGTATCTCTTCCTTCGACCATGAGATCGTGTAACTCCCGGATACCGTAAGAGTGCCTTGGGTGTACCAAACGTCACAACGTAACTGGGTGACTATAAAGGTGCATTACAGGTATCTCCGAAAGTAGCTGTTGGGTTGACACGGATCGAGACTGGGATTTGTCACTCCGTATGACGGAGAGGTATCTCTGGGCCCACTCGGTAATGCATCATCATATCGAGCTCAATGTGACCAAGGTGTTGGACCCGGGATCATGCATTACGGTACGAGTAAAGTGAGTTGCCGGTAACGAGACTGAACAAGGTATTGGGATACCGACGATCGAGTCTCGGGCAAGTAACGTACCGATTGACAAAGGGAATTGCATACAGGGTTTGATCGAATCCTCGACATAGTGGTTCATCCGATGACAACATCGAGGAGCATGTGGGAGCCATCATGGGTATCCAGATCCCGCTGATGGTTATTGACTGAGAGCGTCTCGGTCATGTCTACATGTCTCCCGAACCCGTAGGGTCTACACACTTAAGGTTCGGTGACGCTAGGGTTATGAAGATATGTATATGCAGAAACCCGAATGTTGTTTGGAGTCCCGGATGAGATCCCGGACGTCATGAGGAGTTCCGGAATGGTCCGGAGGTAAAGAATTATATATAGGAAGTGTTATTTCGGGCACCGGGACAAGTTTCGGGGTTATCGGTATTGTACCGGGACCACCGGAAGGGTCCCGGGGGTCCACCGGGTGGGGCCACCTGTCCCGGGGGGCTACATGGGCTGTAGGGGGTGCGCCTTGGCCATCATGGGCCAAGGGCACCAGCCCCTATAGGCCCATGCGCCTAGGGTTTCCCCCTAGGAGGAGTCCTAGTGGTGGAAGGCACCCCTAGGTGCCTTGGGGGGGAGGGAAACCTCCCCTAGGCCGCCGACCCCCCTAGTAGATCTCATCTACTAGGGCCGGCGCCCCCCCCCTTGGCACCCCTATATATAGTGGGGGAGAGGAGGGCCTCCATACACCAGCCCCTGGCGCCTCCTCCTCCCCCCGTTACGTCTCTCCCTCGTAGTCTCGGCGAAGCCCTGCTGCTGTGACGCCCTGCATCCACCACCACGCCGTCGTGCTGCTGGATCTTCATCAACCTCTCCTTCCCCCTTGCTGGATCAAGAAGGAGGAGACGTCTCCCGTCCCGTACGTGTGTTGAACGCGGAGGTGCCGTCCGTTCGGCGCTGGTCATCGGTGATTTGGATCACGTCGAGTACGACTACATCATCACCTTGCAAGCTTCCGCACGCGATCTACAAGTGGTATGTAGATGCAAACTCTCTCCCTAGACTCGTTGCTTAGATGAACTCATGGATGGATCTTGGTGAAACCGTAGGAAAATTTTTAATTTTCTGCAACGTTCCCCAACAGGAGACTGGGATTTGTCACTCCGTATGACGGAGAGGTATCTCTGGGCCCACTCGGTAATGCATCATCATATCGAGCTCAATGTGACCAAGGTGTTGGACACGGGATCATGCATTACGGTACGAGTAAAGTGACTTGCCGGTAACGAGACTGAACAAGGTATTGGGATACCGACGATCGAGTCTCGGGCAAGTAACGTACCGATTGACAAAGGGAATTGCATACAGGGTTTGATCGAATCCTCGACATAGTGGTTCATCCGATGACAACATCGAGGAGCATGTGGGAGCCATCATGGGTATCCAGATCCCGCTGATGGTTATTGATTGAGAGCGTCTCGGTCATGTCTACATGTCTCCCGAACCCGTAGGGTCTACACACTTAAGGTTCGGTGACGCTAGGGTTATGAAGATATGTATATGCAGAAACCCGAATGTTGTTCGGAGTCCCGGATGAGATCCCGGACGTCACGAGGAGTTCCGGAATGGTTCGGAGGTAAAGAATTATATATAGGAAGTGCTATTTCGGGCACCGGGACAAGTTTCGGGGTTATCGGTATTGTACCGGGACCACCGGAAGGGTCCCGGGGGTCCACCGGGTGGGGCCACCTGTCCGGGGGGGCCACATGGGCTGTAGGGGGTGCGCCTTGGCCATCATGGGCCAAGGGCACCAGCCCCTATAGGCCCATGCGCCTAGGGTTTCCCCCTAGGAGGAGTCCTAGTGGTGGAAGGCACCCCTAGGTGCCTTGGGGGGGAGGGAAACCTCCCCTAGGCCGCCGCCCCCCCTAGTAGATCTCATCTACTAGGGCCGGCGCCCCCCCCCTTGGCACCCCTATATATAGTGGGGGAGAGGAGTGCCTCCATACACCAGCCCCTGGCGCCTCCTCCTCCCCCCGTTACGTCTCTCCCTCGTAGTCTCGGCGAAGCCCTGCTACTGTGACGCCCTGCATCCACCACCACGCCGTCGTGCTGCTGGATCTTCATCAACCTCTCCTTCCCCCTTGCTGGATCAAGAAGGAGGACACGTCTCCCGTCCCGTACGTGTGTTGAACGCGGAGGTGCCGTCCGTTCGGCGCTGGTCATCGGTGATTTGGATCACGTCGAGTACGACTACATCATCACCTTGAACGCTTCCGCACGCGATCTACAAGTGGTATGTAGATGCAAACTCTCTCCCTAGACTCGTTGCTTAGATGAACTCATGGATGGATCTTGGTGAAACCGTAGGAAAATTTTTAATTTTCTGCAACGTTCCCCAACAGGAGACTGGGATTTGTCACTCCGTATGACGGAGAGGTATCTCTGGGCCCACTCGGTAATGCATCATCATATCGAGCTCAATGTGACCAAGGTGTTGGACACGGGATCATGCATTACGGTACGAGTAAAGTGACTTGCCGGTAACGAGACTGAACAAGGTATTGGGATACCGACGATCGAGTCTCGGGCAAGTAACGTACCGATTGACAAAGGGAATTGCATACAGGGTTTGATCGAATCCTCGACATAGTGGTTCATCCGATGACAACATCGAGGAGCATGTGGGAGCCATCATGGGTATCCAGATCCCGCTGATGGTTATTGACTGAGAGCGTCTCGGTCATGTCTACATGTCTCCCGAACCCGTAGGGTCTACACACTTAAGGTTCGGTGACGCTAGGGTTATGAAGATATGTATATGCAGAAACCCGAATGTTGTTCAGAGTCCCGGATGAGATCCCGGACGTCACGAGGAGTTCCGGAATGGTCCGGAGGTAAAGAATTATATATAGGAAGTGCTATTTCGGGCACCGGGACAAGTTTCGGGGTTATCGGTATTGTACCGGGACCACCGGAAGGGTCCCGGGGGTCCACCGGGTGGGGCCACCTGTCCGGGGGGGCCACATGGGCTGTAGGGGGTGCGCCTTGGCCATCATGGGCCAAGGGCACCAGCCCCTATAGGCCCATGCGCCTAGGGTTTCCCCCTAGGAGGAGTCCTAGTGGTGGAAGGCACCCCTAGGTGCCTTGGTGGGGAGGGAAACCTCCCCTAGGCCGCCGCCCCCCCTAGTAGATCTCATCTACTAGGGCCGGCGCCCCCCCCCTTGGCACCCCTATATATAGTGGGGGAGAGGAGGGCCTCCATACACCAGCCCCTGGCGCCTCCTCCTCCCCCCGTTACGTCTCTCCCTCGTAGTCTCGGCGAAGCCCTGCTGCTGTGACGCCCTGCATCCACCACCACGCCGTCGTGCTGCTGGATCTTCATCAACCTCTCCTTCCCCCTTGCTGGATCAAGAAGGAGGAGACGTCTCCCGTCCCGTACGTGTGTTGAACACGGAGGTGCCGTCCGTTCGGCGCTGGTCATCGGTGATTTGGATCACGTCGAGTACGACTACATCATCACCTTGAACGCTTCCGCTTAGCGATCTACAAGGGTATGTAGATGCACTCTACTTCTACTCGTTGCTGGTCTCTCCATAGATAGATCTTGGTGTTACGTAGGAAATTTTTTGAATTTCTGCTACGTTCCCCAACAGTGGCATCATGAGCTAGGTCTATTGCGTAGATTCTTTGCACGAGTAGAACACAAAGTAGTTGTGGGTGTTGATGTTGTTCAATATGCTTACCGTTACTAGTCCAATCTTGTTTCGACGGTATTGTGGGATGAAGCGGCCCGGACCGACCTTACACGTACTCTTACGTGAGACAGGTTCCACCGATTGACATGCACTTGGTGCATAAGGTGGCTAGCGGGTGCCAGTCTCTCCCACTTTAGTCGAAACGGATTCGATGAAAAGGGTCCTTATGAAGGGTAAATAGCAATTGGCATATCACGTTGTGGTCTTGCGTAGGTAAGAAAC
>NC_041391.1:481074862-481189878 GCF_002162155.2 Triticum dicoccoides | reverse complement strand
GTTCACTTGAACGCTTCCGCTTAGCGATCTACAAGGGTATGTAGATGCACTCTCCTTCTACTCGTTGCTGGTCTCTCCATAGATAGATCTTGGTGTTACGTAGGAAAATTTTTGAATTTCTGCTACGTTCCCCAACAGTGGTATCAGAGCTAGGTCTATTGCGTAGATTCTTTGCACGAGTAGAACACAAAGTAGTTGTGGGCGTTGATGTTGTTCAATATGCTTACCGTTACTAGTCCAATCTTGTTTCGACGGTATTGTGGGATGAAGCGGCCCGGACCGACCTTACACGTACTCTTACGTGAGACAGGTTCCACCGATTGACATGCACTTGGTGCATAAGGTGGCTAGCGGGTGCCAGTCTCTCCCACTTTAGTCGAAACGGATTCGATGAAAAGGGTCCTTATGAAGGGTAAATAGCAATTGGCATACCACGTTGTGGTCTTGCGTAGGTAAGAAACGTTCTTGCTAGAAACCCATAGCAGCCACGTAAAACATGCAAACAACAATTAGAGGACGTCTAACTTGTTTTTGCAGGGTATGCTTTGTGATGTGATATGGCCAAAAGGATGTGATGAATGATATATGTGATGTATGAGATTGATCATGTTCTTGTAATAGGATTCACGACTTGCATGTCGATGAGTATGACAACCGGCAGGAGCCATAGGAGTTGTCTTTATTTTTTGTATGACCTGCGTGTCATTGAAGAACGCCATGTAAACTACTTTACTTTATTGCTAAACGCGTTAGTCATAGAAGTAGAAGTAGTCGTTGGCGTGACAACTTCATGAAGACACGATGATGGAGATCATGATGATGGAGATCATGGTGTCAAGCTGGTGACAAGATGATCATGGAGCCCCGAAGATGAAGATCAAAGGAGTTATATGATATTGGCCATATCATGTCACTACTCTATTTGATTGCATGTGATGTTTATCATGTTTATGCATCTTGTTTACTTAGGACGACGGTAGTAAATAAGATGATCCCTTACAAAATTTCAAGAAGTGTTCTCCCCTAACTGTGCACCGTTGCTACAGTTCGTCGCTTCTAAGCACCACGTGATGATCGGGTGTGATGGATTCTTACGTTCACATACAACGGGTGTAAGACAGTTTTACACAGCGAAAACACTTAGGGTTAACTTGACGAGCCTAGCATGTGCCGACATGGCCTCGGAACACGGAGACCGAAAGGTCGAGCATGAGTCGTATAGTAGATACGATCAACATGAAGATGTTCACCGATGATGACTAGTCCGTCTCACGTGATGATCGGACACGGCCTAGTTGACTCGGATCATGTAATCACTTAGATGACTAGAGGGATGTCTATCTGAGTGGGAGTTCATAAGATGAACTTAATTATCCTGAACATAGTCAAAAGACCTTTTGCAAATTATGTCGTGGCTCGCACTATAGTTCTACTATTTTAGATATGTTCCTAGAGAAATTATAGTTGAAAGTTGATAGTAGCGATTATGCGATCAGTAGAAAGCTTATGTCCTTAATGCACCGCTTAGTGTGCTGAACCCCAAACGTCCTTTGTGGATGTTGCGAACATCGGACATACACGTTTTGATAACTACGTGATAGTTCAGTTAAATGGTTTAAGTAGAGGCACCAAAGACGTTTTCGAAACATCGCGGAACATATGAGATGTTTCGAGGGCTGAAATTGGGATTTCAGGCTCGTGCCCACGTCAAGAGGTATGAGACCTCCGGCGATTTTCTTAGCCTGCAAACTAAGGGAGAAAAGCTCAATCGTTGAGCTTGTGCTCAGATTGTCTGAGTGCAACAATCACTTGAATCAAGTGGGAGTTAATCTTCCAGATGAGATAGTGATGTTTCCCCAAAGTCATTGCCACCGAGCTGCTAGAGCTTCGTGATGAACTATAACATATCAGGGATAAATAAGATGATCCTTGAGGTATTCACGATGTTTGACACCGCGAAAGTAGAAATCAAGAAGGAGCATCAATTGTTGATGGTTGGTGAAACCACTAGTTTCAAGAAGGGCAAGGGCAAGAAGGGATACTTCATGAAACGGCAAATCAGCTGCTGCTCCAGTGAAGAAACCCAAGGTTGAACCCAAACCCGAGACTAAGTGCTTCTGTAATAAGGGGAACAGTCACTAGAGCAGAATTACCCTAGATACTTGGTAGATGAGAAGGCTGGCAAGGTCGATAGAAGTATATTAGATATACATTATGTTAATGTGTACTTTACTAGTACTCCTAGTAGCACCAGGGTATAAGATACCGGTTCGGTTGCTAAGTGTTAGTAACTCGAAATAAAAGGCTACGGAATAAACGGAGACTAGCTAAAGGAGAGCTGACGATATGTGTTGGAAGTGTTTCCAAGTTTGATATAATCAAGCATCGCACGCTCCCTCTACCATCAAGATTAGTATTAAACCTGAATAAGTGCTCTTGCACCTATAGGAATGGTTTATTGAATCTCGATCGTAGTGATACACATTTTCATGCCAAAAGATATAAGACAGTAATGATAGTACCACTTACTTGTGGCACTGCCATGTAAGTCATAATGGTATAAAACGCATGAAGAAGCTCCATGTTGATGGATCTTTAGACTCACTCGTTTTGAAAAGTTTGAGACATGCGAACCATGTCTATTGGTGTATATGCATGAAGAAACTCCATGCAAATGGATCGTTTGGACTCACTTGATTTTGAATCACTTGAGATATGCAAATCATACCACATGGGCAAGATGACTGAAAAGCCTCGTTTTCAGTAAGATGGAACAAGATAGCAACTTGTAGGAAGTAACACATTTTGATGTGTGCAGTCCAATGAGTGCTGAGGCATGCAGTGAATATCGTTATGTTCTTACTTCACAGATGATTCGAGTAGATGTTGAGAATATTTACTTGATGAAACACAAGTCTGAATTATTGAATGGTTCAAGTAATTTCAGAGTGAAGTAGCAGATCATTGTGACAAGAGGATAAAATGTCTATGATATGATCATAGAGATGAATATCCGAGTTACGAGTTTTGGCACACAATTAAGACATTGTGGAAATTGTTTCGCAATTAATACCGCCTGGAACACCATAATGTGATGGTGTGTCCGAACATCATAGTTGCACCCTATTGGATATGGTGCGTACCATGATGTCTCTTATCGAATTACCACTATCGTTCATGGGTTAGGCATTAGAGACAACCACATTCACTTTAAATAGGGCACCACGTAATTCCGATGAGATGACACCGTATGAATTATGGTTTAGAGAAACCTAAGTTGTCGTTTCTTAAAGGTTTGGGGCTGCGACGCTTATGTGAAAAAGTTTCAGGATTAAGCTCGAACCCAAAGCGGATAAAATGCATCTTCATAGGAAACCCAAAACAGTTGGGTATACCTCCTAATTCAGATCCGAAAGCAATATGAATTGTTTCTAGAATCGGGTCCTTTCTCGAGGAAAGTTTTCTCTCGAAAGAGTTGAGTGGGAGGATGGTGGAGACTTGATGAGGTTATTGAACCGTCTCTTCAACTAGTGTGTGGCAGGGCACAGGAAGTTGTTCCTGTGGCACCTACACCAATTGAAGTGGAAGCTTATGATATTGATCATGAAACTTCGGATCAAGTCACTACCAAACCTCGTGGGATGACAAGGATGCGTACTACTTCAGAGTGGTACGTAATCCTGTCTTGGAAGTCATGTTGCTGGACAACAATGAACCTACGAGCTATGGAGAAGCGATGGTGGGCCCGGATTCCGATAAATGGCTCGAGGCCATAAAATCCGAGAACGGATCCATGGACTTTGGTGGACTTGCCCGATGATTGGCAAGCCATTGAGATAAATGGATCTTTAAGAAGAAGACGGACGTGGATGGTAATGTCACCATCTATGAAGCTCGACTTGTGGCGTTTTTCCACAAGTTCAAAGAGTTGACTACGATGAGATCTTCTCATCCGTAGCGATGCTTAAGTCCGTCGGAATCATGTTAGCATTAGCTGCATTTATGAAATCTGGCAGACGGATGTCAAAACGAGTTTCCTTACCAGTTTACGTAAGGAATGGTTGTATGTAATACAATCAGAAAGTTTTTGTCGATCCTAAGGATGCTAAAAGGTATGCTAGCTCCAGCGATCCTTCTAAGGACTGGAGTGAGCATCTCGGAGTTGGAATGTATGCTTTGATGATGATCAAAGATTTTGGGTTTGTACAAAGTTTATGAGAAACTTGTATTTCCAAAGAAGTGAGTGGGAGCACTATAGAATTTCTGATGAGTATGTGTTGTTGACATATTGATGATCAGAAATGATGTAGAATTTCTAGAAAGCATATAGGGTTATTTTGAAAGTGTTTTTCAATGGAAAGCCTGGATTAAGCTACTTGAACATTGAGCATCAAGATCTATAAGGATAGATCAAAATGCTTAATAATACTTTCAAATGAGCGCATACCTTGACATGATCTTGAAGGTGTTCAAGATGGACCAGTCAAAGAAGGAGTTCTTGCCTGAGTTGTAAGGTACGAAGTTAAGACTTAAAGCTCGACCACGGCAGAATAGAGAGAAAGGACGAAGGTCGTCCCCTATGCTTAAGACGTAGGCTCTTCAGTATGCTATGCTGTGTACCGCACCTGAAGTGTGCCTTGCCATGAGTCGGTCAAGGGGTACAAGAGTGATCCAAGAATGGCTCACAGGACAGCGGTCAAAGTTATCCTTAGTAACTAGTGGACTAAGGAATTTTCTCGATTATGGAGGTGGTAAAAGAGTTCGTCGTAAAGGGTTACGTCGATGCAAGCTTGACACCTATCCGGATAGCTCTGAGTAGAGATACCGGATACATATAATGGAGCAACAATTTAGAATAGCTCCAAGTAGAACAGTTATTTGGATTAGCTCCAAATAGAGCGTGGTAGCTGCATCTAGGAGATGACATAGAGATTTGTAAAACACACACGGATCTGAAAGGTTCAGACCCGTTGACTAAAACCTCTCTCACAAGCAACATGATCAAACATAAAACTCATTGAGTGTTAATCACATAGTGATGTGAACTAGACCACTGACTCTAGTAAACTCTTGGGTATTAGTCACATGGCGATGTGACCTGTGAGTGTTAATCACATGGCGATGTGAACTAGATTATTGACTCTAGTGCAAGTGGGAGACTGTTGGAAATATGCCCTAGAGGCAATAATAAAAGTATTATTATTATATTTCCTTGTTCATGATAATTGTCTTTTATTCATGCTATAACTGTATTATCCGGAAATCGTAATACACGTGTGAATACATAGACCACAATATGTCCCTAGTGAGCCTCTAGTTGACTAGCTCGTTGTGATCAACAGATAGTCATGGTTTCCTGGCTATGGACATTGGATGTCGTTGATAACGGGATCACATCATTAGGAGAATGATGTGATGGACAAGACCCAATCCTAAGCATAGCACAAAGATCGTGTAGTTCGTTTGCTAGAGCTTTGCCAATGTCAAGTATCTCTTCCTTTGACCGTGAGATCGTGTAACTCCTGGATACCGTAGGAGTGCTTTGGGTGTATCAAACGTCACAACGTAACTGGGTGACTATAAAGGTGCACTACAGGTATCTTCGAAAGTATCTATTGTTTTATGCGGATCGAGACTGGGATTTGTCACTCCGTGTAAACGGAGAGGTATCTCTGGGCCCACTCGGTAGGACATCATCATATGCGCAATGTGACCAAGGAGTTGATCACGGGATGATGTGTTACGGAACGAGTAAAGTGACTTGCCGGTAACGAGATTGAACAAGGTATTGGATACCGACGATCGAATCTCGGGCAAGTAACATACCGATAGACAAAGGGAATTGTATACGGAATCGATTGAGTCCTTGACATCGTGGTTCATCCGATGAGATCATCGTGGAACATGTGGGAGCCAACATGGGTATCCAGATCCCGCTGTTGGTTATTGACCGGAGAACGTCTCGGTCATGTCTGCATGTCTCCCGAACCCGTAGGGTCTACACACTTAAGGTTCGATGACGCTAGGGTTATAAAGGAAGCTTGTATGTGGTTACCGAATGTTGTTCGGAGTCCCGGATGAGATCCCGTACGTCACGAGGAGTTCCGGAATGGTCCGGAGGTAAAGATTTATATATAGGAAGTCCTGTTTCGGCCATCGGGACAAGTTTCGGGGTCATCGGTATTGTACCGGGACCACCGGAAGGGTCCCGGGGGCCCACCGGGTGGGGCCACCTGCCCCGGGGGGGCACATGGGCTGTAGGGGGTGCGCCTTGGCCTACATGGGCCAAGGGCACCAGCCCCAAGAGGCCCATGCGCCTAGGGAACCCTAGAGGGAAGAGTCCTCAAGGGGGAAGGCACCTCCGAGGTGCCTTGGGGAGGATGGACTCCTCCCCCCCTCTTGGCCGCCGCACCAGATGCCATCTGGAGGCTGGCCGCCGCCCCTTGGGGTGGGAAACCCTAAAGGGGGCGCAGCCCTCCCCTTCCCCTATATATATGAGGCCTAGGGGCTGCCCATAACACGCGATTTGATCTCTCGTTGGTGGAGCCCTGCCTCTCTCCCTCCTCCTCTTCTCCCATGGTGCTTGGCGAAGCCCTGCGGGATTGCCACGCTCCTCCACCACCACCACGCCGTTGTGCTGCTGTTGGATGGAGTCTTCCTCAACTTCTCCCTCTCTCCTTGCTGGATCAAGGCGTGGGAGACGTCACCGGGCTGTACGTGTGTTGAACGCGGAGGTGCCGTCCGTTCGGCACTTGATCATCGGTGATCTGAATCACGACGAGTACGACTCCATCAACCCCGTTCACTTGAACGCTTCCGCTTAGCGATCTACAAGGGTATGTAGATGCACTATCCTTCTACTCGTTGCTGGTCTCTCCATAGATAGATCTTGGTGTTACGTAGGAAATTTTTTGAATTTCTGCTACGTTCCCCAACAGGGAGGTGGGCTATATCTGGCGGAGACGCGGCGTCACCGACGAACGGAATATGGCATAGGGTGGAGGAAACAACTGCGGTAGACGCGGCACGACGCCGGCGGAGGGGGCAAGGCGGCGCGGTGCAGTGCGGCCTGTCTAGATCTGTTTCAGATTCAGACAAGCTGCCCAATACGTGTCTCCTTGCAGTCCCACCCGTCAGCAAGCAACAGTCAGACGAAGACTCGGCCCCACTCGTCAGCAATTAACGGTCAATGGACGGTCAAGACGACAAACGCCCGCTATGAGCATTTGTGAGAGTTTCAGCTAAGGAAGAGGGGAAAAGTGAGCAAACGTTTGGAGCGTGGGGAAAAGTGAGCACAACTAAGGAACCAAGGGCACTAATTTAAATATCCCTTCAAAGTAAGGGGACTAAAAAGATCATCTTCATTAAGCATAGTGTCGGTGTCAAAACCGGCGGATCTCGGGTAGGGGGTCCTGAACTGTGCGTCTAGGCGGATGGTAACATGAGACAAGGGACACGATGTTTTTACCCAGGTTCGGGCCCTCTCGATGGAGGTAAAACCCTACTCCTGCTTGATTAATATTGATGATATGGGTAGTACAAGAGTTGATCTACCACGAGATCAGAGAGGCTAAACCCTAGAAGCTAGCCTATGGTATGATTGTTGTTCGTCCTACGGACTAAAACTCTCCGGTTTATATAGACACCGGAGAGGGCTAGGGTTACATAGAGTCGGTTACAATGGGAGGAGATCTTCATATCATATCGCCAAGCTTGCCTTCCACGCTAAGGAAAGTCCTATCCGGACACGGGACGAAGTCTTCAATCTTGCATCTTCATAGTCCGGGAGTCCGGCCAAAGGTCATAGTTCGGCCATCCGGACACCCCCTAATCCAGGACTCCCTCAGTAGCCCCTGAACCAGGTTTCAATGACGACGAGTCCGGCGCGCAAATTGTCTTCGGCATTCCAAGGCGGGTTCCTCCTCCGAATACTTCATAGAAGATGTTGAACACAAGGATAGTGTCCGGCTCTGCAAAATAAGTTCCACATACCACCGTAGAGAGAATAATACCTGCACAAATCTAATCTGCTGACGTATTCCACAGCGTGACATCACGCCACGGCCAAGCCTTTATTCGAATCATTTTACTGTTCCACCTCAGCGTGTTTAGCGAGGCGGTTTCCTTGGCACGTCTTGTCAAAGCAGAGATCGTGTCCCCTTATTCCGGGATTCTCATCAATACGGGCGTGGGTAACCCAACCGCGCCATTAACCGTGGCGCTTGGGAGATAAGCGAGTTTTATTAGGCTGGTGGGGGCTTATAGTTTCGGCCGCCCATATAAGGGGATAAGGATCCACCCTTTCCATTTACACCTTCTTCCTCCTTTGCTTATCCATCCCTGCGCACTCAAGCTCCAACGCCCAAGTCCGCACTTCCCACCTCAACCTTTCTCCAATCATGTCCGGAGCGGGAGGTAGATGGATGGCCTCCTCCGTCACGGAGGGGCAAATCAAAAAGTTAAGGAAGGCCGGATACTTGTCTGACGACATCGTGCACCGGCTTCCAGATGAGGGGCAACTCATCCCCACTCCTGGGCCCCATGAGAGGGTCGTATTTCTCCCCATTTCCTCCATGGACTGGGCTTTCCTCTTCACCCGTTCATCCGGGGGCTCATGTTCTACTATGGCCTGGATTTCCACGATCTGGCCCCAAACTTCATCCTCAATATCTCGGCGTTCATCGTCGTGTGCGAGGCCTTCCTCTGCATCCAGCCCCACTTCGGCTTATGGCTGAAGACTTTTAATGTCAAGCCGAAGGTAGTGGGCAGCCGCCAAGCGGAGTGCAGAGGTGCCATGGTGGGCCGGATGGCCAACATCCTATGGCTCGAGGTCTCCTTTGTGGAGACAATAAAGGGGTGGCAATCGGGGTGGTTCTACATCACCGAGCCGCACGACCCCAAATGGGCGGCGGCCCCCGAGTTCCGATCTGGTTTCCCCACACGGCTCACCTCCTGGAAAGAGACAGGCCTAACGTGGGGAGACTCGAAAGAACTGACCGGACTTCAAGCCTACGTCCAAAAGCTGGTGAACAAGAATCTCAAGCTTGTCAACGTAGTCCAGGTCATGCTCATCCGCAGGATCCTCCATGCCAACAACGGGCCTTCAAATTGTGGGAGTTTGATCCGGCACAACACCAAACCTTGAGCAAGCTCTTCGATACTACATACGAAGATGCCTGGAAGGTGTTGTTTAAGGGCGCTGAGGCCCCTGCATCCGCTACCGAATATCACGGATTCAGCTCGCGGCGTCAGGCCAGCGAGGTAAGCTATTCTACCCTTTACGGGACTCTTGTTTTTCATAGTCTGACTCTATGTGGGATCTAAACTCCCTTACCTTTGACGGGACTGGCTGAAGAAGTCCGGGCAGGTTAACTGTCCGGCTCCCTTACCAGAAGACCCAGCGGACGCTCGATTGACGGGGCTGCTGGTTCCGGCACCTCATGTGGTGCCGGAGAATAAGGCCAAGAAGAAGGCCACGGGGACTCGAAAGAGCTCCCGGCGCCTGGTGGTGTCGGATTCATCGCTTGACAACCCCGAAGCATCCCTCACCTCTGAGGAGGAGGAGGAAGAAGAAGAAGCCTCTCACCCTCCAGTGGGGGGAGGAAAGAAAAGGAAGGCCGCCCCAACTGGGGAGGCTGGAGGGTCCAAGAAGGGGAAGACCCTTCCACCGGACTATGCCTCCGATGCCGAAGATGGCGGAGAGGAATGGCATCCAGGGTCAAGCCCCTGGCGAAATCGTAAGCATCCGGATACCCGAATAACTTATGGCGCTTCTCTATTATACGGTACTCTCTGACGCCGAATTCAATCATGCAGTCCGCCCGAGGCTCAGCTCGGCGATTCGTCGAGCGGCTCCTTGGATTCGTCGGATGTGAATAGCGCTTCACTTCCGACGGCCTCCTCCCCGCTCCCTACGGACGATGCCGAGGTGGAGTCCCTAAAGGGACTAAACCAGGAGGAGGTGGTCCTGGAGGCGCCGCAAGGCGACCTCCCGGATTCCAGGCCCAAAGGGGGTAAAACCCCAGAGGTGTCTAAGTCCGGCCCCGGGCCGAACACTGCTCCGGAACCCTCAGTGGTTCCGGAGTCCGGCAGGCGGCGCCTTCGTAAGAAGGGCAAGCCTACGACACCGGCGACCTCCGTCCAACCGAAGGCGTCGGACAATTTGCTGGAGGTGCTTAACGGCGCCTCCATCGACGAGGAACACCGCACTGTTATGAGTGCGGTGATTCAGAAGGTTCCGTCCGCCAAGAGCGGGCTGACAGAAGCCTGTACGAGCCTATTAACAGGCTTTGAGGTATGTATTCAAAACATATAAAAATGTTACCGCATAGATAGTAGCCCCTGATGCTCAGTGTGGTGTTAGGAAAGAAAAGCCGGACTGAGGATCTACAAAAAAAGATATACGCAGGAGTCTAACATAAATATGTCAATATGGGAATGCAGGCTGCACTGCTGACCTCTGCCGCACTGACTGCGGAGGTCAATGCATTGAAGGAGAGCCTCGAGCGGTCCGAGAACGAGCTCGGCCGTGCCAAGAAGCAGCTCGAGGACAAGGATAGTATGTAACACCGTATGTAAATGTGTATAGAAATACCTGGTTGCAAATAATGACAGGACCAACGTGAATGTTGCACGAGCCACGAACGAGGTGGCGACCCTGAAGGAAGCGGTGTCCAAGGCCGAAAACAGTGCGGCCTTGGAGCGCACCGAGCGAGAGAAGAAGGAGGCGCGGGTGGCGGAGGTGCGGCAAGAGCTCCAGGCTCTCGTGGAGAAACACGAGAGTTTGGAGCGTGACTCGAAGACTCGAGAGTCCGAGCTCGCCTTGGCTCTTGAGAGTGCCAAAACCGCTAAGGCCGAAGCCCAGAAGGCCCTCCAGGAGATCGAGGCGATAAAGAAGATAGCGGCGGGTAAGGCATTCTTTATGCAAAGCAAGCATATAAAAGTGAATTATTTGTTACTTACCCGAATCCGGAGCTCTCTAGGAGCGTTCGCCGATCTGCCCCGTAGTGTGTCTGATGCCGCCGCATTCTACCAAGCCGAGGAGGGGAGCTCGATGGAAAAGGTGTTCTGGTCTCAATATGCTGAGGCCGGACATCCGGTGCCCCTGAGCGACCAGCTGAAGCAGCTGGTCGAGCTCCACAAGGTGGCCGAACAGGCCATGAAGGGCCTCATAGTTCGGCTGTGGCCTAGAGAAGCCATGCCTGGGAGCTACTTCGGTCTGGTGCTGCGGCTGGTGGACGCTTGTCCATGGATTGAAGTCATCAAGTGCTCCGTCTGTATTGAAGGTGCCCGTCGGGCCCTTGCCCGTGCTAAAGTGCACTGGGGCAAGATGGACGTTGAGAAGCTTGTGACGGACGCGCCACCGCCGGGCAAGGAGTATCGCAAGCCAGAGATCTATTATAAGGGCGTCCTGAAGGGTGCCTGCCTTATAGCGGGTGAATGCTCCAAAGATGTAATTTTTTAGTAGACTCGCATCTGTTATCCTGTACGCTGAAAAATTTGTTCATATGCGCTAAGCAATGCTTGTTAATTTAAAATATTACCTTCTGTGCGACCGTTTATCAAATCTGAGAGATGCAAGTCGTCGGCTTCTACCCCCATGCCACGAGTGCTGGGGTGTTCGGGATAAACCTGAGCGCTCTTGTTCCCATTCTTGAGTCCATCTAGGGAGGCGTTCAACACAACGAACAAGGCCATCGGACTTATAATGCTTTATCACTCTCACTTAGCCATAGAATTCTATAATTTTAAATTTCGGCGAAGCCCCTAGTATTCGGAAGACCGAGTTCGGGGCGCTATCCACGCCTAGGCCAGATAAATCCGGCTCCTCGCTCTAAGCGGCATAAGTCTTTAGGGACTCGAAAAACCTCGTGAACAGCGACCGGTCTCTCGCACTATCATGACGGTCAGTTTTAACTTTCTCTACTGAGGTGTTAACCCAGCTCAACTGGGGCACAATCGCAGTAGTTCTCCCAGCGCTACCTTAGCCAACATTGCGGAACGTAAGGTACCAAAACATGGGAGCCGGGCAAACCCAACTATTCACCCAAGACATGATTCGGAGCCGATGCATATAGTGCTATAAGTTCGGGGTGCCACACTAATGAGAGTGTTCGGTCTTCTCACACCGTGTTATGGGGTGCTTAAGCCCCCGGTGTATTGGTCGTACCAAAGTGTACGGTTGCATAATGTCATGACTGAACATATTTGTATAAAAATAGATGAATACAATAATAGATAAGAGCTATGTATTGTTTATTAAAAAGGGCTGCTATGAAAGCAGAACGATACAAATAGTGCGATAAGCAAGAGATGGGATTATTTGACATGTCCCCCTCCAGGGGCAAGCTGCGAGACTTTAAGTAAAACAGGTATTTAGCTCGTTATAGAGACCACCTGGATATTTGACGTGGCTTGTTCTCTCCCTGGCTGTTGCATTGTGTGTTCGACGAGTGTATTGCCGGACAGGCCTTCCGAATAGTTGGGTCCTGAAAGTATATAAAAAAAAGGAAACGACAGAATAGGGAGCCCCTTAGTGCGGTTGAGCCGCATTCTGGGCGTGCCGTGGTTGTTCCCCTCCCCTTATGCCCATGGTATTTCCAAAGCATAATTATGTACGCGTGGTACCGATATCACCATCTGGCGAGGGCTGGGGTTGGGGCCGCACTGCTATGCTTGCTCGGAACGTGCCAGCCGGTTTTGTTGTAGGTTACTTCGGGCGCGCTTGACGTTGTCCGGATGTTTAACACCCGGATTGGAGAATTGCCTTGAGAGGCTACTCTATACTTCCGCCGCTAGGGCCGCCGTGTGCTCCTCCGTTCGGAGAGAGCGTTCGGTGTTTCCATTTATCGTAATGACTCCGCGAGGACCTGGCATCTTGAGCTTGAGATATGCGTAATGCGGCACCGCATTGAATTTTGCGAATGCGGTTCGTCCGAGCAGGGCGTGATAGCCACTGCGGAATGAGACTATGTCGAAGATTAACTCTTCGCTTCGGAAATTATCCGGGGATCCGAAGACCACTTCGAGTGTAACCGAGCTTGTACAGCTGGCTTCTACACCTGGTATGACGCCTTTAAAGGTTGTCTTTGTGGGTTTAATCCTTGAGGGATCTATACCCATTTTTCGCACTGTATCCTGATAAAGCAGGTTCAGGCTGCTGCCGCCTTCCATGAGGACTCTAGTGAGGTGAAATCCATCAATGATTGGGTCTAGGACCAATGCGGCGAATCCGCCGTGACGAATGCTAGTGGGGTGGTCCCTTCGATCAAAAGTGATCGGGCAGGAGGACCATTGGTTGAACTTTGGGGCGACTGGCTCCAATGCATAGACGTCCTTGAGAGCACGCTTCCGCTCCTTTTTGGGGATATGGGTTGCGTATATCATGTTCACCGTCCGCACTTGCGGGGGAAGCCCTTCTGTCCTCTGTTGTTCCGCGGCCGGGGCTCCTCCTCGTCATCGCTACGCAGCCCCTTGTCTCTGGTTTCGGCACTTAACTTGCCCGCCTGCTTGAACACCCAACAATACCTGTTGGTGTGGTTGGCTGGTTGTTCGGGGGTGCCATGTATCTGGCACGAGCGATCGAGTATCCGGTCTAAACTGGATGGGCCTAGAGGGTTTCTTTTAAATGGCTTCTTCCGCTGATCGGGTTTAGAGCCTCTAAATTCGGCATTAACTGTCGTATCCTCAGTATTGTCGCCATTAATGCGGCGCTTGTGCTTGTTGCGACGTGATCTGCCATTGTTGTCCTTGGTATCCGAATTGCCAGGGCTCTTGGTTATGTTATTCCTACGAGCTAGCCAGCTGTCTTCTGCCGCGCAAAAGTGGGTCATGAGTGTCGTGAGGGCTGCCATAGATTTTGGCTTTTCCTATCCTAGGTGCTGGGCAAGCCATTCGTCTCGGATGTTGTGCTTGAAGGCTGCAAGGGCCTCGGCGTTTGGACAGTCGACTATTTGATTTTTCTTGGTTAGGAACCGTGTCCAGAATTGTCTGGCCGATTCCTCTGGCTGCTGGATTATGTGGCTTAGGTCATCGGCGTCTGGTGGTTGCACATAAGTGCCCTGGAAGTTGTCAAGGAACACGAATTCCAGGTCCTCCCAGCAACTAATTGACTCTGCTGGCAGGCTGTTAAGCCAATGCCGAGCTGGTCCTTTAAGCTTGAGCGGGAGGTATTTGATGGCGTGTAGATCATCACCACGGGCCATGTGGATATGAAGGAGATAATCCTCGATCCATACTGCGGGATCTGTTGTGCCATCGTATGATTCGATGTTTACGGGTTTAAAACCCTCGGGGATTTGATGATCCATTACTTCGTCTGTGAAGCATAGTGGGTGTGCGGCGCCCCTGTACTGGGCTATATCGCGACGTAGCTCGGATGAGCTTTGTCTGTTGTGTTCGGCCTGGCCGTGTTTACCATATCCGGCGTGACGGTTATCGTCACGTGACGTGGGGCGCCCACGCGATCCGTAGATCGATCTTGTTTGCCTTGCCTTATCCTCCAATATGTCTCGCAGGTCTGTTGCGTTTCCCCGTGCTATGGTATTTTTGGAGCGGCGCCGGGGTGCGGCTTGGGTTGAGGGCCGAAAGGCCTCTCTGTCGCGGCCACGGGGTGGCCGATCGGGCGCATCGTACGCTGGTGATGTAGGTTTAGTTGCTTCCTCCTCTAGTTGGGGTAGCAACCTGCGCTTTGGGTAGCTCTTGGAGGGGCGTTCGAGTTTATACTCTTCGCCCGCCAGGACTTCAGTCCATCTGTCGGCTAGCAAGTCTTGGTCAGCTCTAAGCTGCTGCTGTTTTTTCTTGAGGCTGCTTGCCGTGGCCATAAGCCTGCGTTTGAAATGCTCTTGTTCGACGAGATCCTCTGGCACGACGAATTCGTCGTCGTCGAGGCTTGCCTCGTCTTCGGAGGGAGGCATATAATTGTCGTCCTAGACCTCCCTGTCTGCCGCTCTCTCATGAGGACTGGCTCCTCCGTCCTCCTGCGCTGAATCCTGCTGGAGGGGGTTGTTTTCGGCACTGTCCGGGGTGTTATTGTCCCCAGTGCCTGACTCGCCGTTTTTGCTTTGGCGGGATTTAGAGCGGCGCCGCTGACGTCGGCGCTTGGGTTGCTTCTTGGAGGGGTCGTCCTCCGTTTTTTCATCGCCATCTCCTGCTTTGGGGGTGTCCACCATGTATATGTCATATGACGAGGTGGCTTTCCAGTGCCCTATAGGTGCTGGTTCTTGGTCGTCTCCTTCATCGACGTCCATACCGTCGATGTCTTTGGAGTCGAAGTCGAGCATGTCGGTTAGATCGTCGACAGTGGCTACAAAGTGGGTGGTGGGTGGGTTTCGAATTTCTTCGTCGTCCGCATCCCAACCGTGCTGACCATAGTCCGGCTAGGGCTCTCCTAACAAAGAGAGAGACTTTAGTGAATTCAGGATATCGCCAAAAGGCGAGTGCTGAAAGACGTCCGTGGCGGTGAACTCCATGATCGGAGCCCAATCGGGTTCGATCGGAAGGGGTGCGGAAGATTCGGAGTCCAGAACGGAGTCCTGCACCTTGGAGTCACGGGCCTCACAACGGACTAGGCTGGTATTCGGCTCTATCGCCGTAGAGATTGCGGCTCCTGGGGCGGCGTCCAACCGTCCATCCCCGACTGGTGCAGTCGACTCCGAGCTAATGGTCGGAGCGGGGACCTGAGCGGCGCTCTGGGCGCTGTCCGGCGGCAGAGCTAGATCATGCCCATCGTGACAGTGCGGCGTGCTCGGCCGTGGCTCGAATCCGTCGAAGATCAAGTCCCCGCGGATGTCGGCCGTGTAGTTTAAGCTTCCAAACCTGACCTGATGGCCAGGGGCATAGCTTTCGATCTGCTCCAGATGGCCAAGCGAATTGGCCCGCAGTGCGAAGCCGCCGAATACGAAGATCTGTCCGGGGAGAAAAGTCTCACCCTGGACCGCGTCGTGGTTGATGATCAAAGAAGCCATCGGGCCTAAAGGTGATGACACAGAGGAACTCTCAATGAAAGCACCACTGTCGGTGTCAAAACCGGCGGATCTCGGGTAGGGGGTCCCGAACTGTGCGTCTAGGCAGATGGTAATAGGAGACAAGGGACACGATGTTTTTACCCAGGTTTGGGCCCTCTCGATGGAGGTAAACCCTACTCCTGCTTGATTAATCTTGATGATATGGATAGTACAAGAGTTGATCTACCACGAGATCAGAGAGGCTAAACCCTAGAAGCTAGCCTATGGTATGATTGTTTTGTTTGTCCTACGGACTAAAACTCTCCGGTTTATATAGACACCGGAGAGGGCTAGGGTTACATAGAGTCGGTTACAATGGGAGGAGATCTTCATATCATATCGCCAAGCTTGCCTTCCACGCCAAGGAAAGTCCTATCCGGACACGGGACGAAGTCTTCAATCTTGCATCTTCATAGTCCGGGAGTCCGGCCAAAGGTCATAGTCCGGCCATCCGTACACCCCCTAATCCAGGACTCCCTCACATAGCCTCCCAAGCTTGGGACAAACATTAATTGCAGCAAATAAATTCTCAAACATGTCATTATCATCAAACATAGCATCCCCAAGCTTGTGGCTTGGCATATCATAAGCATAATCACTCTCATCATTAATAGTATGAATAGCACCAATGGTATAACAATTGCTATCATCATAATTTCCCAAGTTGGTGCCACAAAGATTTCCAAGATTATAAGAAGTATCATTATCTTCCCAATCATAATCATCACAAAAAGCAATAGGCATAACAAAATCATCATCAATGGTGCTCTCGGACATTGTGCCATAAGACATAGAAGCAATATCATCATAAGTGCATCATCTTCCACAATTATTTTTGATTCATTTTCATGAGGCACAACAATGATAGGATCAACATTATTTGGGAGAGATACCTTTTTACCTCTATTCTTTCTTCTTTTCTTCTTCTTCACCACACCATGTGTGGGTTTAATTAATTTTTCAAGCTTCTTTTTGAAGAGATTGATTGGATAGGAAGCTCCTCCTCGTTACCTAATTCATCATAATAAACACTAGGAGGGTATTGGAAAATATTTTCCCTTTCATTAGTACTCTCTTCATATTCTATTTGTTTTCTTGTCTTTAGATAGTTGGCAATATAAGGATTCTCAATGCAATTTACTGCACAAAACATATAGATACTTTTTTATAGTTTCAATGTCGTCCGTGATAATGAATACTTCAAACCAACTATTTTTATGTGTCAATTCTTCACTCCCCAAAAATAAATAAAGTTCATTATAAAGTTCTAGGGTGATCAAGTTATTGCAATATTTGGACACGATTCAATCATGAAAAAGCATGCATTGGAAATTAAGATGACCATCCTTATTGCAAAGTTCACAAGTAATAGGACAAAGACAACATAATTTTGTAGCAAGTTCATCTATCACTTTGAGCAAAGAATTGGTTCTATCATGCTTATGCTTCTTGCAAAATCTATCTTCCCTATAAGGCACGTCTTCACAAACTTTATGCACTCCACAAAAATTGACATGCTTATAAGAAACATTTTTGTCATGACTTGTGCAATCATCATTAGCATTTTGGAAATTCAAAGAATTCATACTAACAATATTGCAATCATGCTCATCATTCAAATATTTTGTGCCGAACATTTTATTGACTTCTTCTTCTAACAATTGAGCACAATTTTCCGATCCATCATTTTCGAGAAATATATTATAAATATGATGCAACCTCAATTCCATTTTTGTGTAGTTTTCTTTTTATAAACCAAACTACTGATAAAACAAGAAACTAAAAGATTCAATTGCAAGATCTAAAGATATACCTTCAAGCACTCACCTCCCCGGCAACGGCGCCAGAAAAGGGCTTGATGTCTACTATGCAACTTGTTCTTGTAGACTCGTGTTGGGCCTCCAAGTGCAGAGTTTTGTAGGACAGTAGCAATTTTCCCTCAAGTGGATGACCTAAGATTTATCAATCCATGGGAGATGTAGGATGAAGATGGTCTCTCTCAAGCAACCCTCCAACCAAATACAAGCAATCTCTTGTGTCCCCAACACACCCGATACAATGGCAAATTGTATAGGTGCACTAGTTCGGCAAAGAGATGGTGATAAAAGTGTAATATGGATGGTAGAAATATATTTTTATAATCTGAATAAATAAAACAGCAAGGTAGCAAATAGTAAACGGGCACAAAAACGGTATTGCGATGCTTGAAAATGAGGCCTAGGGTCCGTAGTTTCACTAGTGCAATCTCTCAACAATGCTAATATAATTGGATCATATAACCATCCCTCAACGTGCAACAAAGAATCATTCCAAAGTTCCTATCTAGCGGAGAACATAAGAAGAAATCATTTGTAGGGTACGAAACCACCTCAAAGCTATTCTTTCCGATCGATTATCCAAGAGATCATACTAAAATAACACCAAAAAAATTCGTACTCAATCCAACACAAAGAACCTCAAAGAGTGCCCCAAGATTTCTACCGGAGAAACAAAAGACGATAACGTGCATCAACCCCTATGCATAGATTACCCCAATGTCACCGCGGGAATCCGCGAGTTGAATGCCATAACACATATCAAGTGAATCAATATGATACCTCATTTTCACCACGAGTATTCATATGCAAGATATATATCAAGTGCTCTCAAATCCATAAACGTATTCAATCCGATAACAAGAAAATCTCAAAGGAAAAACTCAATTCATCACAACAATATAGAGAGGGGAAAACGCCATATGATCCGACTATATTAACAAAGCCCGCGATACATCAAGATCGTGACATCTCAAGAACGAGAGAGAGAGAGAGAGAGAGAGAGAGAGAGAGAGAGAGATTAAACACATAGCTACTGGTACAAATCCTCAGCCCCGAGGGTGGACTACTCCCTCCTCATCGTGGTGGCCGCCGGGATGATGAAGATGGGCACCAGTGATGATTCCCCCCTCCGGCAGAGTGCCAGAACGGGGTCTAGATTGGTTTCTCGTGGGTATAGAGCCTTGCGACGACTAAACTTCTGATCTAGGGTTACCCCGAGGGTTTTTGGAATATTTAGTGATTTATAAGGCAAAGAGGGGGTGCGGGAGGCCACCGAGGTGGGCACAACCCATCTGGGCGCGCCTGGGCCCCCAGGCACGCCCTGGTGGGTTGTGCGCCCCTCGGGGCACCCCCCAGGTGCTGCTCTGGCCCATTGGATGTCTTCTGGTCCATAAAAAATCCACAAAAAGTTTTGCGGTGTTTGGACTCCGTTTGATATAGATTTCCTGCGATGTAAAAAACAAGCAAAAGACATCAACTGGCACTGGGCACTGGGTCAATAGGTTAGTCCCAAAAAATGATATAAAGTTGCTATAAAATGATTGTAAAACATCCCAAAATGATAATATAAGAGCATGAATACTTCATAAATTATAGACATTGGAGACGTATCAGAGCCCTTCCTCCCCACCGGTTTGGCAGTTATTTATACACTTTCTAAACATCATTTTGGCCTAGGTGGTGAAGTTCCTCCGGAAGCTTTCGCGTTTGTGGTGTGCTCCGGAGAAGATTGTAAAGGTGTGGTGGTCGCCTTCAAGACCAACCCCGAGTGAATCGAGGCTCGTCCGTTGGGGGTGACTCGGAAGGGAGAATATGGCAAGTCACTTGGTGACGCCCGGAGCTTTGGCTTCGACACCACTCGAACGGAGATTAGCACTCTCACGAGTGTGAGCTTCGGGATAAATCCGCGTTCTCGACTCGCTTGTGGTTATCTCATACTCACACGCTTTACTTTCCTCAATTCATACTTGCTCATATTGATATATCTTGTGCTAATTGAATTGCTTAGTTGTTCCTACATTTCCATATCTTGTGATATAGTTTGTGCTTGCTAGTTTGCTCAAGTGCCTATCTTGTTTAGCGTAGGTTGTTGGTGCACTTAGTTGAGCCTAGCATATTTAAGATTTGTGCTTGAGAGGTATCCGTTAGTTTAATTCCGCATTAGGATAAAGCAAAATCCATAAAAGTTTTAAAACGCCTATTCACCCCCCTAGTTGTCATCTAGATCCTTTCAACAAGGAGATGAGGACTCGTGTGGAGGCCTCCGTCAAGCGGTGTTCGATAACGGCGTTCGTGAAGCCGCCGCTGGCTGGACGGATCTAGTGTTGTGAGCTTCTACGACAACCCGACTAGGCTAGGCCACTGGAGAAGACTGCTCAACTCATGCCTATAGTCGGCGACAAGTTTGATCTCAGGTCCAGAATTGGCGTACAATGACGCGGGTAATGTTTTCTAGATTTTTTTAGGGGGTCTTGTGTTTGGTTTGGGATGGTGTGGCGGCAGCGCTTCTGAGTTTAGAAAATTGTCTTCCCCGCCCTATCCTCATTTAGTTGGTGTGCTTATCATCGGCGGAGGGGGTGTGGTTTTGTGTCTCTGACGGGTCTTTCGTCATTTGGTCAGTTACACTTTCAATGGATCCATCTGGATTTGGTCGTCTTTCATGGTCTTCAGAGTTTCTACAAGCCCTTATCGGCGTTATCTTCTTCGGGGCAACGATTTGCTTCGCGGATTGTGGTCGTCGACGTCTCCTGGTCTGCATCAAACAACGTAATTTTCTGATCATGTGCTCCCGTGACTCAGACGATTAGGGTTCTCGCCTCCTAGATGTGCCGACGCAGGTCTGCCTTGTCTCCAGTGCCCTTAGGTCGATGAGGCGTTGTGGATCTCGATCCTTGCTAGCCTGAGAGCTCTGCTTCGTTTTTAAAATCTTCTTTGTGTTCGTTTAGGATTTGTGCCCCACTCAAGAAGGTCGTGCGCCCGTGCGTGTGGTTTCCTGAAAACGGAATAAGGTTCTCCCTGTTTAGTCTCCGTCATGGCGGTGCGTCTAGTGTTGTTAGAGGACGTGTGGAGGTGTATATTCGATGGACTCCATATAATTCGATTGGCGTTTGTCTTCGGTGGATCTAATGGGACCGATTTTCGTTCGTCTGCATTTGTGTATCTACATGTTTGATTCTTTCGATCTACGGTTCTCTTCATCGCTTGCGGTTATTGTTTTGGTGTGCTGTTCTTGGGGTCTTAGCATGATGACTTGATGGCAGCGGCGTAGCGCGTCTTCGGCTCGCTCTAGTATTTGTAGTCATTGCTTGGTGATCTTTGATGTTGTTTTTGATGTTCTTTATGCTGCCATGACTATATATTGATCCAGAAAAAAAGTCTCCTGATTCCTTGATCATCCTTTTCCCCACGTGTCAACGACCCAACCACAATTCCTACTGGCTCATGGGTTCCTAGCTGTCCAAAGAAGCGAGAAGTGTATTCCAAACCCGAGTGCACACTGCAGGCGCGAATCTGATGGCCGCACTACAAACGCCTTCCCCATTCGCCGGCACCGCCCGCCGCTTCGTCCCTCGCCTCCGCTATCTACTCCTACCAACCACCATGTCTCTCTCCTCCTCCATCGTTTCCTCTCGAAGCCGCGACGGCGACGGGGAGCAGCCTCTCCTCCCGCACTCGAGCCTCGAGATCGCCGGCGCGCGGCGCGGCCTCCTCGCTGGCTTCGACAGCCTCCGCCGCCCGTACCGCGCCTTCCCCGTCTTCGCGTCCAACCGCCACGTCGAGACCATCTTCGCGGCCTTCACGCGCTCGCTCCCCACCGTGGCATTCCGGCGCGAATGCCTACGCACCCCTGACGACGGAGCCGTCGCCCTCGACTGGGTCTCCAGCGACGACCGCGCGTTGCCGGGAGACGCACCTGTGCTAATCCTTCTGGTATGGCGTCGCTTTCCTTCTCCTGATGTTGTAAAGAGGACACAACGAAAGTGTGACATTTTGTTAGTGTCATCGATGCCAGTGAGGTTTCTCAAAAAAAATAAAAAATGCCAGTGAGGTTGGATTTGGTTCGTTTTCGGATCAGTTGTAGAAACCTTTCTAGAGTTACGTATGGCGCTGTAGACGTATTTGAGTGAATAAGAGTAGCGAAGATTATGCCGCAATATTGGTTAAATTTTACTTTCGCCTTGTGGCCGAGAACCGTGTGTAACTTGGCTGTGTTGAAATGAGAGGATGTGATGCCATTTTTGATTAGTTCTGAGATGATTTCTCATCTCCGCGTAGGAGGATTTAATTGTGCTGTTGAGCAGTGCATTCCTGAGATATTAAATCCGGAAGTTCAGTTTGTAAATAGATTCATGTCGTCGGGTGAAGAGATCTTAGGTGAAATATAAGGGTATCTACCGGAGCACATGGAGAATGAAATATAATTTGATTCCAACTGTATATGATATTCCAAGTAACATCATGGCTAAACATTAGCAGTGGGCATTTATACTTACAAAGATGACAGGTCAGGCAACAAATACCTGATGAACCATGCAACATATGAATATCATGATTGGAAACGTTTGACCTTTGTTCCTCACAATGGTCGGGGACTTGTCACCTTGGAAATCTCTGCTGGAATTTTTTGTATTTCTTGTGTGCGGAGTTTGCCTGTATCTGATACGCCAGTTCTATTTCTTAATCTGCCAGTGACGTTATTCATCATGGCCACATTAATCTGCCAATGGTCTAATTAGGGGGGGACTTGTCACCTGGAAATCTCTGCTGGATTTTTTGTATTTCTTGTGTACGGAGTTTGCCTGTATCTGATACGCTAGTTCTATTTCCTGCCAGTGACATTATTCATCATGACCATATTAGACCGATGTAATTTTTAGCATAACATCACTAACTATTTGAGTGTTGTGCAAATTAAATAAGGAAAAATATTGCATAACTTTCAACTGAAGAAAAGCAAAAGGATGCCATGGACATTATAAGTTTGCATTTTTATTAAGCACTCGACTGACTGCTCAGCAAAAGATGTGAAGAGCCAAGCATTTTGCTACTAATCGGTTAAAAAGAAAACTAAACGATGCCAACAAAGTATAGGAAGTTTAATACAGTTTTGAAAATAACACATAACGGACACTTTTTCATGCTAAATTCATGTTTTGCATCTATCATGTCAAAGTCAATTTTGCTTCCAGCATAGATGACTATTGACATTAACATATTGTCTTCCTGTACATCTTATCTAGCTATCTGCAGTACTATGTGTACTGTTCTACTTGTATTTTCATGTACGTACAGTTATTAACTAGCTTATGGCTAATGCTTGATGCTGGAGGTTTGTTATTGGCAGCCTGGTCTGACAGGGGGCAGTCAGGATACATATGTACGACATATGCTTTTGAGAGCTAGAAGCAAAGGATGGCGTGTTGTGGTATTCAATAGCCGTGGATGTGCAAGTAGTCCTGTGACCACAGCGAAGGTACTTGAATCGCATTCCTGATATGCAGCAAAGTTAGTTATAGCTTGTTATCTACGTATAGTACTATTAAGCTTCATGCAGTAGCCAACGCAACCAAAAGTCCGAACTGATGGAAAGGGCTAGGCAATCCACATATACACTTCAACAAGTAGATGGCACACCCAGCACCAAGTTGGGGATAGGACCTCCGTGATCTCTTCGTTAGGAAGTTTATCATTTGAATTAGGATTATACTCCCTCCGTTAAAACCACGACAAGTATTTTGGAACGGAGGGAGTATCTTTTAGCTTGAACCTTAAATAGGACCCCCGTATGTGGAATAAGGCAAACAAGAATTAGAAGAATAGTTCTTCTATCTTGCCCACAGGGGCCGAGAGCCTTTCCCTAGCCCTAGTACACAACATAGCTCCTAATCAATTAAGTAGCATTTGCAAGCAAAAGATAAATTGTACCAGAAAAGTTGCTTTGCATCAATATAGCAAGCCTCTTGACTATCATCCAGACAATTAACATAAGCCAAGGAAGCAGAAAAAACATGTAAATGTGCCGCTCAAAAGAAAACAACACACCGGTCCTACTATTCCTTTTGCTGGTAGCTGCCATTCTCTCACTGCCTGCAGTGCGCCTTTGTTTTCTCCATTTTCTTTCCTGCAACAAAGACCAGAAATAGAGCTAGTGGCAAGTCGTATGGAAAGCAATCTCATGTTAATTTGCATCCATTGTGATAATGCAGCTTGCACTTCAGTACTTGCTAGGTTGTTTGAGCTTTTCTTAGCAGTGTGATATGGGCCATTGCGGTACTATATGGCCCACAAACCTGCTGACTGGCATGAATCTCATGACAAATAATGTCCAGTTCTCGAGGCTATACTTGGTACTCAGACAATGGCTTAAGGAAAATAGGCTATTAGGTTTGCATGCATATGTTTTTCCTCTTATCTTTTTACCCTTAGGAATAGTATATCTTGTATCCTTAAACTTATTAGCATCTCTTAGGATGGCTGACCTAATCTTTAGTACAGGCATATTGAAATATTGTCTGTTGAGTGTGGACACCATTTTTTCTGATCATCAGCATAGGTCTTGGTACTCAGTGATCAGTGTATGAATCTTGTGGAGGAGACGTAGGAAGCAACAGAGTGTCCATAACATAACCAGGCAGAGAAATATAAAGATTGAAGAAGATAGCTGCTCCAAAAACAAATTAGTAGAAACTACACAAAAACATCTTACTTTCTAAATCTATTGACTCTTATCTTCTGTCATGCACAGTTCTATTCTGCTTCATTTACTGGAGATCTCCGTCAAGTAGTCGATCATGTTTTATCCCGTTATCCTCAATCTAATATCTATGCTGCTGGCTGGTCTCTTGGAGCAAATATTCTTGTGCGCTACCTTGGCGAGGTGAGCTCTGTATTCAGTTATTAAGAAGTTTACAGTTTTACACAATGTCAGACCATTTTTTACCTCCCACATTGTCATATTCAATAAAGTTATATGTTTTACTTAAAAGTCCTTAAGTAGCAATGATGCTTAATTAATCCACCTATGACAATGTGTGCCACTTTTCTTTGTGGCCATCAATGTTAATCAAAGTGCTTAGCATTGTACTGGCTCCTTTTTATTACTATATAAAATTGCTTTCAGAGGTCTGTTTCCTTTGACTGTCCATAACTTAACTCAATAATTCTTTTTTCCAGGAGACTGATAAATGCTCCCTTTCTGGAGCAGTGTCCATGTGCAATCCGTTTAATTTGGTCATAGCAGATGAAGATTTCCACAAAGGGTTCAACAACATCTATGATAGAGCACTTGCTAACTCTCTGAGGGCTATATTTAAGAAGTAAACCTTTTGTTTACCTTTCCTGCAATCTAAGTAATATTCACGCTCCTTTTCTAACAGCTGAATTTTAGGAACTTCATCAAATTTTAGGCATGCACTTCTTTTTGAAGGATTGGATGGTGAATATGACATACCAAAGGCAGCCAATGCAAAAACTGTTAGAGATTTTGATGAAGGCCTAACCCGAGGTTTGCATTGAACTCAAGCTGAATTGATTTTTTTTTACCTATTTCTATTGACCCCACACTTAAAGATACTTCGATTGTGTGCAGTTTCATTTGGTTTCAGGTCAGTAGATGATTACTACAGCAACTCAAGCAGCTCAGATTCTATCAAGAATGTTTCCATACCCTTATTGTGCATACAGGTGAAGCTACCAGTTCTTTATGCTGCGTTAGCGCATTTGGAAACAACAGCTATCTGATTACTTAGTTTAAGATTACGCCATTATGTCATACTTAAAACTATGATTTACTTGAAGTTTTTAAAATGGTGAAATAGGAATATTACAATGCATGATAATTCATGTCGGATCTTAAAATCGAAATAAAAGCTGGAGATATTTGAATGATTCACCAAAGAACTAGCTATGGACAGGGGTGTATGGAAGCTTGCTATCCATGTGCCAGAGCCATGAGTTGGTCGCGAGATCTTATGGGTTTCACCTCTAGCCTACCCCAACTAGTTTGGGACTAAAGGCTTTGTTGTTGTTGTTGTTGTTGTTGTTGCCAATGTCTTGAAATGGAAGCTTAAATTGATCAGAGTTCATACTTCAGTTGTGTGGGGAGCTGCAACAATAATTCTAAATGGCTCAAATATGCATATGTTGCTTCAAGTCGATACTTGTACATGTGTATAGTCATGCAATAAGCAAACAAGGAAAACAGGAAGACTCAATTCACATTCATGGACTGCACAGTAATTTTTAATTGCTACCATCTGTTTTATACTTTTTTTCCCGAGTAACTGGCAGGAGTGCTGCCGATTCATTAAGACGAAAAACACTCAATCAACAGGCAGTAGCGTCTGTGGCATTTCTACTTAGAAGAAACAACTAAGCACCACGAACTGTTTACCGTGCTTCCCTTTTCTTCTGAGTAATCGGCAGGAGCGTTTACAATTCATTAAGATGAAAAAGAATTCATCAGCAGGCACTAGTAACCGTGGCATTTTTATTTAGAAGAAACGACCGAGCACCATAGGGGAAGGCCAGGCCTCAAACGGTTAAACCTCGGTGGGCTGTGCAAGTGCAGAGACCACTAGCCAACTGACTGACGCTTAGTCCTCTATTAAGACGAAACTAGAGGCAGTGATTTATAATGAGGGACACATGTTTACCCGAGTTTCCGCATGAGAAAAAACAAAACGATCTCCCAAAAGGATATCTATTTTGTACTACTTCCATAAACATGCTGATTTCAATTATAATTCTAATGCTAGCTTAATCGTGTGCAGGCGGATAATGATCCAATTGCACCATCCAGGGGAATTCCCAGAGAAGACATCAAGGTATTTTTATTTCAGCACACACCTGTTATTCACCTGCTTGTATCCACTCTAATTCATGAATCCACTCTTCATTTTTTTTTGGTTCTTCTCTAGTATCCTAAGTGAGTCACTAGCCTTGTTCTTTTATCGATTCAGGCAAATCCGAACTGCCTACTGATAGTAACACCAGAGGGTGGTCATCTTGGATGGGTAGCAGGCGACGAAGCTCCATTTGGATGTCCTTGGACTGACCCTATTGTCATGGAGTTTCTAGAACATGTTCACAATGAAACGGGCTCAACCAGCAAGAATAGCGTGGCCAATGAGCCGCAGGGTGTTCCAAAGACATCAGTCCCACACTTGTCCGAACATGTGCAGGGATAGTAACATTGTGTTTCCACTCGATGCGCACGTTTTATGCGCATAGTTAGGCTTCACTTGCTGTTCTGCAGCTGAAATGTGCTACACTTGCTCCACCAACACGAAGGTATACTCTCTGCTTGGTTCCTCATTACGCAGTTTCATTTTTTACCTGGCATACATTTTTTATCCGTTGGCTAATACAGGAGTATTTTCTATTTTTCTTACCCCTGCATACTTTACTTGGCACAGGTTCTGAACATGTTAAAAATTTATTGGCGTCGGTAATCCATCGCTGGCTCCCCATTTTACTGTCATTTCGACATGAAGTATTTATTTGCCATTTGGAAGGCTTGCTGTATCAAACTGCACCATGTTGTATAGAGTATTTCGACCGCATTCATCCATGCATGTACCCATCACCCCCTCTTGTATGTGTTCTCACACTGATCCCATGGAAATGTACAGGCAGTCGCTTCATCCAATCCATCACGCCCACACAAAGGGCCGAACACTTGAACTGCAGAATACTAGAATGTGCCAAAACCAGAGCACCGGGTTTTCGAGTCGTGGTTTTCAGCGACAGCTTCAGTCATCTCAATTTGTAAAGGAACTTTAGCTGACCGAGCAGATTATCAATAAGAGTTGCCCCCTCTCTCTATCCTAATAACATCACAATCAATAGGCATGGCCTTCCACTTCCATGGTCATAACATCACAGTCAGTAGGTGTGACGTGTCGTTATGTTTTGGTTGAACAGGAGTTGCATGACACTGACAACTGATAACTAAAAAATTTCAATGCCATGATAATTTAGAATCAAGCGCTCGGCTCGTTGTCTTAACGACATTGAGGGCTTCTTTGATTTGCATGAATTTTAAAATGCAGGAATACGAAAAATACATGATTAGAGTGGTGTGTTTACTTGAATCCTATAGGATTAGCAAACCAAATGAATCTGAACTAGAGTGTTTGATACCATAGAAAAAACAAATGAACTGTGAAAAGAGATTAAAGTGGATGATAAATTTCCTGTCAAATATAATACGGATGACCTCTTGGTAACTTTTCTATAAGATCCAATCCTACGAATCAAAATCCTATAAAATTTCTTTGAATTAAAGGAGCACCAAGTTTCTTCTCCTTGCAGTGGTTGCTTCGTCTTACAAGAACGCACGGCAAGACAAAGGGCGTGTTTGGTTGCCCGCATGCAGCCCAACCAGGCCCACGCAGGATGTGCGCGGCCTGTTTGGTTGCCTGGGCTACATGCGGGTTGTGGCCCGCACGAAACTTAAAGCAGTCTGGAGCCTGGCCCGGCGGAAACTGCTGAATCAGCAGTTTCTCGCGAGCCTGGCTCGGCGCGGCCATGCGTGCGGGGGATTGCACGCCTCGGGCAGCGCGGGAGACAGACGCGGCGGCTCATAACTCCCCCCCACTCTCCTGTCACCACCCAGCCCGCACTGTTCCCACCGCTCACTCTCTGCCTCACCACCTCTCCCTCTCCTCTGGCTCCGCCTCGCCCACCGCCGCGCCGCCCTCTGACCCCCGTCGACCAGCGCATTGCCATCATCCAGGAGCGTTGGCTATCCGGGCTCCAGAACTCGGGCAGGGACCTGACGTCGGTGCTGCGAGCACCGTTGAAAGAACATGCGGTGCCCCCATGTTTGGTTTTGGTAATTGATGACAATCTCTATGAACTAATGGTTGCCTTGAGTTATATCTGAAGGTTTTGTCCATAGGCTTTTCTTGAAGTCCATGTGTTGGTTTCAAGGAGTTTATGAGTTGACCAAGGTGTTATTAAGGAATTATCCAAAGATTGGTCATGTGAGTGTTGAGCTTATTGCAAGCATGTCTTGAAGAATAAGATTGTATGATCATTCATGTCCACCTTCAAGACATCATCCAAATGAAGAGAGTTGGAAAGATTCAACACACAAAGCACACAAGATGTACCGAGGGATCAAGTGATCCCATGGTATGGTAAGCATTGTCCATTACGCTTTGTGTGCTAACCCATGGTCTTTGTGAGAGTTCTTTGTGGGGTTAGGTTACGGTGTGCAAGTTCAAGTGACGTATCACGAAGAGATCAAGTGCTTGAAGCTTGCCGTCCATTGTGGTGACAATGGACTTGTGAAGATGAGCGGAAGAGTGGCTCACCCATAGTGGAGTATGGGGGAGCAATCAACTAGTCTTCATCGAGCCAACGCAATCAAGAAAGGTGGTCCATCTTGAGAAGGAGTAGATCGTCATCATCTAGCTCAAGTGGATTTTGTGCAAGGCAAATGTTTGCCCTTGATAGGTTTTCTATTTTACCGGTTTCATGGTAGTTGTGGGAGACCGATTTATAGGATCGATTGTCGTACTATCAAGGGGGGCTCTCGATGAGTTGCTCGATCGTATCGTTCGTAGAGAGCTCAAACCATTGCATCCTTGCATCATCTTTATTGGTTCTTGTTTGGTTCTTCTCCTTGTGAGATTTGGAGCTTTTGGTCATTTTCATGACAAGCTCGAGTTCATCGAAAACGGAGTTCACATGCATCTTCTATGATGTTTTCGATGTTGGAGGTTCTGCCGGTTCTTCTCTGTTGGAGGTTTCTCTCCTCTCTTGTTAGGCATACCTCCCCTGCCTCTTCTTACTATAACCAGTCTCTGTTTTGATGCTACTCGTTGTCTTGTATCCAACAAGCTTGAGTTTGCTCAATTCGAAGCTCATTTGCAGAAGTTATGGCAGTTCTGGTTTTATTGTTACCCTCTGTTGTCTTCTTTGCAAAATGAAGGACTCCTAGTGTTGCTGATCTGGGGCATGCCATAGTACTGCTCTCCGGAGCGGTAGTACCACAGGCCCTTGCGGTAGTACCGCTCTGTTGGAGCTATAGTACCGTGGCCTCCGGCCAGACGCAGTTGCTCGAGCGGTAGTAGGGGCGGATGTAATTTTTTTACATCCGTGCCCTACGCGGTAGTACCGCGCCGCGAGCGCGGTAGTACCATGGGCTCTGGCCAGGCTTAGCAGCATGAGCGGAAGTAGGGGCGGATGTAATTTTTTACATCCGCGCCCTACGCGATAGTACCGCTCTTCGTGTGCGGTAGTACCGTGCCGGAGTTTTGCGCAGGTCCTCCCTCAGCGGAAGTAGGTACGGAAGTAATTTTTTATGTCCGTGCTTTCTCTGTGCCTAGTGTTGCCTGCCTTACGGTAGTACCGTAGGGGCGCGCGGTAGTACCGCTCCGGCGGTTCTACCGCTCATTGCCCTGTGCAACATGCCTTCATCTGGCCAGAGCTGCATGTGCGGTAGTACCGCAACCTGCAGCGGTAGTACCACAGCCAACCGCGGTAGTACCGCAGCTCCCTGCGGTAGTACCGCGTCGTGTGGGCTGAGTGAGAGGATAACGGTTGGTTTTTCTCCCCTCCTATAAAAGGGGGTCTTCTTCCCCTTTGAGTCTAATCTTTGGAGCTCGTGTTCTTTCCCCATTGTTGACCTTCTTCGAGCTTGCTAACTCTCAATTCCTCCATGGATTCTTGCTAGTTTTTGAGGGAAAAGAGAGAGGAGATCTAGATCCACATTTCCACCAATCACTTTCTCCTCTATGTGAGGGGAACCCCTTGGATCTAGTTCTTGAAGTTCTTGGTGTTCTCCTTCTTGTTCTTCCTCTCATTTTCCTCCCTAGCATTAGTTGCTTCGGTGGGATTTGAGAGAGAAGGACTTAGGCACTCCGTGTGCCCTTGCCATTGCATTTGGTGCATCGGTTTGAGTTCTCCATGATGATATGTGGAAGTTACAAGTTGAGAAGCTTATTACACTTGGGTGCTTGGTGCCCTTGAGCTTGTTCCTCTTGGGTGCTTGGGCGCCCTAGACGGTTGGTGGTGTTCGGAGCTTAATCATTGTGGTGTAAAGCTCCAGGCAAGCGTCGGGGTCTCCAATTAGGTTGTGGAGATCCCCCCGAGCAATTTGACGGGTACCGGTGACCGCCCCCAAGGGTTGCCAAAGTGTACGGGTTCGGTGACTGCCCCCAAGGGTCGCCATTTGTACGGGTTCGGTGACCGCCCTCAAGGGTCTCTTAGTGGAATCACGGCATCTTGCATTGTGCGAGGGCGTGAGGAGATTACGGTGGCCCTAGTGGCTTCTTGGGGAGCATTGTGCCTCCACACTGCTCCAAACGGAGATTAGCATCCGCAAGGGTGTGAACTTCGGGATACATCATCGTCTCCGCGTGCCTCGGTTATCTCTTATCCGAGCCCCTTTACTTATGCACTTTACTTTGTGATAGCCATATTATTCTTTGTCATATATCTTGATATCACATAGTTGCTTATCTTGCTTAGCATAAGTTGTTGGTGCACATAGGTGAGCCTAGTTGTTGTAGGTTTTGTGCTTGACAAATTAACCGCTAGGTTTATTTCGCATTTGTTCAAGCCTAAACCGTAATTATTTTAAAGCGCCTATTCCCCCCCTCTAGGCGACATCCTCGATCTTTCAACCGTCCCCCATCTGATGCCGTCCACCACAAGGGCCGGCCAATGCGGTGCCGGCCGTTCCTGATCCGCCGACGATTCCGGACCTCGTGCTCTTGCGCTCGGCGTCGGCGCTATCCACGGAGCCACCGCTTCCTGGGACCCCATTGGGCAGGGGGGTTTTCTTGACCCCCATCCAAGGGGTTTCTCCTGTCGGCGCGCCGTCCTCCTCGACCTCCGGCATGGCCATGAGCACGGGGACGATGCCGCAGCCCGTCGCCAGGGCCGGCTCCTGCTCTGCTCCACCATTGCTCTCCTTCTCGTCAAGGTTTTCACCCCAGTCTCGGTTCGCTGCGGCTGCGCAAGCTCCGGTGAGTCAAACCCCCCAATGCTTGCTCGTAGATGTAGATTAGGGGTTTATTTTCTTAGGCATGTGATAGTAGTTAGTGGATTCGATCGGATTAGATAAGATTCGAGTAGATCCGATTGGATGTGATCCCAATCGAATCCAATCGGACCGATCTGTTCTTGTTTCCTACAATGTGTGTCCTAGGATAAATTTTTTCTGCTACTGCTAGTGTGTCCTAGGATCTGTGTTCATGCTAGTAGTTGCGTTCATGCTAGACTTTGTGTTGATTGTTATACGTGCATGTAGTAGGTCCATTTTAGGATGATGCCAAATGTGCATGGGTGCACATGGGTGCTATTGTCACTTGTTCTTGCTATATTTAAATGTTTCCATGCTTAGGATAGTGCACTTGCCCAATAGCAAGTGCCACTGATCAGTGGTACTTGCCCATGAGCAAGTACCACTGATCAGTGGCACTTGCTGTTGGGAAAGTCCACTGATCATGGCATTTGCTCATATCAGTGGCACTGATCAGTGACTTGTCCAACAACAAGTGCCACTGATCAGTGGCATTTGCTCGTATCAGTGACACTGATCAGTGACTTGCCCAACAACAAGTGCCACTAATCAGTGGCATTTGCTCGTATCAGTGGTACTTGCTGTTGGGCAAGTCCACTGATCAGTGGACTTGCCCAACAACAAGTGCCACTGATCAGTGGCATTTGCCCGACAGCAAGTGCCCATTTTGCAAAGAGTTTGTGCACTAATACTTGTCATATTACCTGACAAGATATTGAAGAGTGACTGGAATGTGGCTGGTGGAGGAGCTCGGGTGGTGGCCGGAGCTGAGCGCGTCGAGGATTTCATCCCCACGAACAGGTGGCTCAGGACGGTGGACCTGCCTAGCAGGATCGCCTTCATGAGCCTGCCTTATTCAAGGGGATGATCTCCGAGGCAGGGCCACGAGGAGGGGCTCGGGAGCCGCTGCGCTTCTACCAGCAGATCAAGGACAACAAGGACCTCGCCATGCTCGTCGTCCCTCGCAAGTTCGTGGAGGTGATGAACACCTGGCTGGTCATCAACGGTTCCCGCGCGTGGTTAGGCTATCGGAGAACAAGCGGTGCATGTTTTGGGTGCAGGTCCAGAACTTCGAGGGGCATATGGTGCTTGGCCGACGCTGGAACTACTTCTGCCGCCGCCATCGAATCGTCCCCGACGACCTCGTCGTTGTGCACATCTCAGGACTCGGACTAAAGGTTCAGATCTACAACCACGACTCCTCGGTCATGTGCAGATTTCGTTGCAGTAGGCACAATTGCGTTGGTGACATTGAGCATGCTATGTAGTTAAGTAAGGTATTAGTGTTAAACTTTTATGGTGTGTGGCTAGACTTATGGTACTTGTGTTGGGAACTTGTTCATATTTTCGCCAGGAGCGGCACCCTGGCATGGAGCAGGGAAGGAGGATGCCCCTGCTGTTAATCTTAAGTAGTTTGTTGTCATTTCCTTACTTGCTTTGTTTGATTTCATTGGGTTGCTTTCTTTGTTTGATCTTATATGTGCTTGCTGTTGTGCTGGTCATGTGGTGGTAAGGCCATCACATTTGAATGGGGTGAGCAGAACACAAATGTTGTTTGCAACCAAACAGCTGAAGTTTGCATCTGCTCACACCCTAAGCACAAAAACGACAACTAAACAGCAGGAGGGTAAGTGCCCCCTCCATGCAATGCAGGCAACCAAACAGGTCGCATCTGCTGCATATGAGGCTGCATTTTAAGAACCAGACTGGCGGAGATGGACATGCAATGCAGCTACTGTTGCAAACTTGAACCAAACACGCCCAAAGCAAATGGGTGCTCCCGTATTTGTAGAGGGCAAAAGAGTCACTACACCCGGGTGAACTAACATCTAGGGTGAAGAGTAAATTCCAAAAAAAAAAACACAAACAAGTAAATTCGAAAAGATCTAAAAATTCCAAAACAATTGTCAACAAATAGGCACAAATGTTTCTAGGTGATCATACACAAGAGAAACAAAATAATGATGAAAACTTTGAGCAGTGATTTTTTTTGGGTGTAAACCTCCTCAAATCACATAAAACGTTTTGAGTATATTTGATTGATGTCACAACATTCCATATTTTTTGTTTTTCGTCAAATTTACTGTCCACGAGGGGTGTAGCCACACCTAGGAGTAAAAAACCCCAATCTTTTTTTAGCAAGAAAATTAATCTTTAATCAATTAGAACATCTGCGCGCTTCTCATTTGATGCGGCGGGCGGTCGTTTTCCAGGTGAGTGAGTCGTTTCCGCCACCCATTCGGCCGCCGGGCCACGCATGAGTCGCATCCACAACTTCCTTTTCTCGCCGAACCGTCCTCTCCCCCGGCGACAGCCGCGCCTCCCGCGTCATTTTCCCGCTGCCTCTTTCTCGTCTTTGGCCCCCGCGCGCGACAGTGCTGGACGAACGAACGCTCGACACGCCGGGTGGCGTCCAAAGCAGCAACAGACGATACGAATCACCCCCCCTGTGGTGCCGCGACAGCGACAGCGACACTCCTCTCGTCGTCTCCGGCGCACGCGCGTTCTGGATCAATCCATCGCCCGCAGGCCACAGTAAAATAGCACCCGCGTCAGAGGAGAACACAGGAACGAATGTATGGATTTCTAGAGCGACATGGGCAACTGGTGAAACACGTTCTCTACAGGTAACTGTGGTTTTTTCTTTCGTCGGCGACGGCGCGACAGGAACCACATGAGTGACAGCCGCCGGATCGAGACGCTGCGCGTGATTCTAAAGCCATTTTCACGGACATGATCTCATGAATCCCGGAGTCGACGAAGCAGATCGCCGGCCGGCCGGCGGGAAGATTTCTCGCATGTAGATTTCGTGGCTGCTTGCATGTGGGATCCTACCTATCTGTTCTACGATTCTACATGACGGTCCGATCGACCTGATGATCTACATGGTCCGGATCAACCAGCTAGACAAGACAGCAACAGCAACAGCATCGACGTATAGGAACGCGTACACAGATGTACCGTAGTACGTGTATATGCAACGTTGGTTCATGCCACTGCGTTCCACTCCACCAGCGGCCATGACGTCTCCCACAGCTCCTGAGTGGCGCAGAACGGCTCGTGCAGGTCAACCCCATACACCAGGTGGTCGTCATACTCGTACCAGCCCGGAGTTGAGCCGTCCGACACGTCTGCCGCCGGCGCCGCGCTCTCATCCTTCGCCGCGACGCAGCTGCTAACGTTATCCCTCTTGTCGTCTACGTCGGCGACGGCGCAAGAGCCGCCGCAGCTAGCGCTCTGGTCTTGCCGCTCGTCCAGCTTCTTCTTCAGCTCTTCCAGCTGCACATCGAGCAGACACCATTAGCATGCACGTATCTGTAATGATCGACGACCGACCATGGAGGATGGAGTATATATATGGCGTGCGTGTGTTGGTTACCTGCGCGGCGAGAGTGAGCTTTTCCTGCTTGAGCGACTCGACGCGGGCGCGGAGGGCGTCGTAATGGCCGCGCAGCTCCGCGAAGTCCTGCTCCAGCTGCTTGGAGCGCCACCGGGCGCGCTTGTTCTGGAACCAGATGGCCACCTGGCGCGGCTGCAGCCCCAGCTCGCGCGCCAGCTCCGCCTTCTCCCGGGGGTCCAGCTTGGCGCGCCGCGTGTGGAACGTGCTCTCCAGCGACCGCACCTGCTCCTCCGTGAACCGCCGCTTCCTCTCCCCGGCGCCGCCGCCGCTCAGCTGCTGCTGCTGCTGCTGAAGGAACTGGCCGTCGTCCCCCGGCGCGGCGTACATGCGCGGCGGCGGCGCCAGCAGGAACTGGCAGTCGCTCTCCATTTCGGAGCCGTCGCGGTACCGAAATCGAATCGTCAGAGACAGAACTCCACTGAACCAAGCTGGCTAGTAGCGCGTGCATCGGTGGCGTTTGGAACGTGGTGCGCCGGCCGGTTTTATACGGGTCCAGAACGGCGCGACGCACGCGCACGCGTGGCGCCGATCGAAACCCGCGCGCAGGCCCGCCGTCGCTGTATCGCGCCGTACAGGTGTCGCGCATCGGGCCGGTGGCCCGCGGGCATATGCACGGAATGGTTATCCGTCTCGAGATCGACTTGGCCACTTGGGCCTCGCGCGGGCCGGACACGTGGTGTGCACGGAATGGTTATCCTCTCTCTTATTTTTTGCAACTTTGTTCTGCACGCTTTGTTCAAGAAGGAAATGTTCGACGATGCCACGGTTCTCGGGAGGCCGATCGCTGTAGCTGCTAGGTCGACAGCGTCCATGTCAATCGGCCCAGGGGTGGCACGGCTTCTCCGGAAAGAGATGCCGAGGTGGCAGGGGAGGCTCCCCGTTTTCTCGCTGGCTAGGCTCCCTAGGTCTGGGTAGGGTGTCGATGTGCAGGCGACGCACTGACGGCTCGGCAAGAAGAGAGGAGAGGAGAATTCCATGGATATCTTCTCTTCGTCCTTGGATCGTTAAAGCTAGATAGAAGAGCTTATCTCCAGTTCGATTGGCGTTACGTACGTGTCCCTCCAGCTGCTCCGCGTCGACCAAGATAGATAGCGGGGCCGCCGACTGATACATGTGCGTTGTGCTAGACAAAAATCGTGTGTTGTTGTACTGCCTCCAGTCGATCAGGTGGACTGTTTATCCGTCTCCAGTCGATCAGGTGGACTGTCAATCTGCTTAGATAGAGTACAAAGAGCAAGCTGGCGAATGAGTCGACCGCTGCTCATGTCAAGTTCTTCGTTTGCTAAAGAACACTGACGTATTTATAAATGAAAACCTAGCTGACGTTTCTTTTTTGTCGATCCAACCCCGTTGTCAAGTTTCGGTAAGTGCTTGCACTTGATTCGTGCAGCGGCCGGTCGGCTAGGCAGGCTGAGATTAAGTATACTCTATCTATACTACGTCCAGTCATCGCGGCTCACCGATGTCAGTACAGTACGCAACGGGAGGCTCGACTCCTCCGGCGCCTTCTGCAGGCAGCTACAGGTCCAAACCAAACCCCGTCTTAACTCGCTACAGTTAACTCCGTACTAGCGACTGTGAGCATCTGCGACATCACTTTCACCGTAGTGTGCAGGAATATGCAACCAAAACGCAACCCCCCGTGCGTGACAAGCACATTTTGCACGGTACATATGGCGTGCGAGATCGCGCCTGCGGCTCCGAGGGCTTCCGCGCCGACACGTCCGCCTCCTCCATAGCTCACGAACAGCGATTAAGGATGACCTGTCGCGGGTAGGACGAATAGCGAATGGCGACAAATAGCTACCGGGTCAAAGTCGATTGGGCCTGGAAGAGTGGAGGGAGGAAGGGGAGGCTCACGCGCGTGACGACGCCGACGCGTCGTGCGGTGGCTTTGGCGTTGGAACGTGCGTACGTGGCGGAAAGCGGGTGGCGCGGCGGAGGGTCTACGTCCCGCGCATGCTCCTCGTGCGGGTGGTGCGGCCGTCGATACATAGGCGGCGCGGGGGACGGCGGCCAGGAGCCCTCGCGCTCCGGCGCGTGGCCGCGCGCGCCAACAACTTTGGTTCCGCTCGATCAGCGTTGCCTTTTGCTTAGCGAGTGCTTTCTAATTTTTACGACCCGAGCTATTTTAGTGCTTCTAATATACTTCCTTCATTCCTAAATATAGGGTGTATAGTTTTTGGCACAAAAATTAAAGAACGCGCATGAAGAGAAAATTTGACAAGTTTTGGGCGAGATTACACCTAACTAATTGACATGAGAAGATAGAGGAGCTTGACTAATATAAGGAAATGTAATCAAATCCCTAAAAACATCATCTAGACGAGTGGTGCAACGTAACACACCTTATATTTCAGATTTTTTTCTCAAAAATCTATACACCTTACATCAAGGAACGGAGGGAGTATTTTTTAAGGACGTGACTACCTCACGCCCGAGCACCAGCTCGATACTTTTCAATATAACTTTGCCACGAAAAACAAGCCAATGTGGTCCTTCAAGCTTGCCACTGTCTACGGGCCAGCTAGAAGCATTCACAAAGAAGCTTTTTTTCCTTGAGCTGTCGTCTCAGAAACCATTGCCAGGAACAAAGTGGCTGGTTAACGGCGACTTTAACCAAATATACCGGGCTCGAGATAAAAACCGCGCCAATGGTTCACATGGAGCAATGAAAGAAACAACCAAACGCTTTGTAAACTAGACAACTTTTTTTGCAATGAGGATTGGGACATCGAATTCGCCAATCACATTCTTCATGCCCTTTCCTCCTCACTTTCGGACCACTGCCCGCTTTTGCTCGCTAATGATGATGGTCCCAAGCGACCGAAGTCCTTCCGGTTCGAGAACCATTGGACCAAGATGCTGGGTTTCCAAAAGACGGTCAAGGATGCTTGGGATGAAGAATCAGCGCATTCCGAGCCCTACCAAAGGCTGTTTCATAAGCTCAAAACTACTAGCCAAAGATTATGCTCCTGGAGCAAGTCCCTTTTCGCAAAAGCTAAGATCCAATTACATATGGCGCTTGAAGTTATTCTGCATCTTGATATGGCTATGGATCATAGAGAGCTTTCCCAACAGGAATACGATCTTCGGAAAAGTCTAAAGAGAAAGATCATCGCGTGGGTTGTGCTTGAGAAATCTAGGAAAAGGCAAAACTCCAGAATCACCAATCTAAAGGAGGGTGATGCTAACACCCGTTACTTCCATCTCCGGGTGAATCACCGGAGGAGAAAAAACTTATTCATAGTCTCAAGCACAATTCTGGCTGGATCACGGAACATAATCAGAAGGAGCAAGTGATCCATAGCCATTTCAAGAGCATCGCCAAAAAAGGTCCCACACGCAACATTGACATTAATTGGGGGACCATTCCAACTCCAAGCTGCGACCTTCAGGAGTTGGACGCAGCCATCACCAAAGAGGAGGTCAAGGCTGCGGTTTTTGCTTTACCTAGTGACAAAGCCCCGGACCCGGATGGCTTCACCGGTGCTTTCTTTAAAGCATGCTGGAACATTATCAAGGGAGATCTCATGTCAGCCATTTGCTGCTTCTCTAACTTGCATGCCACCCACTTCCATTGGCTCAATTCCGCGGACATCGCTCTCATTCCTAAGAAAGATGGGGCTGAAGATGTATCAGACTTTCGACCCATCAGTCTTATTCATGCCATTGCAAAAATTATTGCCAAAGTGATGTCCAACCGGCTCGCCCCACACATGAACGACCTTGTATCTCAAGCGCAAAGTGCATTCGTCAGACGACGATGTATACATGATAACTTCATGTACGTGCGCAATCTTGCGAGGCGTTTCCACCGAAATAAAACACCAGCATTACTTTTCAAGCTCAACATCAAGAAAGCCTTTGACTCTGTTCGCTGGGACTATCTCCTCGGCCTTCTCAAACACCTTGGAGTACCTTCGCGCTTTCGGGGTTGGGTTTCGACGCTCTTGGCTTTGGCATCCTCGCGAGTCTTGCTTAATGGTATTCCAGGCAACCCTATCAAGCTTGGGAAGGGCTTGAGGCAAGGAGATCCTCTATCCCCCCTTCTCTTCGTTCTGGCGATCGATCCCCTACAACATATTCTCAAGAAGGCTACTTCCCAAGGAAAACTACAACCTCTTGGTGGTAACTCTATGACAATCAGGGCGTCTGTAGGATCAAAAGTATGTCTAGAGGAGGGGGGGGGGTGATTAGACTACTTGACCAAATAAAATCTAGACTTTTCCCAATTTTAGTTCTTGGCAGATTTTAGCAACTTAGCACAATTCAAGCAATCTTAACACACTTCAAGCAAGCATGCAAAGAGTATATGAGCAGCGGAAAGTAAAGCATGCAACTTGTAAGAATGTAAAGGGAAGGGTTTGGAGAGTGCAAACGCAATAGGAGACACGGATGTTTTTGTCGTGGTTCTGATAGGTGGTGCTATCGTACATCCACATTGATGGAGACTTCGACCCACGAAGGGTAACGGCTGCGCGAGTCCACAGAGGGCTCCACCCACGAAGGGTCCACGAAGAAGCAACCTTGTCTATCCCACCATGGCCCTCGTCCACGAAGGACTTGCCTCACTAGGGTATATCTTCACGAAGTAGGCGATCTCCTTGCCCTTACAAACTCCTTGGTTCAACTCCACAATCTTGTCGGAGGCTCCCAAGTGACACCTAGCCAATCTAGGAGACACCACTCTCCAAGAAGTAACAAATGGTGTGTTGATGATGAACTCCTTGCTCTTGTGCTTCAAATGATAGTCTTGTTGGGGAACGTAGCAGAAATTCAAAATTTTCCTACGAATCACCAAGATCTATCTATGGAGAAACCAGCAATGAGGGGAAGGAGAGTGCATCTACATACCCTTGTAGATCGCTAAGCGGAAGCGTTCAAGAGAACGGGGTTGAAGGAGTCATACTCGTCGTGATCCAAATCACCGGAGATCCTAGTGCCGAACGGACGGCACCTCTGCGTTCAACACACGTACAGCCCGGTGACGTCTCCCACGCCTAGATCCAGCAAGGAGAGAGGGAGAGGTTGAGGAAGACTCTGTCCAGCAGCAGCACAACGGCGTGGTGGTGGTGGAGGAGCGTGGCAATCCTGTAGGGCTTCGCCAAGCACCGCGGGAGAGGAGGAGTAAGAGAGGTAGGGCTGCGCCAATAAGGGGAGAAACTCGTGTGTTGGGCAGCCCCCAAACCTCATGTATTTATAGGGGGAGGGGAGGGGCTGCGCCCCCTCTAGGGTTCCCTCCCCAGGGGTGGCGGCAACCCCAGATGCCATCTGGGTGGCGGCCAGAAGGGGAGAGAGGGGAGGCGCACCTGGGGTGGGCCTTAGGGCCCATCTGCCCTAGGGTTTGCCCCCTCCCCTCTTCCTTGCGCCTTGGGCCTTGTGGGGGGGCGCACCAGCCCACCTGGGGCTGGTCCCCTCCCGCACTTGGCCCATGCAGCCCTCCGGGGATGGTGGCCCCACTTGGTGGACCCCCGAGACCCTCCCGGTGGTCCCGGTACGTTACCGATAAAACCCGAAACTTTTCCGGTGACCAAAACAGGACTTCGCATATATAAATCTTTACCTCCGGACCATTCCAGAACTCCTCGTGACTTCCGGGATCTCATCCGGGACTCCAAACAACATTCGGTAACCACATACAAACTTCCTTTATAACCCTAGCGTCATCGAACCTTAAGTGTGTAGACCCTACGGGTTCGGGAACCATGTAGACATGACCGACACGTTCTCCGGTCAATAACCAACAACGGGATCTGGATACCCATGTTGGATCCCACATGTTCCACGATGATCTCATCGGATGAACCACGATGTCAAGGACTCAATCGATCCCGTATACAATTCCCTTTGTCTAGCGGTATTGTACTTGCCCGAGATTCGATCGTCGGTATCCCGATACCTTGTTCAATCTCGTTACCGGCAAGTCTCTTTACTCGTTCCATAACACATCATCCCGTGATCAACCCCTTGGTCACATTGTGCACATTATGATGATGTCCTACCGAGTGGGCCCAGAGATACCTCTCCGTTTACACGGAGTGACAAATCCCAGTCTCGATTCGTGCCAACCCAACAGACACTTTCGAAGATACCTGTAGTGCACCTTTATAGCCACCCAGTTACGTTGTGACGTTTGGTACACCCAAAGCATTCCTACGGTATCCGGGAGTTGCACAATCTCATGGTCTAAGGAAATGATACTTGACATTAGAAAAGCTTTAGCATATGAACTACGATCTTTGTGCTAGGCTTAGGATTGAGTCTTGTCCATCACATCATTCTCCTAATGATGTGATCCCGTTATCAACGACATCCAATGTCCATGGTCAGGAAACCGTAACCATCTATTGATCAACGAGCTAGTCAACTAGAAGCTTACTAGGGACATGGTGTTGTCTATGTATCCACACATGTATCTGAGTTTCCTTTCAATACAATTATAGCATGGATAATAAACGATTATCATGAACAAGGAAATATAATAATAATAACCAATTTATTATTGCCTCTAGGGCATATTTCCAACAGTCTCCCACTTGCATTAGAGTCAATAATCTAGTTCACATCGCTATGTGATTAACATTGATAGGTCACATCACCATGTGACCAACATCCAAAGAGTTTACTAGTGTCACTAAACTAGTTCACATCACCATGTGATTAAGACTCAATGAGTTCTGGGGTTTGATCATGTTTTCCTTGTGAGAGAAGTTTTAGTCAACGGGTCTGCAGTATTCAGATCCGTATGTACTTCGCAATTCTCTATGTCATATTGTAAATGTTGCTTCCACGTTCCACTTGAAGCTATTCCAAATGGTTGCTCCACTATACGTATCCGGTTTGCTACTCAGAGTCATTCGGATAGGTGTTAAAGCTTGCATCGACGTAACCCTTTACGCCGAACTCTTTATCACCTCCATAATCGAGAAACGTGTCCTTATTTACTCCAAGGACAATTTTGACCGCTGTCCAATGATCCATTCCTGGATCATTCTTGTACCCCTTGACTAACTCATGGCAAGGCACACTTCCGGTGCGGTACACAGCATAGCATACTATAGAGCCTACGTCTGAAGCATAGGGGACGACATTCGTCTTTTCTCTCTCTTCTGCCGTGGTCGAGCTTTAACTCTTAACTTCATACCTTACAACTCAGGCAAGAACTCCTTCTTTGACTGATCCATCTTGAACACCTTCAAGATCATGTCAAGGTATGTGCTCATTTTGAAAGTACCATTAAGCGTTTTGATCCATCCTCATAGATCTTGATGCTCAATGTTCAAGTAGCTTAATCCAGGTTTTCCATTGAAAAACACTTTTCAAATAACCCTATATGCTTTACAGAAAATTCTACATCATTTCTGATCATCAATATGTCAACAACATATACTCATCAGAAATTCTATAGTGCTCCCACTCACTTCTTTGGAAACACAAGTTTCTCACAAACTTTGTATAAACCCAAAATCTTTGATCATCTTATCAAAGTGCATATTCCAACTCCAAGATGCTTACTCCAGTCCATGGAAGGATCGCTAGAGCTAGCATACCTTTTAGCATCCTAAGGATCGACAAAACCTTTCTAATTGTATCACATACAACCTTCCTTACGAAAACTGGTAAGGAAACTCGTCTTGACATCCATCTGCCAGATTTCATAAATGCAGCTTATGCTAACATGATTTTGACGGACTTAAGCATCGCTACGGATGAGAAAATCTCATCGTAGTCAACTCCTTGAACTTGTGAAAAACTCTTCGCCACAAGTCGAGCTTCATAGACGGTGACATTACCGTCCACGCCCGTCTTCTTCTTAAAGATCCATTTGTCTCAATGGTTTGCCGATCATCGGGCAAGTCCACCAAAGTCCATGCTTTGTTCTGATACATGGATCCTATCTCGGATTTCATGGCTTCTAATCATTTATTGGAATATGGGCCCACCATTGCTTCTCCATAGCTCGTAGGTTCATTGTTGTCTAGCAACATGACCTTCAAGACAGGATCACTGTACCACTCCGAAGCAGTACGCGTCCTTGTCGTCCCACGAGGTTCGGTAGTGACTTGATCTGAAGCTTCATGATCACTATCATAAGCTTCCACTTCAATTGATGTAGGTGCCACAGGAACAACTTCCTGTGCCCTGCTACACATTGGTTGAAGTGATGGTTCAATAACCTCATCAAGTCTCCACCATCCTCCCACTCAATTCTCGAGACAAACCTTTCCTCGAGAAGGACCCGATTCAAGAAACAATCCCTATTGCTTTCGGATCTGAATTAGGAGGTATACCCAACTATTTTGGGTGTCCTATGAAGATGCATTTTATCCGCTTTGGGTTCGAGCTTATCAACCTGAAACTTTTTCACATAAGCGTCGCAGCCCCAAACTTTTAAGAAACAACAACTTAGGTTTCTCCAAACCATAGTTCGGTGTCGTCTCAACGGAATTACGTGGTGTCCTATTAAAGTGAGTGCACTTGTCTCTAATGCCTAACCCATGAACGATAGTGGTAATTCGATAAGAGACATCATGGTACGCACCATATCCAATAGGGTGTAACTATGATGTTCGGACACACCATCACACTATGGTGTTCCAGGCGGTATTAATTGTGAAACAATTTCCACAATGTCTTAATTGCATGCCAAAGATCGTAACTCAGATACTCATCTCTATGATCATATCATAGACATTTTATCCTCTTGTCAAAATGACCTTCAACTTCACTCTGAAATTACTTGAACCATTCAATAATTCAGACTTGTGTTTCATCAAGTAAATATACAGTATCTACTTAAATCATCTGTGAAGTAAAACATAACGATATTCACTGCATGCCTCAGCACTCATTGGACTGCACACATCAAAGTGTGTTACTTCCAACAAGTTGCTATCTTGTTCCATCTTACTGAAAAAACAAGGCTTTTCAGTCATCTTGCCTATGTGGTATGATTTGCATATCTCAAGTGATTCAAAATCAAGTGAGTCCAAACGATCCATCTGCATGGAGTTTCTTCATGTGTATACACCAATAGACATGGTTTGCATGTCTCAAACTTTTCAAAAATGAGTGAGTCCAAAGATCCATCAACATGGAGCTTCATCATGCGTTTTACACCAATATGACTTACATGGCAGTGCCACAAGTAAGTGGTACTATCATTACTATCTTATATCCTTTTTGGCATGAAAATGTGTATCACTACGATCGAGATTCAATAAACCATTCCTTTTAGGTGCTAGACCATTGAAGGTATTATTCAAATAAACAGAGTAACCATTATTCTCCTTAAATGAATAACCGTATTGCGACAGACATAATCCAATCATGTCTATGCTCAACGCAAACACCAATAACAATTATTTAGGTTTAACACCAATCTCGACGGTAGAGGGAGCGTGCGATGCTTGATCACATCAACCTTGGAAACACTTCCAACACGTATCGTCAGCTCACCTTTAGCTAGTCTCCGTTTATTCCGTAGCTTTTATTTCGAGTTACTAAAACTTAGCAACCGAACCGGTATCTAATACCCTGGTGCTAGTAGGAGTACTAGTAAAGTACACATTAACATAATGTATATCCAATATACTTCTATCGACCTTGCCAGCCTTCTTATCTACCAAGTATCCAGGGTAATTCTGCTCCAGTGGCTGTTCCCCTTATTACAGAAGCACTTAGTCTCGGGTTTGGGTTCAACCTTGGGTTTCTTCACCGGAGCAGCAACTGATTTGCCGTTTCATGAAGTGTCCCTTCTTGCCCTTGCCCTTCTTGAAACTAGCGGTTTCACCAACCATCAACAATTGATGCTCCTTCTTGATTTCTACTTTCGCGGTGTCAAACATCGTGAATACCTCAAGGATCATCGTATGTACTCCCACTCAGATAGACATCCCTCTAGTCATCTAAGTGATTACATGATCTGAGTCAACTAGGCCGTGTCCGATCATCACGTGAGACGGACTAGTCATCATCGGTGAACATCTTCATGTTGATCGTATCTACTATACGACTCATGCTCGACCTTTCGGTCTCTTGTGTTCCGAGGCCATGTCTGTACATGCTAGGCTCGTCAAGTTAACCTAAGTGTTTCGCGTGTGTAAATCTGGCTTACACCCGTTGTATGTGAACGTAAGAATCTATCACACCCGATCATCACGTGGTGCTTCGAAACGACGAACTTTTGCAACGGTGCACAGTTAGGGGGAACACTTTCTTGAAATTTTAATAAGGGATCATCTTATTTACTACCGTCGTTCTAAGCAAACAAGATGCATAAACATGATAAACATCACATGCAATCAAATAGTGACATGATATGGCCAATATCATTTTGCTCCTTTTGATCTCCATCTTCGGGGCTCCATGATCATCATCGTCACCGGCATGACACCATGATCTCCATCATCATGATCTCCATCATCGTGTCTTCATGAAGTTGTCTCGCCAACTATTACTTCTACTACTATGGCTACCGGTTAGCAATAAAGTAAAGTAATTACATGGCGTTGTTCAATGACACGCAGGTCATACAATAAATTAAGACAACTCCTATGGCTCCTGCCGGTTGTCATACTCATCGACATGCAAGTCGTGATTCCTATTACAAGAACATGATCAATCTCATACACCACATATCATTCATCACATTCTTTTGGCCATATCACATCACATAGCATACCCTGCAAAAACAAGTTAGACGTCCTCTAATTGTTGTTTGCATGTTTTACGTGGCTGCTATGGGTTTCTAGCAAGAACGTTTCTTACCTACGCAAAAACCACAACATGATATGTCAATTGCTATTTACCCTTCATAAAGACCCTTTTCATCGAATCCGTTCCGACTAAAGTGGGAGAGACTGGCACCCGCTAGCCACCTTATGCACCAAGTGCATGTCAGTCGGTGGAACCCGTCTCACGTAAGTGTACGTGTAAGGTCGGTCCGGGCCGCTTCATCCCACAATACCATCGAAACAAGATTGGACTAGTAACGGTAAGCATATTGAACAAAATCAACGCCCACAACTACTTTGTGTTCTACTCGTGCAAAGAATCTACACAATAGACCTAGCTCATGATGCCACTGTTGGGGAACGTAGCAGAAATTCAAAATTTTCCTACGAATCACCAAGATGTATCTATGGAGAAACCAGCAATGAGGGGAAGGAGAGTGCATCTACATACCCTTGTAGATCGCTAAGCGGAAGCGTTCAAGAGAACGGGGTTGAAGGAGTCGTACTCGTCGTGATCCAAATCACCGGAGATCCTAGTGCCGAACGGACGGCACCTCCGCGTTCAACACACGTACAGCCCGGTGACGTCTCCCACGCCTTGATCCAGCAAGGAGAGAGGGAGAGGTTGAGGGAGACTCCGTCCAGAAGCAACACAACAGCGTGGTGGTGGTGGAGGAGCGTGGCAATCCTGCAGGGCTTCGCCAAGCACCGCGGGAGAGGAGGAGTAAGAGAGGTAGGGCTGCGCCAATAAGGGGAGAAACTCGTGTGTTGGGCAGCCCCCGAACCTCATGTATTTATAGGGGGAGGGGAGGGGCTGCGCCCCCTCTAGGGTTCCCTCCCCAGGGGTGGCGGAAACCCCAGATGCCATCTGGGTGGCGGTCAGAAGGGGAGAGAGGGGAGGCACACCTGGGGTGGGCCTTAGGGCCCATCTGCCCTAGGGTTTGCCCCCTCCCCTCTTCCTTGCGCCTTGGGCCTTGTGGGGGGGTGCACCAGCCCACCTGGGGCTGGTCCCCTCCCACACTTGGCCCATGCAGCCCTCCGGGGAAGGTGGCCCCACTTGGTGGACCCCCGAGACCCTCCCGGTGGTCCCGGTACGTTACCGATAAAACCCGAAACTTTTTCGGTGACCAAAACAGGACTTCCCATATATAAATCTTTACCTCCGGACCATTCCGGAACTCCTCGTGACGTCCGGGATCTCATCCGGGACTCCGAACAACATTCGGTAACCACATACAAACTTCCTTTATAACCCTAGCGTCATTGAACCTTAAGTATGTAGACCCTACGGGTTCGGGAACCATGTAGACATGACCGACACGTTCTCCGGTCAATAACCAACAGCGGGAAATGGATACCCATGTTGGCTCCCACATGTTCCACGATGATCTCATCGATGAACCACGATGTCAAGGACTCAATCGATCCCGTATACAATTCCCTTTGTCTAGCGGTATTGTACTTGCCCGAGATTCGATCGTCGGTATCCCGATACCTTGTTCAATCTCGTTACCGGCAAGTCTCTTTACTCGTTCCATAACACATCATCCCGTGATCAACCCCTTGGTCACATTGTGCACATTATGATGATGTCCTACCGAGTGGGCCCAGAGATACCTCTCCGTTTATACGGAGTGACAAATCCCAGTCTCGATTCGTGCCAACCCAACAGACACTTTCGGAGATACCTGTAGTGCACCTTTATAGCCACCCAGTTACGTTGTGATGTTTGGTACACCCAAAGCATTCCTACGGTATCCGGGAGTTGCACAATCTCATGGTCTAAGGAAATGATACTTGACATTAGAAAAGCTTTAGCATATGAACTACGATCTTTGTGCTAGGCTTAGGATTGGGTCTTGTCCATCACATCATTCTCCTAATGATGTGATCCCGTTATCAACGACATCCAATGTCCATGGTCAGGAAACCGTAACCATCTATTGATCAACGAGCTAGTCAACTAGAAGCTTACTAGGGACATGGTGTTGTCTATGTATCCACACATGTATCTGAGTTTCCTTTCAATACAATTATAGCATAGATAATAAACGATTATCATGAACAAGGAAATATAATAATAATAACTAATTTATTATGGGCTTATTCCATCTGTGCCCCCAATTCCTTAGTTGTGCTCAGTTTTCCCCACTCGCTCATTTTGCCTTGGTTTTGAGCACTTTTTCAGGGGCAAAAGTGAGGAAAATGTGAAGGCAAAAATTTTGAGTCATGGGGAAAAGTGAGTAAAAAGTTAACGAATGGGGAAAAGTGAGCACAACTAAGAGACGAGGGGCATAGATTTAAATAACCCATTTATTATTGCCTCTAGGGCATATTTCCAACAAGTCTCCCCAACACTCAACTCTTTCTCATAGGATTTGGATTTGGTGGAAAGAAGATTTGAGTGGAAAGCAACTTGGGGAAGGCTAGAGATCAAGATTTATGTGGTAGGAATGGAAGATCTTGACCTCAACACATGTGTAGGTGGTTCTCTCTCAGTAAATGTATGTTGGAAGTGTAGGCATGTTCTGATGGCTCTCTCCACAAATGAAGAGTGGGTGGAGGGGTATATATAGCCTCCACACAAAATCTAACCATTACACACAACTTGCCAATCTCGGTGGGACCGAATTGAGAAACTCGATCGGACCGATTTAGCAAATCATGTGACCGTTAGGATTTTCGGTGGGACCTACATGCAACTTGGTAGGACCGATATGGTTAGGGTTAGGGCACAACGTAATCTCCATGAGACCGATTACACAAACTCGGTGAGACCGATTTTGGTAATGGACACATAGAGGGTTGGTCAGGCAAATTCGGTGGGACCGATTCGCTCATCTCGGTTGGACCAAAACGTTACGAAGGGGAAACAAATAGTTTGCATTGCAATCTCAGTGGGACCGATCGCTCATCTTGGTTTGACCGAAATGTTATGAAGGGAAACAGAGAGATTGCAATCCCATCTCGGTGAGACCGAGATCCCTATCGGTGAGAACGGTTTGCCTAGGGTTTGTGGCAGTGGCTGTGACATTGAACTCGGTGGCGCCGGATAGAAAGAATCGGTAGGGCCGAGTTGGACTTTTGGTTTAGGTCATATGTGGATATGAGAAAGTAGTTGAGGGCTTTGGAGCATATCACTAAGCATTTTGAGCAAGAAAGCCATTAAGCAACACCTCATCCCTTCTTGATAGTATTGGCTTTTCCTATAGACTCAATGTGATCTTGGATCAATAAAATAGAAAATATAGAGTCTTGAGCTTTGAGCTTGAACCAATCCTTTTGTCCTTAGCATTTTGAGGGATCCACTTTTCTCATCCATGCCATGCCAATCATTGAGCTTTCCTGAAATATTTATCTTGAAATGGTATTAGCTCAATGAGCTATATGTTGTTAGTAATTACCAAAACCATCCAGGGATAGTTGCACTTTCAGCGTCCCTTTACGCGGATGATGCGGCTGTTTTTCTTGCTCCCATCAAAACTGAAGTCAAGTTCTTTGCAGATATGATGGCTCACTTTGGAGAGGTTACAGGCCTGCATACCAACTGCTCCAAAAGCCAAGTTGCCCCAATCTGGTGTGACAACTTGGATCTGAATGATATCCTCCTCTCCTTCCCGGCCAACCGCTCATCTTTCCCTATGAAATATCTGGGTCTGCCGTTGTTGATCAAAATATTAAATAGAATCCACTTCCAACCCCTCGAAGATAAGATTGCAGCCCAACTTACGCCATGGATGGGCAAACACATTGCATCGCCTAGAAGGGTTGTGCTTGTTAAGTCGGTTGTAACGGTGATTGCTATATATTACTTGACGGTGCTAGACCTCCCTATTGAGGTATTAAAAAAGATCGACTCCCTGCGGCATGCATATCTTTGGGCTGGTTGTGACAAGGTTTCTGGTGGAAAATGTAAGATCAACTGGGAGCAAGTGTGCAAATCTAAAGTGCATGGTGGCCTAGGTATTCTCAACTTGGAAAAATTTGCTGCTGCTCTTTGCATCCGGTGGTTGTGGGGAGCTTGGACGGATCTGAGCAATCCTTGGGTAACCTTGGGAAATCCGTGTGATGACAAAGATAAAGACATATTTGCTGCTGCCACCAAGGTTCTGGTTGGTGATGGGATAAGGGCCTCTTTTTGGGAGTTTGCTTGGCTGAACGGTATGAGACCCAAAGACATAGCGCCAAATATTTTTGCGATCTCTACAAGAAAAAACCACACTGTACAAAAGGCATTACATAATAGCTCGTGGATATCCAGAGTGGACATTGGTGGGAACCTTGCTGTGAACGACATAGCAGAGTTCGTCAATCTTTGGACTAAGCTATCATGCGTTCAACTCAACCCCGGTGTAGCCGATTCGATTTCCTGGAAGCTCACCAATGATGGCCAATATTCGGCAGCGACGGCATACCGTGCACAATTTCTTGGCCATATCGACTCTGATATGCCTCTTTTGGTGTGGAAGAATTGGGCTCCTCCCAAATGCAATTTTTTTGCTTCGTTGGCCACCAGCAATAGGATTTGAACGGCTGTCCGGCTTCAGCGCAGGGGCTGGCCAAACTGTAACCTTTGCCAGCTATGCAAACAGACGCCAAAATCAACAGCTCATCTTCTCTTCCAATGTCGTTACACTGTTAGAGTTTGGAGAATGATCAAAACATGGCTTGATTTACATGATGTCCATCCTACAGATTGGGGAGGCATGATTTCTGTCAAGGAGTGGTGGTACTACATTGCTTCCAGGAGGTCACAATCTCGAAGGGCGCTTCTTTCCCATATGCTTCTTATCTCTTGGGAAATATGGAACGAGCGAAATGCATGTGTGTTCTGCAACACGGCGATTCCGGTTGGGGTGCTTGTGACTCGCGTCAAAACGGAAACTTCGTTGTGGTGCCTTGCTGGGGCGAAATATTTGTGTAATATAATGCCGCGAGAGTGATGCTTGTAACCTGGCCTTTGGCCAAGACTCTTAAACCTTCTCCTTATTCAATGAAAATGGCAAGCCTTTTGCCTTGTTTAAAAAAAAGATCAAGGGACGACCAAATCAAGCGGCTATTCCATTCGACACGACACACCCCGTTCAATTCCGTGAGCCGACCCACTCCCCCTGAGGTGAGCATTATTTCTTGCACGGTTCTTTTCGGTTTACCTCTAGTTTTTTTGTGTGTGGTGTGGTTTTCAAGATTTCATTTGGGCTACTCTGGTTTTGCACTCTTTTAAATGATTCATTGATTTTCATTGCCTTTTTTGTTTCTCTTTCTGTTTCCGCTTCTTTTCTATATTTTCTTAATCATTCTTTAGTTTATTTGCCTTTTTCTTTCATTTTTCCTATTCACCTTCTGTTTTATGTTTTCTTTTTCCCATGGATATCACCTTTGTTTATACATACATGGTGCTTTTTTTTATAAAAAATACATGATTTTATTATGGAACTGAAAAAAGTGTTTGCATTTTAAAAATTCATTTAGTTAAAAGATGTTAGTGTATTTTTTAAATGTCCTTATTAATTTAAAAATGTTTTCTTAATTAAAAATGTTAATAAATTTAATAAGTGGTCATATTTTTTAAAAAACTATGTAATTGAAAAATATTTTAAAATTTTAATGTATTTCTGAATATGCTTATCTAATATATTTTCTTGCACATATTTTAGTTTTTAATGTTATTTTAGTAAGTGCCGAAGAAATTTAGAAAAATATTCCTATAAATTGGAAATTGTTCGATGTTTTTAGAATCTTGTAACTTTGTAAAGTCTTTGTCACTTTATATCATGTTTGGGCAGTTTTGAAAATGTTTGTGCATTTATAAAAATAGTTCTCTATTTTTGAAAAATCATGTAATTTAAAAGAAATCATGTACTACCTCCGTATCAAATATAAGATGTTTTTGTATGCTAATCTAGTCTGAAAAAGTTCTTGAATTTTGATATGGAGGTAATATTTTTTAAAATAAAAAAACTAGAAAAGGGAAAAGCAAAACCCCCAAAAAACTGCACATCGATCCGCTCCAGGCGCGTGGAGTAAAGGATAAAAAGCGGCCAAAACCCGTGCAATGGCCGGCCACCGGCATCGTATGCGTTACCGCCTATGTTGCGCGCCCTCCAATCAAGCATGCAAAGGCAAACCCTAATTAAGCGACGCTGGCCCTCCCGGGGCAGAATAAACTAGAGTGAGGATCCAATCGAAAGAAGGGAGACGGTGGATCAAGAGTGGCGGCGGACAAGAGGCCACATCGTCGACCCCCCCACAGGGCAGATTAACCTTGGGCAATGACAATCTGATCGAAGAGAAGAGAAGAAAGTTGGAGACTGCCTGCGGAGAAGTTGTCGTGTCCTTGGGCAAGGACGGGGGTTCCCTCGACCAGGTAATGAGCCCCGACATCATTCCCGATGACAAGCATGGTGATGGATCTATCAACACAAGTACCGACTTTTGGAGCAAAGTTTTTCTTTGTCTCAACGAAGCCAACGAAAGTATGTAAGCCTTCCATTCTCTATTGTTGAACTACTTGTGATATCAATATTAGGTTGTCTGAAGTAGCTAGCTAATGTAGGTGTTTATATTGATATCAAAATCGTCCAAAAAGACTTTCTTTTCATATTACTAGTAAGTATGCACGTGCAACGCACGTATTATCGTGTAAAAAGGACGAGCTAATGCGATGTCTGCACAGCCAGCATATGAAAGACCAATGTACTACATGAGGGCATCATTTCAGTTCAGAGATAATCAATGAACAAGAGGGCATCATTTTGGTTCAAAACCAACCTGCTATATATATACATGCTAATTAAAAGGGTGCACGTGCACACACGTCTCAATAAACATGTGTATTTCCAAACAATCAACATGTATGAATTTAAATGGAATGCACACAAGTACTAAATTGAGTCTGTGCGCCAAAAAATATAACAATGCGCTTAACATGAGTCAAAAAAATATATGGTTGCACTCAAATTCTGAAAACTTGCCATTTCAGAAATAACATGGTTTAGTTCTCAGTTCTCACACAGAAAAAATATATAAAAGAACTTCAACCCTTCCACATTCTGTCTCAATATTTGTTTCATTAAAATACTGCTCTAATAAACTACACTTCAATCTAAAATTAATCGCTTGAGAAAGATAAACTACACTTCAGTATGTATTATGTATGCATATTCCTAGCATGACAACCCATTGATATTGCTCTCGACCTGGTCAGTATTAGCATCACAACTTCATGTGCTTACTTAATCCAAGTCATGGCCGGATGTGCATATTTTTTTCAAGAAAACGCAAAGATCTTTGCGTTTCATTGCATTGAAGAGAAGGGATAGTACAATCCTCCTAGGAGGCTGGGGTTACAAAGGTTGTGCTCTCGATCAGTGGACGTCCCAGGATGTGGGCTGGACAACCCTGAGCCCCTGCGCCCCGGCTCGTGCCCAACATTTGGCCTCAGTTTTAATCCTGTCCACTAATGCTTCTATCGATGGTCGCGCATTTTCGAAGATGCATTCATTCTGCTGCTTCCAGATCATCCAAGGAACTAACATGGCTATGGACTGCAATCCTTTTACGCAACGCGTGCGGTGTCTATCCCTTCGTTCACTGCCACCAGTCTATGAGTGAGGGCTCATTGTATGGCGACTGTGATGGAATGCGTGTCCAGTCCAAGATGGCATGCCAGGTTTGCCGCGCGGATGGGCAGGCCAGGAGCAGGTGCTGGATAGTCTCTGGTGCTTGATCATAGAGGAGACATTTGGGGTGGTGCTACAGGCTGCGATGGGCCATCCATTTCGCTGTCCATCACCGGTCCTGGCTGGCTAGCCAATGGAAGAACCGGACTCTGGGTAGTGCCCAGCTCTTCCATGTCAGCTTCCATGAGGGGCATCTTGTGGATCCATGAAAGGTTGCAGCGTAGCAGGATTGCGTTGTGTAAGTGCCGTTGGCCGGATGTGCATAGGCTTCAAGCAAGCTATGGTTGAAGAAAACCACCATGTTCCTCGCTTGTTTCTATCAATTACAGTCCTCCTGTCATGCTTAGCAGGCCCTGAAGCCCTCTTCTTCACCCAAATAGTCTACCTAGAAGAGTTCACTGATTAGTGTCATAATAAAAAATGATGCAAACTGATGAAAGCTATCAAGGAAATAAAGCTTTTACACGAAACAAAATGGCCATTCAACCTCTAGTGAATAAACAATATAATGACAATTAGTGCTAGAGAATTAGTTAAATTATACATTGGACATGAAATAAATTTGAATGAAGTGAAGAAAGCGATACAACAAAAAGCAGGCTGGTTGAGTAATGATTACCTACAAATATCATACATGAATGAGGGAGGGAGGAATTTGAAATTTCAGTGGCAATAAGAATGGCATGGTTTCGATTTTAAATTTCTACTTGGATGAAAGTGAAAACACGACGGGAACATAGAATCACAAACCAGCGATTGCATTGCCTGCTACTCTGCACATGGCTGCAATAAGCGTACCTATATGAATGCTCTAGAATTCTGGCAGTATATCACATACACACTGAATATGCAGCTCCTCTGCTCCTCCGGTTGTGGCCTTTGTTTTTGGTAGCATTTGCCTGAACCACGGCGTCTTTGCTTGCTTATCTGCACACATGAATCATGTAAAAGTGTCACAACAACCCATCGGGGTACAAATGACCCACAAGTGTAGGGGATCTATCGTAGTCCTTTCGATACGTAAGAGTGTCGAACCCAACGAGGAGCAGAAGGAAATGACAAGCGATTTTCAGTAAGGTATTCTCTGCAAGCACTGAAATTGTAGGTAACATATAGTTTTGTGATAGGATAATTTATAACGGGTAACAAGCAATGCAAGTAAATAAAGTGCAGCAAGGTGGCCCAATCCTTTTTGTAGCAAAGGACAAGCCTGGACAAATTCTTATAATGAGAAAGGCGCTCCTGAGGACACATGGGAATTATAGTCAAGCTAGTTTTCATCACGCTCAAATGATTCGCGTTCGTTACTTTGACAATTTGATATGTGGGTGGACCGGTGCTTAGGTACTGTCCTTTCTTGGACAAGCATCCCACTTATGATTAACCCCTATTGCAAGCATCCGCGACTACAAAAGAAGTATTAAGGTAAACCTAACCATAGCATGAAACATATGGATCCAAATCAGCCCCTTACGAAGTAACGCATAAACCAGGGTTTAAGCTTCTGTCACTCTAGCAACCCATCATCTACTTATTACTTCACAATGCCTTCCTCTAGGCCCAAATGATGGTGAAGTGTCATGTAGTCGACGTTCACATAACACCACTAGAGGAGAGACAACATACATTTCATCAAAATATCGAACGAATACCAAATTGACATGACTACTAATAGCAAGACTTCACCCATGTCCTCAGGAACAAACGTAACTACTCACAAAGCATATTCATGTTCATAATCAGAGGGGTATTAATATGCATTAAGGATCTGAACATATGATCTTCCATCAAATAAACCAACTAGCATCAACTACAAGGAGTAATCAACACTACTAGCAACCCACAGGTACCAATCTGAGGTTTTGGTACAAAGATTGGATACAAGAGATGAACTAGGGTTTGAGAGGAGATGGTGCTGGTGAAGATGTTGATGGAGATCGACCCCCTCCTGATGAGAAGATCGTTGGTGATGACGATGGTGATGATTTCCCCCTCCCGGAGGGAAGTTTCCCCGACAGAACAGCTCCGCCGGAGCCCTAGATTGGTTCCGCCAAGGTTCTGCCTCGTGGCGGTGGAGTTTCGTCCCGTAAGCTTGCTTATGATTTTTTTTCAGGGTAAAAGACCTCATATAGCAAAAGATGGGCATCGGAGGGCTGCCAGGGGGCCCACGAGGCAGGGGGCGCGCCCACCCACCCTCGTAGCCAGGGTGTGGCCCCCCTCTGGTACTTCTTCCGCTCAATAATTATCATTAATTCCAAAAATGACTTTCGTGGTGTTTCAGGACTTTTGGAGCTGTGCAGAATAGGTCTCCAATATTTGCTCCTTTTCCAGCCCAGAGTCCTAGCTGCCGGCATTCTCCCTCTTTATGTAAACCTTGTAAAATAAGAGAGAATAGCCATAAGTATTGTGGCATAACGTGTAATAACAGCCCATAATGCAATAAATATCAATATAAAAGCATGATGCAAAATGGATGTATCAACTCCCCCAAGCTTAGACCTCGCTTGTCCTCAAGCGGAAGTCGATATCGAAAAATATGTCCACATATTTAGAGATAGAGGTGTCAATAAAAATAAAATACGTACATGAGGGCATCATGATCATTCTTATAACAACAACATATATATATATATATATATATATTGTCATATGATTTCTTATGCTCAAGTAACAATCTATTCACAATGTCAAGTATGACTCAGAAACTTCATTAAGAAGTAACAAACTATAATCTCAGTTATTGAAGGCAATTGCAATTTATCATAATATCGGAAAGAGTCAATAATGGAGCTTTTCAGCAAGTCCACATACTCAACTATCATTTAGTCTTTCACAATTGCTAACACTCACACAATACTTATGGTTATGGAGTTTTAATCGGACACAGAGAAAGATAGGGGCTTATTGCATTGCCTCCCAACCTTTTACCTCAAGGGTAATGTCAACAATAATAGTTCATGCTAACTTACATCCAATTGGATATATATATCAGGATCTTTCCAACACGAGGTGCTTGCCAGAGGATAAAATATAAAAGGGAAAGGTGAAGATCACCTTGACTCTTGCAGAATGTAAAATACATAAAGTAAAAGATAGGCCCTTCGCAGAGGTAAGCAGAGGTTGTCATGTGCTTTTTGGTTGGATGCACGAAATCTTAATGCAAAAGAACGTCACTTTATATTGCCACTTGTGATATGGACCTTTATTATGCAGTCCGTCACTTTTATTACTTCCATATCACACGATCGTATAAAGCTTATTTTCTCCACATTAATAAGTCACACATATCTAGAGAGCAATTTTTATTGCATGCAACATGACAACTTACTTGAAGGATCTTACTCAATCCATAGGTAGGTATGGTGGACTCTCAGGGCAAAACTGGGTTTAAGGATATTTGGAAGCACAAGTAGTATCTGTACTTGGTGCAAGGAATTTGGCTAGCATGAGGGGGAAAGGCAAGCTCAACATGTTGGACGATCCATGGCAATATACTTTAACTGAGATATGAGAAAACATAACCCATCACGTTGTCTTTCTTGTCCAACATCAACTCTTTAGCATGTCATACTTTAATGAGTGCTCACAATCATGAAAGATGTCCAAGATAGTATATTTATATGTGAGAACCTCGCTTTCTTTATTACTTCCTATTAATTGCAACGATGACCAAAACTATGTTTGCCAACTCTCAACAACTTTTATGCCTCATACTCTCTATTGTGTGAAGTCATTACTATCCATAAGATCAATATGAACTCTTTTATTCTTTTTATTCTTTTATGCACTCAAGATCATAGCAAGATAGCAAAGCCCTTGACTCAACACTAATCTTTATTATATATAGCTCACGGACTTGATTACATAGAGAGATCACAAAGCAAAACTCAAAACTAATTCATACCAAAACTTTATTCTACTAGATCAAGATATTACCAAAAGGATTGAACTAAGTAAAATAGTAAAGATAGGAGTGTGATGGTGATACGATACCGGGGCACCTCCCCCAAGCTTGGCAGTTTCCAAGGGGAGTGCCCATACCCATGTGATTATGTCCTCGGAGATGGTGAAGGAGGTGGTGATGATGATGGATAGTCGCACATCGAGCGTAGGAGCTCTTCCAATTTGCGAATAATGCCCTCGAGTGCGACGATATGCTCCTTCAACAAAATATTTTCCTGTGTGAGATACTTATTTTGTATGCGAGCTAACTCAATCATCTGGAAAGCTTCAACCTCAGTTGGGGTAAAGAGGTTAGGAAGAGGTTGAGGGATGTTTTCTTCTTCTGCCGTCGGAGCTTGATCCTCCATGGACTTATTGATCCCATCATCCTTGTTGATCTCCTCAGGTTCTTCTCTCTTCAGCTCTATCTTCAATAGCCAAGCATCCTTGTCTTCATTGTTAGAGGAGGGTGACGTCATGATGCTCTAGATCTGTTAGAAAAACAGCTCGAAACAAAGACATAAGATTTTTGCGTGATACGGTGGTCAAAACCTCTGGGAGATGATTTAATGAATTTTTACCGACCAAAAGAAGTATCGTGCAAGAAAATGGAGTCCGGAGAGCACACGAGGTGCCCACGAGGCAGGGGCGCGCCTAGTAGGGTAGGGCGCGTCCTCCACCCTCGTGGACGCCTCGTGTCCTTCCCGGACTACTTCTTGTTTTCCTATTTTCTTAAATATTCCAAAATGGAGAAGAATTGCTATTAGAACTGTTTTGGAGTTGGTTTACTTACCGTACCACATACCTATTCCTTTTCGGAGTCTGAAACATTCTGGAAAGTGTCCCTTATGTATTCCTCCGGGGTTACGGTGTCAATAATATTAGTTTCAACATTTATTGGGTCACCTGAGATATAATATTTGATTCTTTGACCGTTCACCACCTTCAGATTTGTGCCTTTGAAGTTGTTGTTTTTTATGGCACCGGAACGATAGACCTCCTCGATAACGTAAGTGCCTTCCCATTTAGAGAGAAGTTTTCCTGAAAAAAAAATCTTAAACGAGAGTTGAAAAGCAAAACATAGTCACCTACATTAAACTCACGCTTTTGTATCCTTTTCTCATGCCATCTTTTAACTTTTTCTTTAAACAGCTTGGCATTCTCATAGGCTTGAGTTCTCCATTCATCAAGTGAGCTAATGTCAAATAACCTCTTCTCACCAGCAAGTTGAAATCATAAATGAGCTCTTTAATAGCCCAATATGCCTTATGTTCAAGTTCGAGAGGTAAGTGACATGCTTTTCCATAAACCATTTTATATGGAGACATACCCATAGGATTCTTATATGCAGTTCTATAAGCCCATAATGCATCATCAAGTTTCTTGGACCAATTCTTTCTAGATCTATTAACAGTCTTTTGAAATATTAATTTGAGCTCTCTATTACTCAACTCCACTTGACCACTAGACTGTGGGTGATATGGAGATGCAATCCTATGATTAACATCATACTTAGCAAGCATTTTACGAAAAGCACCATGAATAAAATGTGAACCACCATCAGTCATTAAGTATCTAGGGACTCCAAACCTTGGAAAAATAACTTCTTTAAGCATCTTAATAGAGGTGTTATGATCAGCACTACTAGTTGGAATAGCTTCTACCCACTTAGTAACATAATCAACAGCAACTAAAATATGTGTATATCCATTAGAGGCAGGAAAAGGTCCCATATAATCGAAGCCCCAAACATCAAATGGTTCAATAACAAGAGAATAATTCATAGGCATTTCTTGACGTCTACTAATATTACCAATTCTTTGACATTCATCACAAGACAAGACAAACTTATGGGCATCTTTGAAGAGAATAGGCCAATAAAAACCGGATTGCAATACCTTATGTGCAGTTCTATCTCCAGCGTGGTGTACTCCATCTGCCTTGGAGTGACACTTGCGTAGGATCTGTTCCTGTTCATGCTCAGGTACACAACGTCTAATAACACCATCTACTCCTTCTTTATAAAGGTGTGGGTCATCCCAGAAGTAATGTCTTAAATCATAGAAGAACTTTTTCTTTTGCTGGTATGTGAAACTAGGTGGTATAAATTTAGCAACAATGTAATTAGCATAATCAGCATACCATGGAGCAGTACAAGAAGCATTTATAACAGCTAATTGTTCATCAGGAAAGCTATCATCAATAGGTAGTGGGTCATCAAGAACATTCTCTAGCCTAGACAAGTTGTCTGCAACGGGGTTCTCAGCTCCCTTTCTATCAATAATATGCAAATCAAATTCTTGTAGTAGGAGAACCCATCTAATAAGTCTAGGTTTAGCATCTTTCTTTTCCATAAGATATTTAGTAGCAGCATGATCCGTGTAAACATTTACTTTAGAATCAACAATATAAGGTCTGAACTTACCACAAGCAAATACAACTGCTAAGAATTCTTTTTCAGTAGTAGCATAATTTCTTTGAGTAGTGTCTAGAGTTTTACTAGCATATTGAATAACATTTAGTTTCTTATCAACTCTTTGTCCTAGAACAACACCTACAGCATAATCGCTAGCATCACACATAATTTCAAAGGGTAAGTTCCAATCAGGTGGCTGAACAATAGGTGCAGAAATCAAAGCTTTCTTAAGTATTTCAAATGCTTCTACACAATCATTATCAAATACAAAAGGAATATCTTTTTGTAATAGATTAGTCAGAGGCCTAGAGATTTTAGAAAAGTCCTTAATGAACCTCCTATAAAAACCGACATGACCAAGGAAACTTCTTATACCTCTAATATCCTTGGGACACGACATCTTTTCAATAGCATCAACTTTAGCTTTATCAACTTCAATACCTCTTTCAGAAATTTTATGCCCCAAGATAATGCCTTCATTAACCATAAAGTGGCACTTCTCCCAATTCAAAACAAGACTAGTATCTTCGCATCTCTGCAGAACTCGTTCAAGGTTGCTCAAGCAATCATCAAAGGAGGATCCATAAACGGAGAAATCATCCATGAATACCTCACAAATCTTTTCACAAAAGTCAGAGAATATAGCCATCATGCATCTTTGAAAGGTAGCAGGTGCATTACATAAACCAAAAGGCATACGTCTATAAGCAAAAGTACCGAAAGGGCAAGTAAAAGTAGTCTTTGCTTGATCATCCGCTGATAGAGGTATTTGAGAGAAACCAGAAACCATCTAGAAAGCAGAAATGTGTATGTTTGGATAGTCTTTCTAGAATTTGATCAATAAAAGGTAAAGGATAATGATCTTTTTTAGTAGCTTTATTTAATTTACGAAAATCAATTACCATCCTATAACCTGTAATAATTCTTTGCGGGATCAATTCATCTTTATCATTAGGAACAACAATAATACCTCCCTTCTTGGGGGCACATTGAACAGGACTTACCCACTGACAGGTAGCAACGGGATAAATTATACATGCCTCAAGGAGCTTTAGTATTTCTTTTCTTACCACTTCTTTCATCTTAGGATTTAACCGTCGTTGATGATCTCTAACTCGTTTGGCATCTTCTTCCAAATTTATTTTGTGTTGGCATAAAGTGGGACTAATGCCCTTAAGATCATCCAGAGTATATCCAATAGTAGCACGGTGCTTCTTTAGAGTTTTCAATAATCTTTCCTCTTCTTGCTCTAAAAGGTTAGCACTAATAATAACAGGATATATCTTCTTTTCATCAAGATAAGCATATTTAAGAGTATCAGGTAACAGTTTAAGCTCAAACACGGGATCACCCTTGGGTGGAGGAGGATCCCCTAGGATTTCAACAGGCAAGTTGTGTTTCAAAATAGGACCCTGTTTAAAGAATACTTCATCTATTTCGCTTCTTTCATTCATGAACATATCATTTTCATGGCCTAGCAAATATTGTTCCAACGGATCAGTAGGAGGAACGACAATAGAGGCAAGACCAATAATTTCATCCTTACTAGGCAATTCTTTATCATGAGGTTGTCTACGAAATTTAGCAAAATTAAACTCATGAGACATATCTCCTAAGCCAATTGTAACAACATCCTTTTCGCAATCTATCCTAGAATTAACAGTATTGAAGAAGGGTCTACCAAATATAATGGGACAAAAATCATCTTGTGGGGAACCAAGAACAAGAAAATCAGCAGGATATTTAACTTTCCCACACAAGACTTCGACATCTCTAACAATCCCAATTGGTGGAATAGTATCCCTATTGGCAAGCTTAATTGTAACATCAATTTCTTCTACCTTAGCAGGTGCAATATCATGCATAATTTATTCATATAAGGAAAAGGGTATTGCACTAGCACTATCACCCATATCACATAAGCCATGATAACAATGATCTCCTATTTTAACAGAAATAACAGGCATGCCTACAATAGGTCTATGTGTCTTAGCATCGGGTCTAGCAATGTTAGCAGCCTGTTCACAGAAATAACTAACATGCCCATCAATATTATCAACCAAGAGATCTTTAACCATAGCAATACTAGGTTCCACTTTAATTTGCTCAGGAGGTGTATATGTTCTAGTATTACTCTTACGAACCACAGTTGAAGCTTTAGCATGATCCTTTATCCTAACAGGGAAAGGTGGTTTCTCAACATAAGTAGTAGGAACAATAGGATCATTATAAGTGATAATCTTTTCTTCAACTGTAACAGGTGCAACTACTTTTACTTTAGTGGGAGGATTATATTTAAACCACTTCTCCTTAGGGAGATCAACATGAGTAGCAAATGGTTCACAGAAAGAAGCTACTATCACAGAGTCAAGTCCATATTTAGTGCTAAATCCACGAAAGCATCAGTATCCATAAAAGATTTAACACAATCAAACTTAGGTGTCATACCTGACTCCTTACCATCGTCGGAATCCCAATCTTCAGAGTTGCATTTAATTCTTTCCAATAAATCCCACATGAATTCAATAGTCTTCATCATATAAGAACCAGCACAAGAAGTATCGAGCATGGTGCGATCATTGAGAGAAAGCCGAGCATGAAATTTTTGAATAATCATTTCTCTTGAAATCTCATGTTTGGGGCATGAATATAACATTGAATTAAGCCTCCCCCAAGCTTGAGCGATACTTTCTCCTTTGTGAGGCCAAAAATTATATATATAAAACGATCACGATGAACAAGATGCATAGGATAAAACTTCTGGTGAAATTCCAATTTCAATCGTTTATAGTCCCAGGACCCCATATCATCACATAGCCTATACCATGTCAATGCATCTCCCTTAAAAGATAAAGGGAAGACCTTCTTCTTAACAACATCATTGGGCATACCTGCAAGCTTAAATAATCCACAAACTTCATCCACATAGATAAGGTGTAAATCGGGATGCAATGTTCCATCTCCTGCAAAGGTATTAGCTAGCAGTTTCTCTACCATAACCGAAGGAATTTCAAAGTAAACATTTTTAGTAGGTTCAATAGGTCGAGGAGCAACTCTTTGCTCTACTGGTCGGGGTGATGATACCCCAAACAAGCCCCTCAAAGGATTATGTTCCATAGTAACAAGTGATAGTAAATTTCAGCACACTATATAAATGTTACCTTACCAAGTTCCACTCACCAAAGGCGCTTCACTCCCCGGCAACGGTGCCAGAAAAGAGTCTTGATGACCCACAAGTGTAGGGGATCTATCGTAGTCCTTTCGATAAGTAAGAGTGTCGAACCCAACGAGGAGCAGAAGGAAATTACAAGCGGTTTTCAGTAAGGTATTCTCTGCAAGCACTAAAATTGTAGGTAACAGATAGTTTTGTGATAGGATAATTTGTAATGGGTAACAAGAAATGAAAATAAATAAAGTACAGCAAGGTGGCCCAATACTTTTTGTAGCAAAGGACAAGCCTGGACAAATTCTTATAATGAGAAAAGCGCTCCCGAGGACACATGGGAATTATCGTGAAGCTAGTTTTCATCATGCTCATATGATTCGCATTCGTTACTTCGATAAATTGATATGTGGGTGGACCGGTGCTTAGGTAATGTCCTTTCTTGGACAAGCATCCCACTTATGATTAACCCCTATTGCAAGCATCCGCAACTACAAAATAAGTATTAAGGTAAACCTAACCATAGCATGAAACATATGAATCCAAATCAGCCCCTTACGAAGCAATGCATAAACTAGGGTTTAAGCTTCTGTCACTCTAGCAACCCATCATCTACTTATTACTTCACAATGCCTTCCTCTAGGCCCAAATAATTGTGAAGTGTCATGTAGTCGATGTTCACATAACACCACTAGAGGAGAGACAACATACATCTCATCAAAATATCGAACGAATACCAAATTGACATGACTACTAATAGCAAGACTTCACCCATGTCCTCTGGAACAAACGTAACTACTCACAAAGCATATTCATGTTCATAATCAGAGGGGTATTAATATGCAGTAAGGATCTGAACATATGATCTTCCACCAAATAAACCAACTAGCATCAACTACAAGGAGTAATCAGCACTACTAGCAACCCACAGGTACCAATCTGAGGTTTTGGTACAAAGATTGGATACAAGAGATGAACTAGGGTTTGAGAGGAGATGGTGCTGGTGAAGATGTTGATGGAGATTGACCCCCTCCCGATGAGAGGATCGTTGGTGATGACGATGGTGATGATTTCCCCCTCCCGGAGGGAAGTTTCCTCCGCAGAACAGCTCCGCCGGAGCCCTAGATTGGTTCCGCCAAGGTTCCGCCTCGTGGCGGCAGAGTTTCGTCCCATAAGCTTGCTTATGATTTTTTCCACGGTAAAAGACCTCATATAGCAAAAGATGGGCACCAGAGGGCTGCTAGGGGGCCCATGAGGCAGGGGCGCGCCCTGTAAGGGTTGGCGCGCCCCCACCCTCGTGGCCAGGGTGTGGGCCCCCTCTGGTACTTCTTCTGCTCAATAATTATCATTAATTGCAAAAATGACTTTCGTGGTGTTTCAGGACTTTTGGAGCTGTGCAGAATAGGTCTCCAATATTTGCTCCTTTTCCAACCCAGAATCCCAGCTGCCGGCATTCTCCCTCTTTATGTAAACCTTGTAAAATAAGAGAGAATAGCCATAAGTATTGTGACATAACGTGTAATAACAGCCCATAATGCAATAAATATCGATATAAAAGCATGATGCAAAATGGACGTATCAGGCACCCATCAAATCTAATAAGAGATGACTTGATCAACAACAATGCATGATGAAGGAATAAAACCATCATCGTGGAGCACATTCATATCAAAGTGGCGATCGATTTGATGGAGGTGTTTTTCACTATCGGGCTAGCTGGGAGATGTGGTCCTCGAGAAAATGCCATCTAAATATAGGCTATAGTTTGTGTGCAAGTCTGCACAATTTAGAAACCTAGTGTTCTGTTAGTATCTAAGGAACATGTTAACAACATAAATTCACAGAAGCAACAAGAAGGCCCGCCTTTGTTGAAGGCTACGAATAAATTAAAAGTTTCCATAAAACGGAAAAATGCTAGAATCATCTCGCTCTGACACTTTACTCTGAATCATCTATGAATCACTGGGCAAGAGAAGAGGATACAAAGAAAGTGAGCAGTTGAAATGGAATTTGGTTGCCTAGATTTAGAAAAATTGTATACCTGAGAGGGACCACCATTCATGATTCCTACATCGCTAGAGATTGGAAGGTTCTACGTATTTCGTTGAGCACCTCTAGTACACAATAAGCCAGAAAATCAACTATGTACCTCATGTAATTTAAAAGAAATCATGTACTACCATCGTATCAAATATAAGATGTTTTTGTATGGTAAACTAGTCTGAAAAAAGTTCTTGAATTTTGATACGGAGGTAATATATTTTTATAAATAAAAAACTAGAAAAAGGAAAAACAAAACCCCGAAAAAACTGCACATGGATCTGCTCCAGGCGTGTGGAATAAAGGATAAAAAGCGGCCGAAACCCGTGCAATGGCCGGCCACCAGCGCTGTACGCGTTACCGCCTATGTTGTGTGCCCTCCAATCAAGCATGCAAAGGCAAACCCTAATTAAGTGGCACCGGCTCTCCTGGGGCAGAATAACCTAGAGTGAGAATCCAATCGAAAGAAGGAAGACGGCGGATCGAGAGTGGCGGCGGACAAGAGGCCACATCATCGACGCCTCCATGATGTATACTATGCAATCTTCTTCTTGTAGACATTGTTGGGCTTCCAAGTGCAGAGGTTTGTAGGACAGTAGCAAATTTCCCTCAAGTGGATGACCTAACATTTATCAATCCGTGGGAGGCGTAGGATGAAGATGGTCTCTCTCAAGCAACCCTGCAACCAAATAACAAAGAGTCTCTTGTGTCCCCAACATACCCAATACAATGGTAAATTGTATAGGTGTACTAGTTCGCCGAAGAGATGGTGATACAAGTGCAATATGGATGGTAGATATAGGTTTTTGTAATCTGAAAATATAGAAACAACAAGGTAACTAATGATAAAAGTGAGCGTAAACGGTATTGCAATGCTAGGAAACAAGGCCTAGGGTTCATACTTTCACTAGTGCAAGTTCTCTCAACAATAATAACATAATTGGATCATATAACTATCCCTCAACATGCAACAAAGAGTCACTCCAAAGTCACTAACAGAGGAGAACAAATGAAGAGATTATGGTAGGGTACGAAACCACCCCAAAGTTATCCTTTCTGATCGATCTATTCAAGAGTCCGTAGTAAAATAACACGAAGCTATTCTTTCCGTTCGATCTATCATAGAGTTCGTACTAGAATAACACCTTAAGACACAAATCAACCAAAACCCTAATGTCACCTAGATACTCAAATGTCACCTCAAGTATCCGTGGGCATGATTATACGATATGCACCACACAATCTCAGATTCATCTATTCAACCAACACAAAGTACTTCAAAGAGTGCCCCAAAGTTTCTACCGGAGAGTCAAGACGAAAATGTTTGCCAACCCCTATGCATAAGTTCATTGAAACCGCAACTTGATCACCGAAACATACATCAAGTAGATCACGTGAATATCCCATTGTCACCACAGATAAGCACGGCAAGACATACATCAAGTGTTCTCAAATCCTTAAAGACTCCATCCGATAAGATAACTTCAAAGGGAAAACTCAATCCATTACAAGAGAGTAGAGGGGGAGAAACATCATAAGATCCAACTATAATAGCAAAGCTCGCGATACATCAAGATTGTATCACCTCAAGAACACGAGAGAGAGAGATCAAACACATAGCTACTGGTACATACCCTCAGCCCCGAGGGTGAACTACTCCCTCCTCGTCATGGAGAGCGCCGGGATGATGAAGATGGCCACCGGTGATGGATTCCCCCTCTGGCAGGGTGCTGGAATAGGCTCCTGAGAGGTTTTTGGTGGCTACAGAGGCTTGCGGCGGCGGAACTCCCGATCTATTGTGTTCCTCGATGTTTTTAGGGTATATGGACATATATAGGCGAAAGAAGTCGGCCAGGGGAGCCACGAGGGGCCCACGAGGGTGGGGGCGCACCCAGGGGGGTAGGGCGCGCCTGCCTGCCTCGTGGCCACCTCGAAGCTTCCCTTACTTCCACTCCAAGTCTCCTGGATTGCTTCCGTTCCAAACATAACTCTCTCGAAGGTTTCATTCCGTTTGGACGCCGTTTGATATTCCTTTTCTTCAAAACACTGAAATAGGCAAGAAAACAACAATTTGGGCTGGGCCTCCGGTAAGTAGGTTAGTCCCAAAAATGATATAAAAGTGTAAAGTAAAGCCCATAAACATCTAGAACAGGTAATATAATAGCATGGAACAATCAAAAATTATAGATACGTTGGAGACGTATCACTCCACAGGGCATATTAACCTTGGGCGATGACAATCTGAGCGAAGAGAAGAGAAGAAATTTGGAGAGTGCCTGCGGAGAAGCGGTCGTGTCCTTGGGCGAGGACGGGCGTTCCCTCGACCAGGTAATGAGCCCCGACATCATTCCCAATGGCAAGCATGGTGATGGATCCATCAACACAAGTACCTACTTTTGGAGCAAAGTTTTTCTTTGTCTCAACGAAGCCAACGAAAGTATGTAAGCCTTTCCATTCTCTATTGTTGAGCTACTTGTGATATCAATATTAGGTTGTCTGAAGTATCTAAGCTAGTGTAGGTGTTTATATTCATATCAAAATCGTCCAAAAAATACTTTCTTTCATATTATGATAGTACAGTGCTATTTAACCTCAAGATTTAGTAGCTTCTGAGCATTTACTTGCACTCAGTTCTGTGATCCTGATAATAATAATAATAACAGGGCAGCGCTAGGCGCCAATCGATCGATCCCGCATGCGAGATCGGTGGCCTGGCCGGCCACGTGATTTGGCCCTGCTAGCCGTCTGCTTGAACATGCTCCTCTCATACCCTCGCGGCTTGCCTTCCCTTGTCTGTTCTTGTCTACGCATCACATGCACCAGGTGCAGACGGTTTGACGCTCCAACTGTTGCTGCACCCTGCTCGAAGCTCACTGTCCCTCCACTCACAGCACCACCTCTGGTGTTGTCGTGCTGCTTCTCGGCGTGTCGCTTGACAATGAGCCTCTCATAGCACTGGTACTCGTTGGTGCTATACAAACGGTTTTTAACCCCTTTCCGCAACGGCATTTGGAACCATCGCCAAGTGAGTGTGGGTGATAGGGGGGGTCCTTCCCACATGACCCAGAAATCGTTGGGGATAGGCCCTCCTGGGACACCAAATGAGTTTGTGTGCGATCGGGTGACCCATGGAAACCCAATCATTTCCTTAGGTATGTACATCCCACACGGTGAATCCTACAAAACATTTCCGTAGGTATGTACATCCCATATGGTGAATCCCAGAAAAACATTTCCGTTCATATGTATATCACACACAATCAATCCAAGGAGTACGTTTCCGTTCTTATATACATCCCACACAGTGAATCCAGTGAAAAAGTTTCCGTTCATATGTACATCCCACACAGTCAAACCCAGGAAAACGTTTTCATTCGTATGTACATCCCAAATGATTAGGCCGCTATAGTCGTGTGAAAAAGGCGGACGTCAACATTTAATCTGCCGATATATTTGTGATAGGTACGTTATCACACACAGTTCAAGAATGTAAAATGTGTGCGGTGCCTCTACTAACGCCAATGTGTACATTTTCGTAACTATGTGTGATTGGTATTCCTATAACACACGCACACTGGTTTAAAATGTGTGCCGTATTACCATGAATCACACACGCATATGAGATGAAATCGTGTGTGAGTCCGAAGGGCATCACAAACGTTTTATGTCAAAGAACCGTCTGTTTTCTTTTTTCATCGCACACGCTGTTTTTTCTAACCGTGTGCGCATTATTTTATTCGCTCCTGTACAATTTTTTTGCTGTAATTTATTATTCGAATTGGAAATTTTGAAATATGAAACATGCATTCAAATTCTTAGCACAATTGTTCAACAACGAATTCATAAAGAAAATTGCCAGTACAATATGTTCAGTAATTACAGGATTAGACAACAATTAACTATGATGAACCACAATATTTACAGGCGGTAAAGGTGAAGAGACAAGTGTAAATCATTTTGACTGCCGATGTTGTTGAAGAAGCGAAATCCCCATAATGTGCCTTCCCGCATGCCATAGGCACGAACAACTTTTGTCCAACCCCTTGTGCCGATCGCCCGCTCATCCTTCACCGTCTTCAGTAAGACTTCTAGAGCATTATCATGGTAGCATGAATTATATACTTTAACCTTAGTTGCCTCCACTCCGGTCATATAGTTTGGAAGGTAATCATCAGTAAATAGATTCAAAAATCACTGAAAAGACAAAAATAACAGATCATGAGGTCTAATAGAGTAACTTGTTGCGGGTAGGGGGAAAAGGCAACAGATTACTTACCATCCTAAAATTCACTGGTGTCTTGGACAAAGTGTAAATAAAGAGCTTAACTCCCATCACCCATTTCTTTTGCCTAACAATCTTTCTTAGTTTCCTCACTTGACGCTTGTTCATGAATATCTCATTGCCCCATACGCAAAAGGGATCGAAGCGTGGATCAGTACCGCTCATATACGTACCTACAAGCAACCAGAAAATGTTAGAAGCTAAATGAGATTGCACAAATGATGTAAAATACAACTACCTACATTCCTAAGTACAAGTATTTTTTAGAGATTTCAATATGAACTACATATGGATGTATATAGAATTATAGATATAGTTTAGATTAGAATCTAGATTCACTCATTTTGCTCCTTATGTAGTCTATATTGGAATCTCTAAAAATACTTAAATTTAGGAATAGATGGTGTATAAGACATGGGATGCAGCTAACCTCGACGGCAAACAATAGCATCCCCCATTGTAGCCCTGTGTAAGTACATGGAAAGCCAAAGTTAACTATAACAGGGTTAACATCCACCAAAAATAGCAAATGGTAATAAAACGGCAACATCTGTAGGGATATCTTCATTGCGAAAGAGTAGCACAGTAGCAAAGGGTCGGATTAAAAAATGGATACAACTGTTAATTGCAACAGGCTTAACAACATCCTAATTCATATTTTGTAAGTTTGTAGCCATTGAAATACAACTGTTTAAAAATGGATACGACTGTTAAATGCAACAGGCTTAATGGCCATTGAAACCGGTACTGATAAAAATGCAATTGGCAGAGTTAAACATCACAAGGCAGGTGCTGCCAAAGCAGATAATGGCCCAGTTGTCTATAAAAAGGTAGGGAAAATAGCTAAAATGTGTTAGGCATGTTTACTACAAGATGCTTAAGACATCGACCGTACAAAACATAGCCATTAATTGCAACTGGTATTGGTAAGATTGAACTGGTGAGCTCATACTTGGTAAGTCCTAAGAGGTAGTTGCTGGGGCACTTCATCTTGGCCAGAGCCCGCTGATAACCCACAAGTGTAGGGGATTGCAACAGCTTTCGAGGGTAGAGTATTCAACCCAAATTTATTGATTCGACACAAGGGAAGCCAAAGAATATTCTTAAGTATTAGCAGTTGAGTTTTCAATTCAACCACACCTAGATAACTTAGTATCTGCAACAAAGTATTTAGTAGCAAAGTAGTATGATAATAATGGTAACAGTGGCAAAAGTAAAGATAGCAGTTTTGTACTAGTTGTAACAGTAGCAACGGAAAAGTAAATAAGCGAAGCACAATATGTGAAAAGCTCATAGGCATTGGATCAGTGATGAATAATTATGTCGGATGCGATTCCTCATGTAATAGCTATAGCATAGGGTGACACAGAACTAGCTCCAGTTCATCAATGTAATGTAGGCATATATTCCGAATATAGTCATACATTCTTATGGAAAAGAACTTGCATGTCATCTTTTGTCCTACCCTCCCGTGGCAGTGGGGTCCTAGTGGAAACTAAGGGATATCAAGGCCTCCTTTTAATAGAGAACCGGAACAAAGCATTAGCACATAGTGAATACATGAACTCCTCAAACTACGGTCATCATCGAGAAGTATCCCGATTATTATCACTTCGGGGTTGTTGGATCATAACACATAATAGGTGACTATAGACTTGCAAGATAGGATCAAGAACTCACATATATTCATGAAAACATAATAGGTTCAGATCTGAAATCATGGCACTCGGGCCCTAGTGACAAGCATTAAGCATAGCAAAGTCATAACAATATCAATCTCAGAACATAGTGGATACTAGGGATCAAACCCTAAGAAAACTAACTTGATTACATGGTAAATCTCATCCAACCCATCACTGTCCAGCAAGCCTACGACGGAATTACTCACGCACAGCGGTGAGCATCATGAAATTGGTGATGGAGGATGGTTGATGATGACGACGGCGACAAATCCCCCTCTCCGGAGCCCCGAACGGACTCCAGATCAGCCCTCCCTAAAGAGATTAGGGCTTGGCGGCGGCTCCGTATCGTAAAACATGATGAAACTTTCTCTCTGATTTTTTTCTCCGCGGAACGGAATATATGGAGTTGGAGTTGAGGTCGGTGGAGCATCAGGGGGCCCACGAGACAGGGGGCGCGCCCAGGGGGGAGGGCGCGCCCCCACCCTCGTGGACAGGGTGTGGGCCCCCTGGCCTTGATTCTTTCGCCAGTATTTTTTATATTTTCCAAAATTTATCTCCGTGGATTTTCAGGTCATTCTGAGAACTTCTGTTTTCTGCACAATAAACAACACCATGGCAGTTCTGCTGAAAACAGCGTCAATCCGGGTTAGTTTCATTCAAATCATGCAAATTAGAGTCCAAAACAAGGTCAAAAGTGTTTGGGAAAGTAGATACGTTGGAGACGTATCAACTCCCCCAAGCTTAAACCTTTGCTTGTCCTCAAGCAATTCAGTTGATAAACTGAAAGTGATAAAGAAAAACTTTTACAAACTCTATTTGCTCTTGTTGTTGTAAATATGTAAAGCCAACATTCAAGTTTTCAGCAAAGATTATGAACTAACTATACTCACAATAACACTTAGGTCTCACATTTACTCATATGAATGGCATAATCAGCTAGCGAGCAATAATAATAAAACTCAGATGAAAACACTTTCTCAAAACAACCATAATATGATATAACAAGATGGTATCTCGCTAGCCCTTTCTGAGATTGCAAAACATAAATGCAGAGCACCTTTAAAGATCAAGGACTGACTAAACATTGTAATTCATGGTAAAAGAGATCCAGTCAAGTCATACCCAATATAAACTAATAGCAATGAATGCAAATGATAGTGTGCTCTCCAGCGGGTGCTTTTTAATAAGAAGGTGATGACTCAACATAAACGTAAATAGATAGGCCCTTCGCAGAGGGAGGCAGGGATTTGTAGAGGTGCCAGAGCTCGATTTTAAAATAGAGATGAATAACATTTTGAGCGGCATACTTTCACTGTCAATGCAACAACTATGAGATGGCAATATCTTCCATACTACATACATCATAGGCGGTTCCCAAACAGAATGGTAAAAGTTTATACTCCCCCACCACCAAGAAGCATCAATCCATGGCTTGCTCGAAACAACGAGTGCCTCCAACTAACAACAACCCTGGGGTGTTTTGTTTAATTATTTTGATTTGGTTTGATCTTTTTTATAATGGGACTGGGCATCCTGGTTACCGCCATTTTCTCGTGAATGAGGAGCGGAGTCCACTCCTCTTGAGAATAACCCACCTAGCATGGAAGATACAGACAACCCTAGTTGAAACATGAGCTGCTCGAGCATACAAAACAAAATTTCATTTGAAGGTTTGGAGTTTGGCACATACAAATTTACTTGTAACGGCAGGTAGATACGACATATAGGAAGGTATGGTGGACTCATATGGAATAACTTTGGGGTTTATGGAGTTTGGATGCACAAGCAGTATTCCCGCTTAGTACAGGTGAAGGCTAGCAAAAGACTGGGAAGCGACCAACTGAGAGAGCGACAACAGTCATGAACATGCATTAAAATTAATTTACACCGAGTACAAGCATGAGTAGGATATAATCCACCATGAACATAAATATCGTGAAGGCTATGTTGATTTGTTTCAACTACATGCATGAACATGTGCCAAGTCGAGTCACTCAATTCATTCAAAGGAGGATACCATCCCATCATACCACATCACAATTATTTTAATAGCATGTTGGCACGCAAGGTAAACCATTATAACTCATAGCTAATTAAGCATGGCACAAGCAACTATAATCTCTAAATGTCATTGCAAATATGTTTACTTCATAATAGGCTGAATCAGGAACGATGAACTCATCATATTTACAAAAACAAAAGAGGTCGAGTTCATACCAGCTTCTCTCATCTCAATCAGTCCATCATAAATCATCATTATTGCCTTTCAGTTGCACAACCGAATGATGTGTATAATAATAGTAGTGCACGTGCATTGGACTAAGCTGGAATATGCAAGCATTCAACTCAAGAGAGAAGACAAAGTAATATGGGCTCTAAGTTAAATAAACAATCATGCATATGAGAGCCACTAAACATTTTCAATATGGTCTTCTACTCTTGACCCTCAAAGGAAAGAAAAGAAATAGAGCTATTTACACGGGAAAGCTCCCAACAAGTAAAAGAAGAACGAGAAATATTTTTGGGTTTTCATTTTAATTACTACTACAAGCATAGAAATTAAACTAACTAATTTTTGTGGTTTTTCTTAAGGTTTATCGAACACACAAGAAGAAGGCTAGAAAAATAAATGAAACTAGCATGGATAATACAATGAAAGAGTATGAGCACCGACAACTAGAATAATGTGTGAACATGAATGTAAGGTCGTTGAGAAATACGTACTCCCCCAAGTTTAGGCTTTTGGCCTAAGTTGGTCTATTGCCAAGGACCGCGACTACTCTCCCCGGTGTACTGAGGGGTGTAATCAGGATACCACTGACTAGCGATCTCCTCCGGATCCCACTGATAAGATGATGAACGATAAGGGTCCAGTGGAGCTTCCGGCTCAGGCTCTGGAGCGGATGCCTGTCCTCGATGAGCGTACACCACTTCCGGTGAGACAAGATAATTATCTGCAATCAAATCAAACAAGAGAGGCATAGGCAGGATAATAATCTCATTGTGTTTCTTATTAAATCTCAAGTTATACAAGAGCATCTTATCATAATTATGAACAATAAACTCATGTGCTACCATGATCTTGTAATCTAAAAGGTAAGGAGGCAATATTGTCTCCTCTTTCTCATGGTGCCTAATAGGTATCTCAAAATGTTTAGCAAGACATGCAGCATAGATACCTCCAAAGATGGGGCCTTTTGTACGGTTCAGGCTTAGCCGTTTAGCAATAACGGCACCCATACTAAAACTATTATCACTGAACAAGGCATGGAATAGAATAATAATATCAGGAACACTGAAGTTTCCACTATTTCCACGACCAATTAAGCATCGACTAGCAAATAAGGCAAAGTAGCGTAAAACAGGAAAGTGTATGCTAGAGATTCTTGCATCGGAACCCTTTGGGATCCCCTACAGTAATGGTGTTAACAAAGCCATCCACATCTTTACGATGTGGTTCATCTAATCTGTCTTCAAAGGGTATTCTACATACCGCGCAAAAATTACGTAAAGACATTTCCTTGAATTCATCATATAAATGAAATGATACTGATGGAGGTGACTTCTTAGGATAATAATAAAAGTTTTGCACGAAAGTATTGGTGAGTAAGAGATACTGATCGATCCAGTCGTGGAGGAAGTCGGTGAGGCCTGCATTTTCAATCAAAGAATAAAAGTCTTCATAAATCCCGGCTTCTCTCAAGAAATTATCACAAGGCCATTCACATGGCCGTATTTCCGCTACGCGAGGAAGATTATACTTGGCCTTTTCCTTCTCTTTAGCTTGTTTTTCCTAGGAACTTTGGCTAGAAGAGCCCCTCAAAAATCTCCTTATCATTTTCTGTTTTTTTTTGAAATTTTTAGTAACTTCAAAATAAAAGAGAATATATCTAAACAAGATTGGTAGCAACTACTCCTACAAGTGCCCAGAGCCTATATCATGCATTAGAATTACTTGGGACCTCATAAATTTGACATGCAAGCTCAAGAACAGGGTCACCTATGCAGCAAAAATTTGCAATGAATAAAGCACTAGAACAAAAACTAATTGGACCAATGGAGGAGTCACATACCAAGCAACAATCTCCCAAAGCAGTTTTGTGAATGGAGCTTTGAGCAAGGAGATCAAAAATCGCAGCAAAATGAGCTAGAACTCGTGCTTGAGCTGGATGGGGATTTTTTTGGGGAAGAAGATGGAGTGTGTGGGTGCAAGAATAAGTGGAGGGGGCCACCATGGGCCCACGAGACAGGTGGCACGCCCAGGGGGTGTGGGCGCGCCCTCCACCCTCGTGGCCAGGTTCTTGCCCCCTCTGTAGTGTTTTCAGTGCCTAAAATCCTCAAATATTCCATAAAAAATCATACTAAATTTGCAGGGCGTTTGGAGCACTTTTATTTTCGGGATATTTTTTATTGCATAGATAAATCAGAAAACAGATATATAATACTATTTTTGCTTTATTTATTCTAAATAACAGAAAGTAAAAGGAGGGTACATAAGGTTGTGCCTTCTAGTTTCATCCATCTCATGATCATCAAAATGAATCCACTAACAAGGTTGATCAAGTCTTGTTAACAAACTCATTCCGAATAACACGGAACCGGAGAATTTTCGAATAACACTAAGTTACCTCAACGGGGATATGAACATCCCCAACAATAAGAATATCATACTTTTTCTTGACAGTAGGAAGAGGAAATTCAAAACCTCCAATGATGATAGTTGGAACTTTTCCAATAGAATTGATGCTATGAACTTGAGATTGTTTCCTCGGAAAGTGTACGTATGCTCATTACCATTAACATGAAAAGTGACATTGCCTTTGTTGCAATCAATAACAGCCCCTGCAGTATTCAAAAAGGGTCTACCAAGGATAATCGACATACTATCGTCCTCGGGAATATCAAGAATAACAAAGTTCGTTAAGATAGTGACATTTGCAACCACAATAGGCACATCCTCACAAATACTAACAGGTATAGCAGTTGATTTATTAGCCATTTGCAAAGATATTTCAGTAGGTGTCAACTTATTCAATTCAAGTCTACGATATAAAGAGAGAGGCATAACACTAACACCGTCTCCAAGATCACATAAAGCAGTTTTAACATAATTTCTTTTAATGGAGCATGGTATAATGGGTACCCCTGGATCTCCAAGTTTCTTTGATATTCCACCCTTAAAAGTATAATTAGCAAGAATGGTGGAAATTTCAGCTTTCGGTATCTTTCTTTTATTTGTAATGACATCCTTCATATACTTAGCATAAGGACTTAATTTAAGCATACCAGTTAAGCACATACGTAAGAAGATAGGTCTAATCATTTCAGCAAAGCACTCAAAATCCTCATCATCCTTTGTCTTGGATGGTTTAGGAGGAAAGGGCATGGGTTTCTGAACCCATGGTTCTATTTCTTTACCGTGCTTCCTAGCAACAAAATCTCTCTTATCATAACGTTGATTCTTTGATTGTGGGTTATCAAGATCAACAACAGGTTCAATCTCTACATCATTATTATTGCTAGGTTGAGCATCAACATGAACATTATCATTAACATTCTTACCAGGTTCATGTTCATCACCTGATTGTGTTTCAGCATCAGAAATAGAAATATCATTGGGATTCTCAGGTGTGTCTACAACAGGTTCACTAGAAGCATGCAAAGTCCTATCGTTTTTCTTTTTCTTCTTTTTGGAAGAACTAGGTGCCTCTAAATTATTTCTCTGAGAATCCTGCTCAATTCTCTTAGGGTGGCCTTCAGGATACAAAGGTTCCTGAGTCATTCTACTAGTTCTAGTAGCCACTCTAACAGCAAAGTCATGTTTATTATTTAATTCATCAAGCAAATCGCTTTGAGCTTTAAGTACTTGCTCAGCTTGAGTGGTAACCATAGAAGCATATTTGCTAATGAGTTTAAGTTCACCTTTAACTCTAGCCATATAATCACTCAAGCGTCCTATCTCGAAAGCATTATTCTTTAATTCTCTACCAACATAAGCATTAAAACTTTCTTGTCTAGCCATAAAGTCATCAAATTCATCTAAGCATGGGCTATGAAATTTAGTAGAGGGAATTACAACTTTATCATATCTATAGAGAGATTTTACCTTTACTACCCGTGTCGGGTTATCAAGACAATGTGGTTCTTCAACAGGCGGTATATTAAGACCATGTATTTCTTCAATAGGTGGTAAACTCTTAACATCTTCAGCTTTAATACCTTTTTCTTTCATAGATTTCTTTGCCTCTTGCATATCTTCAGGACTGAGAAATAGAATGCCCGTCTTCTTTGGAGTGGGTTTAGGAATAGGCTTAGGAGTTGGCTCAATTGCCTCAGGAATTGGCTCAGGAAGAGTCCAATTATTTTCATTTGTCAACATATTATTCAATAGTAATTCAGCCTGGTCGACTGTTCTTTCCCTGAAAACACAACCAGCACAACTATCCAAGTAATCCTTGGAAGCATCGGTTAGTCCATTATAAAAGATATCAAGTATTTCATTTTTCTTAAGAGGATGATTAGGCAAAGAATTAAGTAATCGGAGAAGCCTCCCCCAAGCTTGTGGGAGACTCTCTTCTTTGATTTGCACAAAATTATATATTCCCCGCAAGGCAGCTTGTTTCTTATGAGCAGGGAAATATTTAGCAGAGAAGTAATAAATCATATCCTGGGGACTACACGCACAACCAGGATCAAGAGAATTAAACCAAGTTTTAGCATCAACCTTTAATGAGAATGGAAATATCTTAAGGATATATTAATAGCGAGACTTCTCATCGTTAGTAAATAGGGTGGGTATATCATTTAACTTGGTAAGATGAGCCACAACAGTTTCAGATTCAAGGCCATAAAAAGGATCAGATTCAACCAAAGTAATAATCTCAGGATCAACAGAGAATTCATAATCCTTATTAGTGACACAGATAGGTGAAGTATCAAAAGTGGGGTCAGGTTTCATTCTAGCATTAAGAGATTGATGCTTCCATTTAGCTAATAACTTCTTAAGATCATATCTATCTTTGCAAGCAAAAATAGCTCTAGCAGCTTCTTCATTCATAACATAACCCTCAGGAACAACAGGCAATTCATAATCAGGGGGAGAACTTTCATCATCACTATCATCAATAATAGCATCTTCAATATTTTCATTCCCCCTAACTCTAGCAAGTTGTTCATCAAGAAATTCACCTAATGGCAAAGTAGTATCACGCACAGAAGTAGTTTCATCATGCATAGCAGAAGTGGCATCATCAATAACATGCGACATATCAGAATTCATAGCAGTAGCAGGTTTAGGTGTCGCAAGATTACTCAAAATAGAAGGAGAATCTAGTGCAGAGCTAGATGGCAGTTCCTTACCTCCCCTCGTAGTTGAGGGAAAAACCTTTGTTCTTTTGTCTTTCAAGTTCCTCATAGTGATCAACACATGTAAATCCCAGGTGACTCAAAGAATAGAGCTATGCTCCCAGGCAATGGCGCCAGAAATTAGTCTTGATAACCCACAAGTGTAGGGGATCGCAACAGCTTTCGAGGGTAGAGTATTCAACCCAAATTTATTGATTCAACACAAGGGGAGCCAAAGAATATTCTTAAGTATTAGCAGTTGAGTTGTCAATTCAACCACCCCTGGATAACTTAGTATCTGCAGCAAAGTATTTGGAAGCAAAGTAGTATGATAATAATGGTAGAAGTGGCAAAAAGTAAAGATAGAAGTTTTGTAGTAGTTGTAACAGTAGCAATGGAAAAGTAAATAAGCGAAGCACAATACGCGAAAAGCTCGTAGGCATTGGATCAGTGATGGATAATTATGTCGGATGCGATTCCTCATGTAATAGCTATAAATAGGGTGACACAGAACTAGCTCCAGTTCATCAATGTAATGTAGGCATGTATTCCGAATATAGTCATACATGCTTAGGGGCTTCCAGAACTTTATCCGGCCCCGAGTCTCTTTGAGACGACACCTCGGTGTCGTGCCCGGACTTCGAAAAAGGAATCCCCGGAGGCGTCTCGCTCGCCACAGCATTCGAGCTCAATGAATCCTCTGTTGAGGATTGTCCGGCAGGAGACCTTGTCGGGCTGTGTGAGATATGGCGACAGTTAAAACTACAATACCCGAACAACCTTGGATACATAGGCGTATTTGGATTTCGGTCACTTACGATTTTCCTAGGGGCTGGGCGTCGGGATCCCACTCCGGCCTGTTATCGGCAGCCAGGGTGGATGCCTCTGGAGGGGAACCTCGCCTTCTCTTGGGCGACTTGGCCTCCAGGGACGGGGAAGTTGCACGTTTCTTCCTGCCGGCGGAGCGAGGCTCCTCCTCCTCCGCCTCCTCCTCTTCGTCTTCGGAAGAAGGAGCATCGCTAGAGCCTTTGGACCGGGTGTCCGGAGCCTCGCGACAACGGAGGCCACTCCGGGTCTTCTTGACCTGCTTGGGGGCCTCCTTCTTGGGCGCCTTGTGAGGTGCAGGGACCAACATCTTCGTCAGAAGAGGTCCGGCCGGTTCCTCCGGCATTGGGGCCGGACATTGTATCCGCTCCACCCTTTTTATCCATCCCTAAAGCCACAATGAAGGACGATTAAAACACCCCCCTTATGACATGTCGGCTGAAGCCTGGACGGACGGGGCGTGGCTATAACTTACCGGGCTTGCAGAATGGGATAATTGATACCCTAGGTCCTCAGAAGAGTCCGGCCATGATTTGCTGGACTTAAAGAGCACCTTCCAGATATCCTCGTGGGAGGAATCATGGAGCTCCCGGAGGGTTTGGTGCTCGGATGGGTCGAATTCCCATAAAGTACAGGCTCGACGCTGGTAAGGGAGAACCAGGCGAACTAGCATCACCTGGACCACGTAAACAAGCTTGACGTCCTTGTCGACCATATTCCGAACACGCGTTAGGAGCAGTGACAGCTCATCGGATGAGCACCAGTTTTGGCCCTTCTTGGGCCAGGATGTAAGCCGCAGTGGAGCTCCGAATCTGCTCAGGAGCTCCTGCTCATTCTTCGCCGCGTGGTTCGGTGATATAAAACCACTGCTGCTGCCATTCCTTGACGGAGTCGTTGAAAGTGCCCTTCGGCCAAACGACCTTGGGCATCTTGCTCACCATGGCGCCGTTGCACTCGGCATGTTCGCCACTCACCACATTGGGCTTCACATTGAAAATCTTCAACCACAGGCCGAAGTGAGGCGGAATCCGGAGGAAGGCCTTGCATGCGATGATGAACGTCGAGATATTGAGAAAAGAGTTGGGGGAAAGATCATGAAAATCAACCCCATAGTAATACATGACTCCACGTACAAAGGGGTGGAGGGGAAACCCGAGCCCGCGGATGAAATGGGGAAGGAACACGACTCTCTCGTGGGGCTCCGGAGTAGGGACAACCTGTCCCGCCGGTGGGAGACAGTGGCCAATCTCCTTGGCCAGATACCCGGCTTCCCGGAGCTCCTTGATATCCTTCTCCCAGACGGTAGAGGCCATCCATTTGCCTCCTGCTCCGGATCCGGACCTCTTTGGAAACCCTCTCTTCCATGGAAAAGAAATGCACTCGGGCGTTAGGGCTCGAGCAGAGGGAAGTTAGTTAGCGGAAGGAGAAGGCGTGGGTAAAAGAGGAAGATGCCCTATCTCTTTATAAGAGAAGGTAAGAGCTTTTTGCGCCTCCCCACTTGCCTGGTGGAACCCACTCGCCTCCCGTTTGCCGCGATTAGCGGTACGGTTGGATTACCCATACCCGTATTGATGAGAATCCCATGATAAGGGGACACGATCTTCGCTTCGACAAGACGTGCTCAGGAAACCGCCTCGAAGTATACGCTATGGCTGGTTGTGGGGAAAACGGTTCAGATAATAACCTAACCATAATAACATATCCCGTCGCCTAAAAAGTTGTCAACTGATGTATCATTCTCTCTACGGTGGTATGTGAAGATCATTTTGCAGATCCGGACACAGATTACGTGTTCGATAATTACCTTGGAGTATTCGGAGGAGGAACCCGCCTTGCAATGCCGAAGACAAGACTGCGCGCCGGCTCATCGTCATTGAAGCCTAGTTCAGGGGCTACTGAGGGAGTCCTGGATAAGGGGGTATCCGGATAGCCGGACTATGTACATCGTCCGGACTGTAGAAGCATCAAGACACAAGACTCAAGACTTCGGCTCGTGTCCGGATGGGACTCTCCTTTGCATGGAAGACAAGCTTGGCGACCCGGATATTATGTTTCCTTCCTTGTAACCAACTCCATGTAAACCCTAGCTCTCTAGTGTCTATATAAACCGGAGGGCATGGTCCTTAGAAGGCCGATCACAATTAAAATCATACCATCATAGGCTAGCTCTTAGGGTTTAGCCTCTATGATCTCGTGGTAGATCTACTCTTGTATTCCACATATCTTCAATATTAATCAAGCAGGAAGTAGGGTTTTACCTCCATCGAGAGGGCCCGAACCTGGGTAAACATTGTGTCCCTTGCTTCCTGTTACCATCAGCCTAAGACGCACAGATTGGGACCCCCTACCCGAGATCCGCCGGTTTTGACACCGACATAAATAGCATAGCATACTTTATAGAACTTATGATTGAGGCATAGGGAATGACTTTCCATTCTCTTTATTTTCTGTCATGGTCGGGTTTTGAGTCTTACTCAACTTCACACCTTGCAACACAGGCAAGAACTCCTTCTTTGGCTGTTCCATTTTGAACTACTTCAAAAACTTATCAAGGTATGTACTCATTGAAAAATCTTATCAAGCGTCTTGATCTATCTCTATAGATCTTGATGCACAATGTGTAAGCAGCTTCACCGAGGTCTTTCTTTGAAAAACTCTTATTCAAGTATCCTTTTATGCTATCCAGAAATTATATATCATTTCCAATCAACAATATGTCACCCACATATAATATTAGAAATGCTACAGAGCTCCCACTCACTTTCTTGTAAATACTGGCTCCTCCAGAAGTCTGTATAAAACCATATGATTTGATCAACTCATCAAAGCATATATTCCAACTCCGAGATGCTTGCACCAGTCCATAGATGGATCGCTGGAGCTTGCACATTTTGTTAGCACCTTTAGGATTGACAAAACCTTCTGGTTGCATCATATACAACTCTTCTTTAATAAATCCATTAAGGAATGCAGTTTTGACATCCATTTGCCAGATTTCATAAAATGTGGCAATTGCTAACATGATTTGGACAGACTTAAGCATCAACATGAGTGAGAAAATCTAATTGTATTCAACACCTTGAACTTGTCGAAAAACTTTTTGCGACAAGTCGAGCTTTATAGATAGCAACACTACTATCAGCATATGTCTTCCTCTTGAAGATCCATTTATTTTCTATGGCTTGCCAATCATCAGGGAAGTCCACCAAACTCCACACTTTGTTCTCATACATGGATCCCATCTCAGATTTCATGACCTCAAACCATTTCGCGGAATCTGGGCTCACCATCGCTTCCTCATAGTTCGTAGGTTTATCATGGTCTAGTAACATGACTTCCAGAATAGGATTACCGTACCACTCTGGTGCGGACCGTACTCTGGAAGACCTACGAGGTTCTATAGTAACTTGATTTGAAGTTTCATGATCATCATCATTAGCTTCCTCACTAATTGGTGTAGGCATCACTTGAACTGATTTCAGTGATGAACTATTTTCCAATTCGGGAGAAGGTACTATTACCTCATCAAGTTCTACTTTTCTCCCACTCACTTCTTTCGAGAGAAACTCCTTCTCTAGAAAGGATCCATTCTTAGCAACGAATGTTTTGCCTTCAGATCTTTGATAGAAGGTGTACCCAACAGTTTCCTTTGGGTATTCTATGAAGACGCATTTCTCCTATTTGGGTTCAAGCTTATCAGGTTGAAACCTTTTTCACATAAGCATTGCAACTCCAAACTTTAAGAAACGACAGCTTAGGTTTATTGCTAAACCATAGTTCCTACGGTGTCATCTCAACGGATTTAGATGGTACCCTATTTAAAGTGAATACAGTTGTCTCTAATGCATAACCCCAAAACGATAGTGGTAAATCGGTAAGATACATCATAGATCGCACCATATCCAATAAAGTGCAGTTACGACGTTCGGACACACCATTACGCTGTGGTGTTCCATGTGGCGTGAGCTGTGAAACTATTCCATATTGTTTAAAATGAAGGCCAAACTCATAGCTCAAATATTCATCTCTACGATCAGATCATAGAAACTTTATTTTCTTGTTACGATGATTTTTCCACTTCACTCTGAAATTCTTTGAACTTTTCAACTATTTCAGACTTATGTTTCATCAAGTAGATATACGCATATCTGCTCAAATCATCTGTGAAGGTCAGAAAATAACGATACTTGCCACGAGCATCAACACTCATTGGACCGCATACATCGGTATGTATTATTTCCAACAAGTCAATAGCACGTTCCATTGTTCCGGAGAACGGAGTTTTAGTCATCTTGCCCAAAAGGCACGGTTCGCAAGCATCAAATGATTCATAACCAAGTGATTCCAAAAGTCCATCTTTATGGAGTTCCTTCATGCGCTTTACACCAATATGACCCAAACGGCAGTGCCACAAATAAGTTGCACTATCATTATTAACTTTGCATCTTTTGGCTTCAATATTATGAATATGTGTATTACTACGATCGAGATCCAACAAACCGTTGGGTGTATGACCATAGAAGGTTTTATTCATGTAAACAGAACAACAATTATTCTCTAACTTAAATGAATAACTGTATTGCAATAAACATGATTAAATCATATTCATGCTCAACACAAACATTAAATAACACTTATTTAGTTTCAACACTAATCCCAAAAGTATAGGGAGTGTGCGATGATGATCATATCAATCTTGGAACCATTTCCAACACACATCGTCACTTCACCTTTAACTAGTCTCTGTTCATTCTGCAACTCCCGTTTTGAGTTACTACTCTTAGCAACTAAACCAATATCAAATACCGAGGGGTTTCTATGAACACTAGTAAAATACACATCAATAATCTGTATATCAAATATACCTTTGTTCACTTTGCCATCCTTCTTATCCGCCAAATACTTGGGGCAGTTCCACTTCCAGTGACCAGTCCCTTTGCAGTAGAAACACTCAGTTTCAGGCTTAGGTCCAGACTTGGGCTTCTTCACTTGAGCAGCAACTTGCTTGCCGTTCTTCTTGGAGTTCCCCTTTTTCCCTTTTCCCTTTTATTGAAACTAGTGGTCTTTGTCAACTAAGGATGGCAATTTTATCCATGGACATGGATATCCATGGATATCCGACCCGAATGGATAGGGTTTGGATATGCTTTTGTGTCCATGGGTGGTGCCCAAACCCGACCTGATTGTTCATGGGTAGGGCATGGATATAATCTTGTACCCATGGATATACCCAAACCCGACCCGATAGAATGACTTAATGGGAAAAATTCTGCTACCCCTGCCCCACGTTCACATCTCCCACGGCAATTTTACACCTTTCTATCTGAAACATGCATAAGAAATTACACAATCCCCATCGTAACTTTTATAAGTTGACAGTCAATCCCCTCTGAAACATACTCCAACACCCCTTCCCTTATCTTTATCTCCTTCTTAAATGACTCGTCATTCTCATCTGTTAGAAAAATACTAAATGATCTTAGGTTGTTACTGGATGTTGATTTACCATAAGTGAAGCCTAGCCTGCCACGAGGTGAAGAATGGAAGAGTTTATGTTAATATGGTGTTAAGTCTTATTTATATGTCTCGAGAGGACCCAATGGATATCCAGTGGATATGGATATCCATCGGATTTGGACCTGGACATAATTTTTCACCCATGGATTTTTTCATGGGCGGGCAAAGACTGTCTTCATGGATATGGATATGGATTTGATATTGTTCAACCCGATCCAAACCCGGCGCATTGCCATCCTTATTGTCAACCATAAACACTTGATGCTCTTTCTTGATTTCTACCTTCACCGATTTCATTATCACGAAGAGCTTGGGAACTATTTCCGCTATCCCTTGCATTTTATAGTTCATCACGAAGTTCTAGTAACTTGGTGATGGTGACTAGAGAACTATGTCAATCACTATCTTATCTGGAAGATTAACTCCCACTTGATTCAAGTGATTGCAGTACCCAGACATTCTGAGCACATGCTCACGAATTGAGCAATTCTCCTCCATCTTTTAGCTATAGAACTTGTTGCAGACTTCATATCTCTCAACTCGGGTATTTGCTTGTAATATTAACTTCAACTCCTGGAACATCTTATATGGTCCATGACGTTCAAAACGTCTTTGAAGTCCCGATTCTAAGCCGTTAAGCATGGTGCACTAAACTATCAAGTAGTCATCATATTGAACTAGCCAAACGTTCATAACGTCTGCATCTGCTCCTGCAATAGGTCTGTCACCTAGCGGTGCATCAAGGACATAATTCTTCTGTGTAGCAATGAGGATAAACCTCAGATCACGGATCCAATCCGCATCATTGCGACTAACATCTTTCAACTTAGTTTTCTCTAGGAATAAATCAAAATAAAACAGGGGAGCTAAACGTGAGCTATTGATCTACAACATAGATATGCTAATACTACCAGGACTAAGTTCATGATAAATTAAAGTTCAATTAATCATATTACTTAAGATCTCCCACTTAGATAGACATCTCTCTAATCCTCTAAGTGATCACGTGATCCATATCAACTAAACCATAACCGACCATCACGTGAAATGGAGTAGTTTTCAATGGTGAACATCACTATGTTGATCATATCTACTATATGATTCATGCTCGACCTTTCGGTCTCAGTGTTCCGAGGCCATATCTGCATATGCTAGGCTCGTCAAGTTTAACCTGAGTATTCTGCGTGTGCAAAACTGGCTTGCACCCGTTGTAGATGGACGTAGAGCTTATCACACCCGATCATCACGTGGTGTCTGGGCATGACGAACTTTGGCAATGGTGCATACTCAGGGAGAACACTTTTATCTTGAAATTTAGTGAGAGATCATCTTATAATGCTACCGTCAATCAAAGCAAGATAAGATGCATAAAAGATAAACATCACATGCAATCAATATAAGTGATATGATATGGCCATCATCATCTTGTGCTTGTGATCTCCATCTCCGAAGCACCGTCATGATCACCATCGTCACTAGCGCGACATCTTGATCTCCATCATAGCATCGTTGTCGTCTCACCAACTATTGCTTCTACGACTATCGCTACCGCTTAGTGATAAAGTAAAGCAATTACAGGGCGATTACATTGCATACAATAAAGCGACAACCATATGGCTCCTGCCAGTTGCCGATAACTCGGTTACAAAACATGATCATCTCGTACAATAAAATATAGCATCATGCCTTGACCATATCACATCACAACATGCCCTGCAAAAACAAGTTAGACGTCCTCTACTTTGTTGTTGCAAGTTTTACGTGGCTGCTACGGACTGAGCAAGAACCGTTCTTACCTACGCATCAAAACCACAATGATAGTTCGTCAAGTCAGTGCTGTTTTAACCTTCTCAAGAACCGGGCGTAGCCACACTCGGTTCAACTAAAGTTGGAGAAACTGACACCCGCCAGCCACCTGTGTGCAAAGCACGTCGGTGGAACCAGTCTCGCGTAAGCGTACGCGTAATAACAGTCCGGGCCGCTTCATCCAACAATACCGCCGAACCAAAGTATGACATGCTGGTAAGCAGTATGACTTGTATCGCCCACAACTCACTTGTGTTCTACTCGTGCATATAACATCTACGCATAAAACCTGGCTCGGATGCCACTGTTGGGGAACGTAGTAATTTTTCAAAAATTTCCTACGCACACGCAAGATCATGGTGTTGCATAGCAAGGAGAGGGGAGAGTGTGTCCACGTACCCTCGTAGACCGAAAGCGGAAGCATTAGCACAACACAGTTGATGTAGTCGTACGTCTTCACGGTTTGACCGATCAAGCACCGAAAGCACGGCACCTCCGAGTTCTTGCACACGTTCAGCTCGATGACGTCCCTCAAACTCCGATCCAGCCTAGCTTCGAGGGAGAGTTCCGTCAGCACGACGGCGTGGTAACGATGATGATGTTCTACCGATGCAGGGCTTCGCCTAAGCACCGCTACGATATTATCAAGGAGGACTATAGTGGAAGGGGGGGCACCACACACGGCTAAGAGACCAATGATCAATTGTTGTCCCTAGAGGTGCCCTCCTTCCCCCGTATATAAAGGAGGGAGGGAGAGGCCGACCCTAGAGGGGGCGCACCAAGTGTGGGGAGTCCTACTAGGACTCCCAAGTTCTAGTAGGATTCCCCTTTCCTTTCCGGAGTAGGAGAGAAGGAAAGAGGGGGAGAGGGAGAAGGAAAAGGGGGCTGCACCCCTTGTCCAATTCGGACCAGGGGGGGGGGGGCGCACGCCTCCTTCCTTTTGGCCTCTCTCCTCTATTCCCGTATGGCCCAATAAGGCCGATATGCTCCCCGGCGAATTCCCGTATCTCTTCGGTACTCCGAAAAATACCCGAATCACTCGAAACCTTTCCGAAGTCCGAATATAGTCGTCCAATATATCGATCTTTAAGTCTCGACCATTTCGAGACTCCTCGTCGTGTCCCCGGTCTCATCTGGGACTCCGAACTACCTTCGGTACATCAAAACACATAAACTCATAATATAACCGTCATCAAACTTTAAGCATGCGGACCCTACGGGTTCGAGAACTATGTAGACATGACCGAGACACGTCTCCGGTCAATAACCAATAGAGGAACCTGGATGCTCATATTGGCTCCCACATATTCTACGAAGATCTTTATCGGTCAAACCGCATAACAACATACGTTTGTTCCCTTTGTCATCGGTATGTTACTTGCCCGAGATTCAATTGTCGGTATCTCAATACCTAGTTCAATCTCGTTACCAGCAAGTCTCTTTACTCGTTCCGTAATACATCATCCTGCAACTAACTCATTAGTTACAATGCTTGCAAGGCTTATAGTGATGTGCATTACAGAGTGGGCCCAGAGATACCTCTCCGACAATCGTGGTGACAAATCCTAAGCTCGAAATATGCCAACCCAACAAGTATCTTCAGAGACACCTGTAGAGCACCTTTATAATCACCCAGTTACGTTGTGACGTTTGGTAGCACACAAAGTGTTCCTCCGGTAAACGGGAGTTGCATAATCTCATAGTTATAGGAACATGTATAAGTCATGAAGAAAGCAATAGCAATATACTAAACGATCAAGTGCTAAGCTAACGGAATGGGTCAAGTCAATCACATCATTCTCCTAATGATGTGATCCCGTTAATCAAATGACAACTCATGTCTATGGTTAGGAAACTTAACCATCTTTGATTCAACGAGCTAGTCAAGTAGAGGCATACTAGTGACATTATGTTTGTCTATGTATTCACACATGTACTAAGTTTCCGGTTAATACAATTCTAGCATGAATAATAAAGATTTATCATGAAATAAGGAAATAAATAATAACTTTATTATTGCCTCTAGGGCATATTTCCTTCAGTCTCCCACTTGCACTAGAGTCAATAATCTAGTTCACATCACCATGTGATTTAACACCAATATTCACATCTGTATGTGATTAACACCCATAGTTAACATCGTCATGTGACCAACACCCAAAGGGTTTACTAGAGTCAATAATATAGTTCACATTGCTATGTGATTAACACCCAAAGAGTACTAAGGTATGATCATGTTTTACTCGTGAGAGAAGTTTAGTCAACGGGTCTGTCACATTCAGAGCCGTATGTATTTTGCAAATATTCTATGTCTACAATGCTCTACACGGAGCTACTCTAGCTAATTGCTCCCACTTTCAATATGTATCCAGATTTAGACTTAGAGTCATCTGGATTGGTGTAAAAGCTTGCATCGATGTAACTCTTTACGACGAGCTCTTTTATCACCTCCATAACCGAGAAACATTTCCTTAGTCCTCACTAAGGATATTCTTGACCGCTGTCCAGTGATCTACTCCTAGATCAAAATTGTACTCCCTTGCCAAACTCAGAGTAAGGTATACAATAGGTCTGGTACATTGAGGGAGTCCTGGATAAGGGGGTATCCGGACAGCCGGACTATATACATCGTCCAGACTGTAGAAGCGTCAAGATACAAGACTCAAGACTTCGGCTCGTGTCCGGGTGGGGCTCTCCTTTGCATGGAAGACAAGCTTGGCGATCCGGATGTTATGTTTCCTTCCTTGTAACCGACTCCATGTAAACCCTAGCTCTCCGGTGTCTATAAACCGGAGGGCATGGTCCTTAGAAGGCCGATCACAATTACAATCATACCATCATAGGCTAGCTCTTAGGGTTTAGCCTCTACGATATCGTGGTAGATCTACTCTTGTATTCCACATATCTTCAATATTAATCAAGCAGGAAGTAGGGTTTTACCTCCATCGAGAGGGCCCGAACCTGGGTAAATATTGGGTCCCTTGCTTCCTGTTACCATCAGCCTAAGACGCACAGATTGGGAACCCCTACCCGAGATCCGCCGGTTTTGACACAGACATTGGTGCTTTCATTGAGAGTTCCTTTGTGTCGCCGCTTCGAGGCTTGATGGCGTCTTCAATCGTCAACAACACGGTCCAGGGTGAGACTTTTCTCCCCGGACATATCTTTGTGTTCGGCGGCTTCGCACTGCGGGCCAATTCGCTTGGCCAGTTGGAGCAGATCGACAGCTTCGCCCCTGGCCACCAGATCAGGTTCGGAAACTTGAGCCATACGGCGGATAGCCGCAGAGACTTGATCTTCGACGGATTCGAGCCTGCGCCAGGAGCGCCGGACAGCCACGACGAGCATGGCCTAGACCTGCTATCGGACAGTGCCCGGGACATCATCCCCGAAGCAGCCTTAGATCTAAATGCAGGTCAGGTTGCGTTTCCTATGGACGGAGGGCTGGACCCCGCCCCGCGGGCCGCACACTTATCGGCGGTGGAGCCGAACGTGGGTCTCACCTCTGTGGAGACCTATAACCCTGGGTCCCCGGACTCATATGCAGTTGTTGGTCCGGGTCCGCTCACTCTCGAGCCAGCCGAGCTAGGCTGGGCTCCGGTAATGGAGTTTACCGCTGCGGACATCTTTCAGCACTTGCCCTTTGGTGATATGCTAAACTCATGGAAGTCTCTCTCTTTGTCAGGAGGCTCCGGGCCGAACTATGTCCGGCTTGAGGGTGAAGCAGGCGACGAAGGGATTCGCTGCCCACCCACCACCCACTTTGTCGCCATGATCAACGATTTAACCGACGTGCTCGACTTTGACTTCGAAGACATTGACGGTACGGACGACGATGCAGGAGACATACAGGAGCCACCGCCCACAGGGCGGTGGACAGCCACCTCTTCAAACGATATATACATGGTGGACACTTCGAAAGAAACCAACGACGATGAGGCAGTGGAGGACAACCCCTCGGGAGGAAAAGCAAAATATGGGCGTCTCTGACGCCACTCCAAGCCCTGCCACAACAATACCGGTCCCGGTGATGATCCGGATAGTACCGAAGAGGAATACAGTCCTGATCAGCCGACCATCATGCAGGCCGTACAGGCCATGGTGGGATACTTGGAAAGGAACAACTATACACCCCCCTCCGAAGACGAGGTAAGCCTCGACAATGACGAATTTGGCGTGCCTGAAGACCTAGTGGAACAAGTTCGCTTTAGGCGACGACTCATAGCCACTGCAAAGAATCTACAAAGGAAGCAAGAGCAGCTTGGACCAAGATCCTGGCCACCGAGAAGTACAGACTCGACCGCCCTAACAAAGGGCACACACGGCACAACTGGCTACCTCAACCTAAGCAGGAACATCAAAGGCACACAACCCGACGTCCGCATACCACTACGGTCCAAACCAGCAAGAAGGATACACGAAGAAGCAGCCTCAAGCCCCGGAGCAACGGTCATAAACGGTGAATCAGGGAAGCTGGTATCAAGTTCAGCAAATCCTAGTCCGGTCAACGGACAAGGAAGAGCTCAAGCCTATTCGGCCCAAGCTACGAACTCGATCAGCCGTGCGAAATTCACAGTACTCCCAAAAGAACGGCAAAACATACTAATAGAGAATGCCGGATCTCCAAAGTAAAGCAACTGGGCGTGTGCCGGAAACATTGAGGGGAGGCGCTTAGTCAAAAGCCCCCCCCAGCACAACAGTATGGCCGACCGCCCCCTACCATACAAACCACCGCAATTCAATTGCATACCCCCAGACCTAACAGTCCAGGGGCTCCTCAAACAATAAAAGCCCGCCCAAGCGGGCGTACAAATATACACCTTCTACAAGGTGCCAGGCACAAAGGCCAGGATCATTGGCCCGCCACCCTAACAGTTGTTTTCCGATAACCAAATAAGGCCGCGCTATTGGCGCATTCCCCCTTTGTGGTATCACACCATATGATAACAAGATGAACCACGTTGGCTAGATTCCACGTGGTAAATCATCAGGCCAGCACCGGTAATACGCTCACGCCTGCGTGCAGAGCCAAACCCCGCCCTCAGAAGCGGGGATCATACAGCTGCAAGAGTAGCAAGTCGCGCATGACTGTCAATATTTTGATATGACAGCCAACTATCCGGACACCAACTGAGGAGTCCGGGCTGCTTCTTGAATGACGGCTGGGGTCATTTGGGTCCGATCAGGAACCTTTGGACCAACCACAGGAGGACGTTCGACGCCCTCCGCTCACTTACCTTCACAAACTAACTCTTATGCAGAACATGTTTGGCGGCGGGAAGTCGGCCCGGACACACAAGGACAGGACCATGCAGGTAGACGGCAGTTTGGATTCACTTTTGATCCATTCACAGCCCCCTGCAGTCCGGCCACCACAGGTTCCGCCAGAAAACCATCTCTTTTTATAATCATAAATCGCACTCATATGCATGGACATATCATATTACTGCAATGCGTAGACTTCACTAAACATGCACCGGTCGTCATTTATCATCGACGCCTCTTTGCCATAAAAGTGGCAGCCATGTTTCATGTTACGCCCGGTTATGCCAGGGGCTCCACAGTACGACAATAAAGTCCGACCACCTTCTCGGTCGCTCGACACCCCGAACTTATAGCACTATATGCATCATCTCCGAATCATGTCTTGTGTCATTGGTTGGGTTTGCCCGACTCCCATGTTTTGGTACCTTATGTTCCGTTCCGCCGACTAAGGTAGCACTGGGAGAACTACTGCGATTGTGTCCCGTTTTTGCCGGACGAGCACCTCAGTAGAGAAAGCCGAAAACCGACTATCATGATGCGGCGAGAGCTGGTCAGCTGTTCGAGAGATTGGAAAATCCTTAAAGATTCATTCCGCACAATGCCACTATAAAATGTAGATTGTGACAGATCGGTCTACCGATCAGGCACCAATAGAGCCCCTAGTCCGGCCTTCCGGACACTAGGGGCTGCGCCGACCATACTCGTATTCCTATGGCTAAGTGAGAGTAGTAAAGCCCTGTTGTCCGATTGCCTGGTTCATGGTGAGAAACGCCTCCTCATAAGGACCCAACAATGGGATAAAGAGTGTTCATAAATACCCCGAACACCCCCGTACTTCTCTCGTGGGGGCTGAAGCCGACGACTGGCCAACTCTTAGAATTTATATACAATAAATAGCCGCAAAGGAAGAACACATGTTCAAACCAAATTGGCAACATATAATAAAAGTGCCATTATACCATATTACAAATGATGGCAAAAATGCCCTCAGGGAAATATAATGTCTTTGGTGCACTTGTCCGCCGCCAGGCGGGCACCCTTCATTACACCTTCATAATACAGTTCGGGCTTGCGATGCTCCTTACCCTCTGGTGGCCCCTTAGTTATCAGCTTTTCTGCGTCAAGCTTCCCCCAATGCACATTTGCATGGGCAAGCGCCATTCGCGCACCTTCTATACAGACTGATCGCTTGATAATATCAAGCCGAGGACAGGCGCCCACAATACGCTTGACGAGTCCGAAGAAACTGCTGGGAATTGGCTGTGCAGGCCACAGCCGGATGACCAAGTCCTTCATGGCTAGTTTGGCCGTCTGGTGCAGTTCGACCAGCTGTTTCAGCTGATCGATAAAAGGCACCGGATAGTTCGGCGCTAGATACTGCGACCAGAAGTTCCTCCTCGCAGACTCCCTCTCCTCAGACCAGTAAAATTGGGCTGCATCTGATATGCTACGAGGCAGATCCGCAAACACTTCGGCAAAATCAAGAATTCAGCTTGCCGCTTAGAGTTCTCCATATTATAACATCATAACGGCCATAGATACAACAAGCCTTACCAGCCGCAACTTTTCGGGCCTCTTGAATGTCCCGTACAGCACCTCGGGCTTCTTCCCGAGCATCTTCCGCGGCTTGGAGAGCTTGGGCGAGTTCGGATTCTTTACCTACTAAACTCTGCTCCAAGCTCTTGCTTTTCATCACAACATCCTGAAGCTCCCGCTCAGCTATGACGACCCTGGCCTCATGTTTTTCACGCAGAGCCTGTTCGGCGGCAGCCTTCTCTTGGGCATCAGCCGCCGCTTTCTTGAGCGCCTCATATTCGGCACTCGCTCCTAGGGCGCATAACATAAATACTTTTCAAATAGGCACACTTATTGATTTGTGCCCAACGCAAGACAATGTCTAAACATACCTTGCCTCTCCTCCAATTGCTTCTTCACATGGCCAAGTTCTCCTTCGGCCCGTCTCAGGCTCTCTTTCAGCTCGGACACTTCCGCATCACGAGCGGCCGTCCTCTACACAGATGCTTGTTTTCAAAAACATGGGTATACACTGAGGATTTGATCCCCTGCCTGGCTTTCTTTTTTCCGGATGGTGTATCAGGGGCTACTCCTCATATCATACTAATTCTTTAAAGGTTCCTTAGAAACCATACCTCAAAGGCCTTTATAAGGCCAAGACAGGACTCATTCAGCCCGCTTTCGGCAGCCTGAATCTTTCCAACCACCGCACCCATAAGGGTCCGATGTTCATCAATGACAGACGCGTTCTTTAATGTTGTCAATAGACCGCCCGACAGCTCGGCGTATATTGAGGTAGCCGGCGAAGTAGGCAAACCTCCCTCCATGGAGGATGGCCACTGGCCCGATCCTGGAACCTTAGGGGCCTCCAGAACTTTATCCGGCCCCGAGTCTCTTTGAGACGACACCTCGGTGTCGCGCCCGGACTTCGAAAAGGGAATCCCCGGAGGCGTCTCGCTCGCCACAGCATTCGAGCTCAATGAATCCTCCGATGAGGATTGTCTGGCAGGAGACCTTGCTGGGTTGTGTGAGATATGGCGACAGTTAAAACTACAATACCCGGACAACCTTGGATACATAGGCGTATTTGGATTTCGGTTACTTACGATTTTCCCAGGGGTTGGACCTCGGGATCCCACTCCGGGCTGTTATCGGTAGACAGGGTGGATGCCTCTAGAGGGGAACCTCGCCTTCTCTTGGGCGACTCGGCCTCCAGGGACGATGAAGTTGCACGTTTCTTCCTACTGGCGGAGCGAGGCTCCTCCTCCTCCGCCTCCTCCTCTTCGTCTTCGGAAGAAGGAGCTCCCTAGAGCCTTTGGGCCGGGTGTCCGAAGCCTCGCGACAACGGAGGCCACTCCGGGTCTTCTTGACCTGCTTGGGGGCCTCCTTCTTGGGCGCCTTGTAAGGTGCAGGGACCAGCATCTTCGTTAGAAGAGGTCCGGCCGGTTCCTCTGGCAGTGGGGCCGGACAATGTATCCGCTCCACCCTTTTTATCCATCCCTAAAGCCACAATGAAGCACGATTAAAACGCCCCCCTTATGATATGCTGGCAGAAGCCTGGACAGACGGGGCGTGGCTATAATTTACCGGGCTTGTAGAATGGGATAATTGATTCCCCTGGTCCTCAGAAGAGTCCGTCCATGATTTGCTGGACTTAAAGAGCACCTTCCAGATATCCTCGTGGGAGGAATCATGGAGCTCCCAGAGGGTTTGGTGCTCGGATGGGTCGAATTCCCATAAAGTAAAGGCTCGACGCTGGCAAGGGAGAACCAGGCGAACTTGCATCACCTGGACCACGTCAACAAGCTTGACGTCCTCGTCGACCATATTCCGAACATGCGTCAGGAGCAGTGACAACTCATCGGACGAGCACCAGTTCGGCCCCTTCTTGGGCCAGGACGTAAGCCGCAGCAGAGCTCCGGATCTGAACTCAGGAGCTGCTGCCCATTCTTCGCCGCGTGGTTCGGTGATATAAAACCACTGCTGCTGCCATTCCTTGACGGATTCGTTGAAAGTGCCCTTCGGCCAAACGACCTTGGGCATCTTTCTCACCATGGCGCCGCCGCACTCGGCGTGTTCGCCACTCACCACCTTGGGCTTCACATTGAAAATCTTCAACCACAGGCCGAAGTGAGGCGGAATCCGGAGGAAGGCCTCACATGCGACGATGAACGTCGAGATATTGAGAAAAGAGTTGGGGGAAAGATCATGAAAATCAACCCCATAGTAATACATGACTCCACGTACAAAGGGGTGGAGGGGAAACCCGAGCCCGCGGATGAAATGGGGAAGGAACACGACTCTCTCGTGGGGCTCCGGAGTAGGGACAACCTGTCCCGCCGGTGGGAGACGGTGGCCAATCTCCTTGGCCAGATACCCGGCTTCCCGGAGCTCCTTGATATCCTTCTCCCGGATGGTAGAGGCCATCCATTTGCCTCCTGCTCCAGATCCGGACATCTTTGGAAACCCTCTCTTCGATGGAAAAGAAATGCGCTCGGGCATTAGGGCTCGAGCAGAGGGAAGTGAGTTAGCGGAAGGAGAAGGCGTGGGTAAAAGAGGAAGATACCCTATCTCTTTATAAGAGAAGGTAAGAGCTTTTTGCGCCTCCCCACTTTCCTGGTGGAACCCGCTCGCCTCCCGCTCGCCGCGATTAGCGGTACATTGGATTACCCATACCCGTATTGATGAGAATCAAGTGATAAGGGGACACGATCTTCGCTTCGACAAGACGTGCTCAGGAAACCGCCTCATAGTATACGCTATGGCTGGTTGTGGGAGAAACGGTTCAGATAATAACCTGACCATAATAACATATCCCATCGTCTAAAAAGTTGTTAGCTGAAGTATCATTCTCTCTACGGTGGTATGTGAAGATCATTTTGCAGATCCGGACACAGATTACGTGTTCGATAATTACCTTGGAGTATTCGGAGGAGGAACCCGCCTTGCAATGCCGAAGACAAGACTGCGCGCCAGACTCATCATCATTGAAGCCTGGTTCAGGGGCTACTGAGGGAGTCCTGGATAAGGGGGTATCCAGACAGCCGGACTATATACATCGTCCGGAGTGTAGAAGCATCAAGATACAAGACTCAAGACTTCGGCTCGTGTCCGGATGGGACTCTCCTTTGCGTGGAAGACAAGCTTGGCGATCTGGATATTATGTTTCCTTCCTTGTAACTGACTCCATGTAAACCCTAGCTCTCTGGTGTCTATATAAACCGGAGGGCATGGTCTTTAGAAGGCCGATCACAATTACAATCATACCATCATAGGCTAGCTCTTAGGGTTTAGCCTCTACGATCTCGTGGTAGATCTACTCTTGTATTTCACATATCTTCAATATTAATCAAGCAAGAAGTAGGGTTTTACCTCCATCGAGAGGGCCCGAACCTGGGTAAACATTGTGTCTCTTGCTTCCTGTTACCATCAGCCTAAGACGCACAGATCGGGACCCCCTACCCGAGATCCGCCGATTTTGACACCGACATACATAGCATAGCATACTTTATAGAACTTATGATTGAGGCATAGGGAATGACTTTTCATTCTCTTTATATTTTCTATCATGGTCGGGTTTTGAGTCTTATTCAACTTCACACCTTGCAACAAAGGCAAGAACTCCTTCTTTGACTATTCCATTTTGAACTACTTCAAAAACTTATCAAGGTATGTACTCATTGAAAAATCTTATCAAGCGTCTTGATCTATCTCTATAGATCTTGATGCACAATGTGTAAGCAGCTTCACCGAGGTCTTTCTTTGAAAAACTCTTATTCAAGTATCCTTTTATGCTATCCAGAAATTATATATCATTTCCAATCAACAATATGTCATCCACATATAATATTAGAAATGTTGCAGAGCTCCCACTCACTTTCTTGTAAATACTGGCTCCTCCAGAAGTCTGTATAAAACCATATGATTTGATCAACTCATCAAAACATATATTCCAACTCCGAGATGCTTGCACCAGTCCATAGATGGATCGCTGGAGCTTGCACATTTTGTTAGCACCTTTAGGATTGACAAAACCTTCTGGTTGCATCATATACAACTCTTCTTTAATAAATCCATTAAGGAATGCAGTTTTGACATCCATTTGCCAGATTTCATAAAATGTGGCAATTGCTAACATGATTCGGACAGACTTAAGCATCGACACGAGTGAGAAAATCTCATTGTATTCAACACCTTGAACTTGTCGAAAAACTTTTTGCGACAAGTCGAGCTTTGTAGATAGGAACACTACTATCAGCGTCTGTCTTCCTCTTGAAGATCCATTTATTTTCTATGGCTTGCCAATTATCAGGCAAGTCCACCAAAGTCCACACTTTTTTCTCATACATGGATCCCATCTCAGATTTCATGACCTCAAACCATTTCGTGGAATCTATGCTCATCATCGCTTCCTTATAGTTTGTAGGTTTATCATGGTATAGTAACATGACTTCCAGAATAGGATTACCGTACCACTCTGGTGTGGACCGTACTCTGGAATACCTACGAGGTTCTGTAGTAACTTGATTTGAAGTTTCATGATCATCATCATTAGCTTCCTCACTAATTGGTGTAGGCATCACTTGAACTGATTTCAGTGATGAACTATTTTCCAATTCGGGAGAAGGTACTATTACCTCATCAAGTTCTACTTTTCTCCCACTCACTCCTTTCGAGAGAAACTCCTTCTCTAGAAAGGATCCATTCTTAGCAACGAATGTTTTGCCTTCGGATCTGTGATAGAAGGTGTACCCAACAATTTCCTTTGGGTATTCTATGAAGACGCACTTCTCCTATTTGGGTTCGAGCTTATTAGGTTGAAACCTTTTTCACATAAGCATTGCAGCTCCAAACTTTAAGAAACGACAGCTTAGGTTTATTGCTAAACCATAGTTCATATGGTGTCGTCTCAATGGATTTAGATGGTACCCTATTTAAAGTGAATACAACAGTCTCTAATGCATAACCATAGATCGCACCATATCCAATAAAGTGCGGTTACGATGTTCGGACACACCATTACACTGTGGTGTTCCATGTGGCGTGAGCTGTGAAACTATTCCACATTGTTTAAAATGAAGGCCAAACTCGTAGCTCAAATATTCATCTCTACGATCATATCATAGGAACTTTATTTTGTTGTTACGATGATTTTTCCACTTCACTCTGAAATTCTTTGAACTTTTCAACTATTTCAGACTTATGTTTCATCAAGTAGATATACGCATATCTGCTCAAATCATCTGTGAAGGTCAGAAAATAACGATACTTGCCACGAGCATCAACACTCATTGGACCGCATACATCGGTATGTATTATTCCAACAAGTCAATAGCCTGTTCCATTGTTCTGGAGAATGGAGTTTTAGTCATCTTGCCCAAAAGGCACGGTTTGCAAGCATCAAATGATTCATAACCAAGTGATTCCAAAAGTCCATCTTTATGTAGTTTCTTCATGCGCTTTACACCGATATGACCCAAACGGCAGTGCCACAAATAAGTTGCACTATCATTATTAACTTTGCATCTTTTGGCTTCAATATTATGAATATGTGTATTACTACGATCGAGATCCAACAAACCATTGGGTGTATGACCATAGAAGGTTTTATTCATGTAAACAGAACAACAATTATTCTCTAACTTAAATGAATAACCGTATTGCAATAAACATGATCAAATCATATTCATGCTCAATGCAAACACCAAATAACACTTATTTAGTTTCAACACTAATCCCGAAAGTATAGGGAGTGTGCGATGATGATCATATCAATCTTGGAATCATTTCCAACACACATCGTCACTTCACCTTTAACTAGTCTCTGTTCATTCTGCAACTCCCGTTTTGAGTCACTACTCTTAGCAACTGAACTAGTATCAAATACCGAGGGGTTGCTATGAACACTAGTAAAATACACATCAATAATCTGTATATCAAATATACCTTTGTTCACTTTGCCATCCTTCTTACCCGCCAAATACTTGGGGCAGTTCCACTTCCAGTGACCAGTCCCATTGTAGTAGAAACACTCAGTTTCAGGCTTAGGTCCAGACTTGGGCTTCTTCACTTGAGCAGCAACTTGCTTGCCGTTCTTCTTGAAGTTCCCCTTTTCCCTTTTCCCTTTTCTTGAAACTAGTGGTCTTTGTCAACCATCAACACTTGATGCTCTTTCTTGATTTCTACCTTCACCGATTTCATTATCACGAAGAGCTTGGGAATTGTTTCTGTTATCCCTTTTATTTTATAGTTCATCAGGAAGTTCTAGTAACTTGGTGGTGGTGACTAGAGAACTTTGTCAATCACTATCTTATCTGGAAGATTAACTCCCACTTGATTCAAGTGATTGTAGTACCCAGACATTCTGAACACATGCTCACTAATTGAGCAATTCTCCTCCATCTTTTAGCTATAGAACTTGTTGGAGACTTCATATCTCTCAACTCGGGTATTTTCTTGAAATATTAACTTCAACTCCTGGAACATCTTATATGGTCCATGACGTTCAAAACGTCTTTGAAGTCCCGATTCTAAGCCGTTAAGCATGGTGCACTAAACTATCAAGTAGTCATCATATTGAGCTAGCCAAACGTTCATAACGTCTGCATCTGCTCCTGCAATAGGTCTGTCACCTAGCGGTGCATCAAGGACATAATTCTTCTGTGCAGCAATGAGGATAAACCTCAGATCGCGGATCCAATCCGCATCATTGCTACTAACATCTTTCAACTTAGTTTTCTCTAGGAACATATCAAAATAAAACAGGGGAGCTAAACGCGAGCTATTGGTCTACAAGATAGATATGCTAATACTACCAGGACTAAGTTCATGATAAATTAAAATTCAATCAATCATATTACTTAAGAACTCTCACTTAGATAGACATCTCTCTAATCCTCTAAGTGATCACGTGACCCATATCAACTAAACCATAACCGAGCATCACGTGAAATGGAGTAGTTTTCAATGGTGAACATCACTATGTTGATCATATCTACTGTATGATTCACGCCCGACCTTTCGGTCTCAGTGTTCCGAGGCCATATCTGCATATGCTAGGTTCGTCAAGTTTAACCTCAGTATTCTGCATGTGCAAAACTGGCTTGCACCCGTTGTAGATGGACGTAGAGCTTATCACACCCGATCATCACGTGGTGTCTGGGCACAACGAACTTTGGCAATGGTGCATACTCAGGGAGAACACTTTTATCTTGAAATTTAGTAAGAGATCATCTTATAATGCTACCGTCAATCAAAGAAAGATAAGATGCATAAAAGATAAACATCACATGCAATCAATATAAGTGATATGATATGGCCATCATCATCTTGTGCTTGTGATCTCCATCTCCGAAGCACCGCCATGATCACCATCGTCACCGGCGCGACACCTTGATCTCCATCGTAGCATCGTTGTCGTCTCACCAACTATTTCTTCTATGACTATCGCTACCGCTTAGTGATAAAGTAAAGCAATTATAGGGAGATTACATTGCATACAATAAAGCGACAACCATATGGCTCCTGCCAGTTGCCGATAACTCGGTTACAAAACATGATCATCTCATACAATAAAATATAGCATCATGCCTTGACCATATCACATCATAACATGCCCTGCAAAAACAAGTTAGACGTCCTCTACTTTGTTGTTGCAAGTTTTATGTGGCTGCTACGGGCTGAGCAAGAACCGTTCTTACCTACGCATCAAAACCACAATGATAGTTCATCAAGTTAGTGTTGTTTTAACCTTCTCAAGGACCGGGCGTAGCCACACTCGGTTCAACTAAAGTTGGAGAAACTGACACCCGCCAGCCACCTGTGTGCAAAGCACGTTGGTAGAACCAGTCTCGCGTAAGCATACGCGTAATGTCAGTCCGGGCCGCTTCATCCAACAATACCGCCGAACCAAAGTATGACATGCTGGTAAGCAGTATGACTTGTATCGCCCACAACTCACTTGTGTTCTACTCGTGCATATAACATCTACGCATAAAACTTGGCTCGGATGCCACTGTTGGGGAACGTAGTAATTTCAAAATTTTCCTACGCACACGCAAGATCATGGTGTTGCATAGCAACGAGAGGGGAGAGTGTGTCCACGTACCCTCGTAGACCGAAAGCGGAAGCGTTAGCACAACACGGTTGATGTAGTCGTACGTCTTCACGGTCCGACCGATCAAGCACCGAAAGCACGGCACCTCCGAGTTCTTGCACACGTTCAGCTCGATGACGTCCCTCAAACTCCGATCCAGCCGAGCTTCGAGGGAGCGTTTCGTCAGCACGACAGCGTGGTGACGATGATGATGTTCTACCGACACAAGGCTTCGCCTAAGCACCGCTAGGATATTATCGAGGAGGACTATGGTGGAAGGGGGGTATTGCACACGGCTAAGAGACAAATGATCAATCGTGGTCTCTAGAGGTGCCCCCTGCCCCCGTATATAAAGGAGGGAGGGAGAGGCCGGCCCTAGAGGGGGCGCGCCAAGTGTGGGGAGTCCTACTAGGACTCCCAAATTCTAGTAGGATTCCCCTTTCCTTTCCGGAGTAGGAGAGAAGGAAAGAGGGGAGAGGGAGAAGGAAAAGGGGGCTGCACCCCTTGTCCAATTTGGACCAGAGGGGGGCGCCCGCCTCCTTCCTTTTGGCCTCTCTCCTCTATTCCCGTATGGCCCAATAAGGCCCATATGCTCCCCGGCGAATTCCCGTAACTCTTCGGTACTCTGAAAAATACCCGAATCACTCGAAACCTTTCCGAAGTCCGAATATAGTCGTCCAATATATTGATCTTTATGTTTCGACCATTTCGAGACTCCTTGTCGTGTCCCCGATATCATCCGGGACTCCGAACTACCTTCGGTACATCAAAACACATAAACTCATAATATAACTGTCATCGAACTTTAAGCATGCGGACCCTATGGGTTCGAGAACTATGTAGACATGACCGAGACACGTCTCCGGTCAATAACCAATAGCGGAACCTGGATGCCCATATTGGCTCCCACATATTCTATGAAGATCTTTATCGGTCAAACCGCATAACAACATACGTTTGTTCCCTTTGTCATCGGTATGTTACTTGCCCGAGATTCGATCGTCGGTATCTCAATACCTAGTTCAATCTCGTTACCGGCAAGTCTCTTTACTCGTTCCGTAATACATCATCCTGCAACTAACTCATTAGTTACAATGCTTGCAAGGCTTATAGTGATGTGCATTACAGAGTGGGCCCGGAGATACCTCTCCGACAATCGGAGTGACAAATCCTAATCTCGAAATACGCCAACCCAACAAGTACCTTCAGAGACACCTGTAGAGCACCTTTATAATCACCCAGTTATGTTGTGACGTTTGGTAGCACACAAAGTGTTCCTATGGTAAACGGGAGTTGCATAATCTCATAGTTATAGGAACATGTATAAGTCATGAAGAAAGCAATAGCAACATACTAAACGATCAAGTGCTAAGCTAACGGAATGGGTCAAGTCAATCACATCATTCTCCTAATGATGTGATCCTATTAATCAAATGACAAGTCATGTCTATGGTTAGGAAATTTAACCATCTTTGATTCAACGAGCTAGTCAAGTAGAGGCATACTAGTGACATTATGTTTGTCTATGTATTCACACATGTACTAAGTTTCCGGTTAATACAATTCTAGCATGAATAATAAACATTTACCATGAAATAAGGAAATAAATAATAACTTTTTTATTGCCTCTAGGGCATATTTCCTTCAGGCACCATGCCAGGCGTCATGTTTTTCAATCATTTATTTCATTTCTTCTATAGTTGAAAACCCAATAAACAAACAGTTATGGTTGACTATTGCCACATATTTCATCAAAATATCTGTCCATTCCTTGTAAAAGGCATGAGAATTTACTAAATGGCACGAGCATTGTTTTCCAGACCATTCTTGTGCACCCTTTCATGCACCGGTTGTTTGAACTTGAATTGTGTGCATTAATGCCTAGAAAATGCACATGATCCCCTAAATATGGTAAATGAACCTGGAAAAGTGTCAAATTTGAACATGGTGATTTGCAGGGTGTATGTTCATCTTAGAAAAAAACTCATGGACAAAGGACAAAGGAAATTTGGATCCTCCTTCAATCTTGGTGATTTCCCTCTCGAAACCATGAAACTTCCTCGGTGATGGTTCAATTTATGAAAGGCGCGCATGACGACATAAGGATAACATTCTCAAATTTTTACTAGGCCACGGTGAGGCCATACCATGGCACCACGCAAGGCGTCATGTTTTTCAAGCATTTATTTCATTTTTTGTATAGTTGTTACCCAGTAAATGACGCGTTTATGCTTGACTATTGCCACACATTTCCTTGAAATATCTGTCCATTCCTTGTAAAAGGCATGAGAATTTACTAAATGGCACGAGGATGGTTTTCCAGACCGCTCTTGTGCACCTTTTCATGCACCGATTGTTTGAATTTGAATTATGTGCATTAATGCCTAGAGAATGCAAATAATTCCCTAAATATGGTAAATGAACACGGAAAAGTGTCAAATTTTGAATGTGGTGATTTGCAGGGTGTATGTTCATCATAGAAAAAAATTCATGGACAAAGGACAAAGGAAATTTGGATCCCCCTTCAATCTTGGTGATTTCCCCCTCGAAGCCATGGAACTTTCTCGGTGATGGTTCAATTTATGAAAGGCGTGCATGGCGACATAAGGAAAACATTCTCAAATTTTTACCAGGGCATGGTGAGGCCGAACCATGGCACCACGCCAGGCGTCATGTTTTCCAAGCATGTATTTCATTTTTGTATACATTAATTCCGGGTTCGTTTGGCATTTTTTATACATTAATTGAATTTCTGGGTATTTAATATGCATAATTCAAATTTGAACTACAAGCACATGCTCCAGTGCACCAAAGTTGGTTGAAAAATCACATGTGTGTCCTTGGGTGAATTTCTAGGTCCCATGCAAGAAATGGGAATGAAATTCAAACATCTGGGCGTCGTGGCTCGGCCGGAAAGATTGAGAAACTTGGTTTTTTAATTCATGTAAATACAAAACATGCCTGGAAATCATGAAACTTGGCATGGTATCATGACATGGCACTAACATACTGCGGTAATTTTTTTGGCCGAATTTGGACAAGCTTTGGTATAAGCTGCTTGCAAACCGGAGCTTCTCTCAAGAAGGCTCGTGGTTCCGAGAGGGAATGTGTCACTTCCGTGTGCGAAACGACATACGTAGACTGCCTTCTCCCGCCTTAATTTGTTTACACAGGCAAATTAGACCAAATAGAAGTATCATGCTAAATTTTGGAATTATTCCGGGTTCGTTTGGCCTTTCTGTACATTAATTGAATTTATAGGTATTTAATGTGCATAATTCAAATTTCAACTACAAGCACATGCTCCAGTGCACCAAAGTTGGTTGAAAAATCACATGTGTGTCCTTGGGTGAATTTCTAGGTCCCATGCAAGAAATGAGAATGAAATTCAAACATCTGGGCGTCGTGGCTCGGCCAAAAAGATTGAGAAACTTTGTTTTTAATTCCTGTAAATCCAAAACACGCGTTAAAATCATGAAACTTGGCATGGTGTCATGACATGGCACCAACATGTTGTGGTAATTTTTTTGTCCGATTTGCGAAGGCGCACACATTAAAAATCAACAAAGTCATTTTGGAACAAGTGTTGTCACGTTACAAATCAGAAACACAACTATTATTGAAATCATGGGCGTTCTACTTACCAATTACGTGCCGCCACGCGTCCCTTTTTATTGGCTAGGAGGTGCCATGCGGGCTAGCTATTTAAGTACGGGAGGCGTGCGATCAGACCCATGTGCGTGCTCATCAGGAGGACAGCCCTTTGACCTCTATCCGCTGTGTACCTCCCTCCCAACGTCTCCATTAATGGTGCCCGAGCCCCTGTTTCACGGCGTGGCTATGTCTCACTGGACTGAGATTTAAGAGATAAAAGTGAAAATCTAAAAGGAAAGTTTTGCATGGATCTTGATGTAAGATCCGATGAACCTATATAGCATCGACTGCGACTTATACCAAGCATGATGAATATAAGGACGATGACAATGGATAATAATTGTCTTACATATCTAGGAAGATAACTAAAAAAGCCACATGCGGCTACGCCCAAAATACACAAGGGCAAAAGAAGAAGGAAGACGCATACAATGATCTGGCTCGCTGATCTCTACTTTCTTGATGCGCTGCAGGTCGTGAAGACTAGTTCTCGCCGCGAGCTGCGATAATCTCTTTCATCAGTTTCATGTCCTTAATACGCTGCTCGGAAGCAACCATGGAGTCCTCCAATAGCCTTTTGCGCTCGATGCGGAGCATGGCATTCTCGTCCATAAGTTTCTTGATGATGACGCCCATTCTCTTCAACAAGGCAGCGGTCTCCTCCGCCTGATCCACCCTTCCGGTGATCTTCACCCTCAGCAGGTCGCGGTCGGTCCGGAGTTGTTCAAACGAGGCATTCAACTCGTCCTTCAGCTTCATCCAACCGGAGATCTGATCCATCAGGCTATGGACGATCGCATGCATGCGCCTGTAAGAGTCCTCACCTACCCGCGAGAGATTTTACCAGGCCGCCGCGACGCGGGAGGACATCTCTGCTGCATTCGCGGCGCGGCATGACATCTCTTCTGCTTCCGCGGCATGACCGGACCAGTCTGCTGCATCGACAGTGACACGGAACCTCTGTGCTGCTTCGACGGTGTGGCGGGACATGTCGGCTGCTTTTGCGGCTAAGCAGGACATATCTCGTGCTTCTGCTTCCATGCTCGCCTCTCCGTGGTGGTAATCTCTCGACCGAGAACTCAATCTCGCCATGGCAGACACAAGAGAACGATGCTGAATGACTTGTTTGCTTTTGTGGATGCGGAGGTGAGGAAGGAATGTGCAATCATCTTGGCATAGTACAATATTTATAACCGAGTACTAATGCGCTCCTAAGTGGGAAACCATTTAGGTTTTGATCAGTGTGAACAGGTTTGCAATTTGGAAGGTGACGGGACGCGGGCTCAAAATTTATTGACGGTTCTATAATTTCTAAGTGCGGCACTCTTCCCGGACGACGTAACATGGGCACGCTTTCTCGGCCGCGTACATGGCGTTTGGTGCACTGCAATAGGCAATGTCAGCACATGTCTTGTTCCAAGAACCGTTCGCGCTCGTTATTACCATCGCACATGCTTCTTTTAATTAGAATGTGTGCCCGTCTAGCGCACACACGTTGATCTGCCTAACTATTTCTGTTTGTTGTGCCTAATCGCGAACAGTTCATCCATGTGAAGTGTATGCCATCAATCGCACACACGTTTGATCTGGCTGACCATTTCTGTTCTGTTGCCTAATCGCAAACAGTTAATCCTTCTGAAGCGTATGCCCTCAATCACACACACCTTTATCTAGTTGTCCGTTTCTGTTATTCCGACTCATCAGAAACAGTTAATCCGAGTGAACCGTATGTTGTGTATCTCACACGCCTTCATCTGGCTTCCCGTTTCTTTTGTTCCTCCTCATCGCAGACAGTTCACTGTATGCTGTGCATCGCACACGCAACTAAAATCTGAACCGTGTTTGATGCATCCATTATCGCAAACGTTTTGGACATTTTTGACGGTTCTCTGACACCATCGTTTGCGATTATTGCATCGCACACAGTTTCTCGAAGGGTCTCTAATCATAGTGTCGTGTTAGCAGCATCCTGCAGTAGTGTAGCATAATGTTGTGCCGTCCACAGCATTGTGGCCAACTAGTTCCAGCACGCGGGCCAACCGGTTCTAGTGCATGTTCACCATAGATGTAGCACGGCCGCCCACCGGTCTGACCGGTTTGCAGCCCCATCCATTACCATTTGCAACTCCCACCATTGTTGGCCGTAACAATTGCCATTGCACCTTGCTGGTTGCTTCTTTGCTCCATCACCGGATGCAACTCTCATTGTAGACAGTTGCATCTCCCATCATTGCTGGTCATAGCAAATGCCGTAGCCGATTGCAGCTCCGCACCTTGCCGGTTGTAGCTCCACTCCCTTGTCAGATGCAGCTCCCTCCATTGCTGGTTATAGCAATCGCCGTCGCTGGTTGTAGCATCTGTGACATGGGCTTGCAACAATGTGGTCACGTTGCCGTTGCAAAATTACTAGCACCCTTGTTGTCATTGGTCAGAGCAACTGTCGCCGCCGCACACAACAACTGTGTCGTGGGCTTGTAGAAAACGGTGGTCCGGGACACAAATGGTCGTCGTGAGCTACCAGCACCCGCAATTGTCCATTCTAGCAACCATTACTGCCTCATGCAACATCGCCGGTGGCCCTTTCCTACACAATGTCGACCACCCCGGGTGCTGGCCTGCAGCACCATGCCCTACGCCTGCCGTAGTGCACGACGTCCTATCTTGCTGCACCGGCGCCCTCCCATGGCCTGCAGTAGTGAGGTGAGCAGTGGCCCAGTAGCAGTGCACTGACCCGCACGGTGGTCGATAGATTCGTCAGATAGACCAGCACGGTGGTCTATGATTGTGGCGGAGCAAGCACTGATCATTTGGCCTATGGAAATAGCACTGATTGATAGCAAGAAAAGGGATATGGTAGGAGGAAGAAGACTGATGCATGGCCATCAAATGATGGCAAAGGGATAAGGATGCAGGGCAATGTGCGGGCCCACCAGGAGGACGCATTCCGTGCGTGACCGACCAAGAGGGAGATTATTAGCCGATTATAATCATTTCCCATAATAATATGAGTTTTACACTAGTTGCCAATTTTAGGAACCATCCATCCACCCCGAAGGTGGTAAAATAGGAGGCTGAAAGTACATGGAAGAACCAATACACGTGGGATCGGTACCAACTTTATGTGGGACCAGTACTTGTAAAATTTATTTTTAATTTTAAAGGGTAGATCTGTTATTTGCCATCGTCCAGGACCTTGTCTCTTCCAATCGTTCTCTCACATCCCACTCTCTTCCACTACTCTCTCCTCCCATCAACACGCCGCCGACGCTCTCCCGCCACTCCCCCAACCTAATTGTTGTGCCCGAAGTAGAGGAGGGTCCAATTGAGAAGAATAGGAGGGGTGGCCCACCCGACCTTCATCGTGTACTCATCTCGTGCCATCAGGATTAGGGCTAAGGATTGGAGAGCAAATAGTCATAAATTGAAGAACATGCTAAGAAGATCATTCATCTCAAACTGCCCTTGAACTGCCACTCCGTGTAAACTTCATGGTGACCAACTTTTGGGGTGATGGTCTGCGTTTGCATGTTGTTCCCTCCACACGTCCAATTATAGTCCCGGTCTCAAATTTTTCTTTGACTGGATTAATAGAAACATCAGTCTTCCTCATGCATCCACATTTCTGCCTTGTCGGACGTCTTGGGTTTCTTGGCAACATCAAGATTGCTTATTTCCATGGTTTCGTCTTATGTGCCATTAGGTTCCTTTGCAATGTGGGCTTGTGATCCTCCTTATGTAGAGAAGAACGTGGTGGGTTAGCTGCAGTCGTGGAAGGTAGGAAATAGATGAAATGAAATGTCAGTTGTGTAGCACTGTTATATGATTCTTGTATGATTCAATTCGAGGCCGGTTACAATTTGAACGAGGTAGGTTTGAACATATTTTCCAGCTGAAAATATCTATTTGTGCCTAAATTTGACAATGACATATGTTAGCATGGCGTTTAAGCCATTTTGAAGTTCATGAATGCAAATGAAATTCAGTGTTTCATTGACTGTGTGAAATTCTTGATCATTTGATCACCGTCCCATGAAAACATGTATTCGGTGTGTGTGCCCCGCAGGAATGGCTGCAACGTAAAGTTGAAGTTTGGTAATCTTGTGTAGGCGAGGAATAATTTAGGTGGCTATACGTAAGCATCCATCTGTTGTGGTATAATAGTATAGCATCTGGTTTTCCACTATGTAATGTTGATGGGCTTAGGTGGTGTGTAACGCCCCGGTTTCAATGTGCCAGGTGTCTGCCAGTTATTCGCCGTCATTGCCATGTCATTTGCTTGCGTGTTGCATTTTGCCATGTCATCATTCGCATTTCATCCACATGTTTTTCAAAACTTGCATCCGTTCGGGTTCTCCCGGTCCTCTTCGTTGTCCGTTCGGAGTCCGGACCTCTCGCACGCGCCCGTCGCCCCTCTCAGACCTTGTTTTCGTGTGCGGGTGTTCAACGTTCTCGGAATGGACCGAGGTTTGCTAAGCAGCCTTGGTATAGCACCGGTAGACCGCCTGTCAAGTTTCATGCCATTTGGAGGCCGTTTGATACTCCAACGGTTAACCGCGTAGCCCGAAACCCCCTTTTCTCTTGCAGCCCAGCAACCCTTCAAATCAGCCCACTAACCCAGCAAACTCCCCTCCATGCTCTCGGTCGTTCGAAAACCGCTCCTCATTTGGACTCTCCTAGCTCCCTCTACCTATAAATATGTGTCCCTCCCTGTCCAAAACGCAGATCAAACCCTACCAAAACTCCTTCCCGCCGCCGGACATGTCCGCCTCTGTGCCGGACGCGTCCACCGCCCGCCGCCACGTCGCTCCAGCCAATCGCCGGTCGCCACGTCACCCCGCCGCCGCCCGCAGCCAATCCGGCTTTGCCACCTCAGCCCGCGCCCGCACCCTCTCTCTCCTCCCTCCGCCGCGGCCCTGCGGAGCCCGCGGAAGGCCCTCCCGGCCCGGTCGGCCGCCGCCGCCGGCCCGCGCCCCGCGCCTCCCGGATCCCGCTCGTCGCCTGAAGCCCCACGCCGCGCCCTCAGGAGCTCCGCCCTGCCGGCCTCTGCCTCCTCGCCGGGAGTTCGCCGCCGTCTTGTCGCGCCGCGCCTCTCCCTTCGCCGCGCCGCCGCCTAGCTCGCCGTCCGGCCCCGCCTCCGGCCAGATCCAGGCAGGAGCGCCCAGATCCGTCCATCTCCCTCGCCGCCGACCCTCTGGTCGCCGGCCCGCTCGTCGCCGGAGCCGGCAACAGCCGCCGCCGCCGCCATGGCTCTGCTCGGGGTCGAATGCCCCGCTCGCCTCCAACGCGCCCGCGTGGGCCACCTCGCATGGGCCCCGCGGCCCAGCTTCCCCTCGCCCGGCCTGCCTCCCTCCGTCCAGGGCTGAAGCCCGCTATGGTGAGCACTCAGTCACTCCTAACCCCCGCCCCGAGCGCTGCTTAGTTATCCCGCGCGTAGTCATTTTTTCCAGAAAACCTGCTAAGTCCCTGAAATATTTGCATTTTCATGCCCTGTTCATCGCATCATAACTTGCTGCATATTGCTCCGTTTTGTGCGTGTAATATGTCAAAATGTTTGTTGTGAGATGTTCTACATTTCATTCCATTGCATCATATTCATTTGAGCTCATCTTGATACCTGAATCATCGTTGCAAGAGTGATATATGATGTTAATCTGCTGAAACTGTTAGAACTTGGTGATTTGTCATTTTTATTGCATTTGATGTGTGCATCCTATTAGCATGATTCCTACATGTGTTTTGTGCTACGTCATGCCATCTTTACAGTGGTGTATGCCATGTATTTTTGTGATCAATGTGGTGACTAGAACAAGTATGCAAACTACGCTTCATGATGTTGCTGATTTCAGTCCATGTTCTGCTGTTATTTTTATGCCATGTAAACTTGATGCTACAGAGAGATCCAAGCATATTTTGAGATACTTCAGTAAGGATGTTTTGTACATATGGTTATTCTCTATCCATTCATGCCCCTGTTTGAAATTATGGAGTAGTCTAGCATGTCATTTTCTTGCTCTACTTTTGCTATAAAATGTTTCCTGGCAGATTGTTTACATGTTATTCAATATTGCCAAGGTTGTTGTAGTTGATCCTTGCATGCTATGAACTTGTTCTTGCCTTGGTTAGTTTCATAAACATGTCTTATTGCTGATGCTATGCTTACTTGTCATGCAAGTACTTGTGGTGAGTGAATCGAGCTCGTGAAGTAGTGTACTTGCTGTTACTGTTTTGCTAGGCTGAATCTGTTGTTTTGTGATGCTATGTAAACCTGCTGCTACAAGTCATTCTATGCATAATCTGGAGATGTTCACTAAGGATGTTTTGATATACATGTCATGCTCTATCCACCCATTCCCCTGTTTGCATTTATAGCTTGTTGTAGATTATTGTAATCTTGCTCCAAAGTTGCTAAATAATGTTGCTGTCAGCCTGTTAACATTAAGTTCAGTTGTTGCCATGATTGTTGCTAGTGTTCCATGCACCCTATGAACTTGCTCTTGCCATGCTTAGCTTCACAAATATGCCATCTTACTGTTGGTTGCCTTGTCATGCCATGTATTGCTCTGTGGTGAGTGGTACAAGCTCACCAACATGCCTACTTATCGTTGTTCTTGCCATGTATGAATCTCTCATATAACTTGCTATGTTTACATGGGTGCCATCATATCTTCTGATCCTTTTTGGCTCTTGGTCAGCAAAGGAATTTTGTTCTATGCAATTAGTAGACTCATGCCATGCCTTTGTTTGCCATGATAAGTTCCTGTAACATGTTGTTTGATAGCTCTAAACATTGCAACCTGATGTTATTTTCTGCAAAGTCTGAACTGTTATTATTTGCAATCTTGAAATGTGTGTTTGAGCATGTTCTAGTGATTTCTGGAGATAGCTCAGTGTTCATGTTTTGTTATGCTTTACCTGTACATCATGCCCATGCCTTTTGTTTTCTTGTTGAGGTCCTGTAGCATGTTGTTTTGATGCTTGCAAGATGCCTAGTTGCTGTTTTGGACAGATTGTTGCTATAACTTGTATAGAGTGTATGTGTGGAACCGTTGCTCCGTTTTGAGTGTGCTCTATATGAAACTTGCTTGTTTTTGCATGAAGTTTCATATTATCATGTTGCGTTCATGTTTTGAGGTGTTTGCTTGATGTTTGTATGCATTTTGCATCAATGCCATGTGTAACTTGTTTTGCTCATATCTTCTAGGTCGTAGCTCCGAATTAAATGAACCTTATATGTAACTTGACTAGAATTTCATGTAGATCATCTTGGTGCATCTTAACTTGCTTTTTAACAACTTGAACATAAGGTTTATTCAGATCTGGACCAATTTCGAAACTTGCATATGAGGACTTACCGGACTTGTTATATGTTGTTCCCGGCCTTATTTAAACTTGCCTTGATGTGTTGTTCTTGTTTGCATCATCTCTTGCTATGAGTAGCTTCATGTAGTCTTGTCTTGCATCATGCTTGGTTGTGCATCATGTCATGTATATGTGTGGTGTGTTTACCTTGTGTGCTTTTTCTCGATAGTTCCCGTTTCGTTGCGATCGTGAGGATTCGTTCGTCTATGCTTGGTTCGTCTTCGTGGCTTCATCTTCTTCATGGACTCGTTCTTCTTCCTAGCGGGACTTCAGGCAACATGACCGCTACCCTGGATCTCACTACTATCATTGCTATGCTAGTTGCTTCGTTCTATCGCTATGCTGTGCTACCTATCATTTACTCTTCAAGCCTCCCAGATTGCCATGAACCTCTAACGTTTGACACCCTTCCTAGCAAACCGTTGCTTGGCTATGTTACCGCTTTGCGCAGCCCTCTTATAGCGTTGCTAGTTGCAGGTGAAGTTGAAGATTGCTCCATGGTGGACAAGATTTTGGTTGGGATATCACAATATCTCTTATATTATTAATGCATCTATATACTTGGTAAAGGGTGGAAGGCTCGGCCTTATGCCTGGTGTTTTGTTCCACTCTTGCCGCCCTAGTTTCGGTCATACCGGTGTTATGTTCCCGGATTTTGTGTTCCTTACGCGGTTGGGTGATTTATGGGACCCCTTGACAGTTTGCTTTGAATAAAACTCCTCCAGCAAGGCCCAACATTGGTTTTACCATTTGCCTCGCCACCACCTACTTTTCCCTTGGGAGTCGTTCTCTCGAGGGTCATCTTTATTTTAGCCCCCCGGGCTAGTGCTTCTCTAAGTGCTGGTCTGAACTAGAGCCCTTTGCAGCGCCCCCTCAGGGAAACTTGAGGTCTGGTTTTAGTTGTACGGATTGCTCATCCGGTGTTGCCCTGAGAACGAGATATGTGCAGCTCCTATCGGGATTGTCGGTGCATCGGGCGGTCTTGCTGGTCTTGTTTTACCATTGTCAAAATGTCTTGTAAACCGGGATTCCGAGTCTGATCGGGGCTTCCTTGGAGAAGGTATATCCTTCGTTGATCGCGAGAGCTTATCATGGGCTAAGTTGGGACACCCCTGCAGGGTATAAACTTTCGAAAGTCGTGCCCATGGTTATGGGCAGATGGGAATTTGTTAATGTCCGGTTGTATAACTTGACACCAGATCCGAATTAAAACGCATCAACCGTGTGTGTAGCCGTGAGGGTCTCTTTTCGGCGGAGTCCGGGAAGTGAACACGGTTTTGGGTTATGTTTGACGTAAGTAGGAGTTCAGGATCACTTCTTGATCATTGCTAGCTTCACGACCGTTCCGCTTGTTCTCTTCTCGCTCTTATTTGCGTATGTTAGCCCCCATATCATGCTTAGTCACTGCTGCAACCTCACCACTTTACCCCTTCCTTTCCCATTAAGCTTTGCTAGTCTTGATACCCATGGTAATGGGATTGCTGAGTCCTCGTGGCTCACAGTTTACTACAACAACAGTTGCAGGTACAGGTTATGCGATAATCATGACGCGAGAGCGATGTTTGCTTGTTTTGGAGTTCTTCTTCTCCTTATTTTTCGTTCAAGGGATAGGTTCCAGGTCGGCAGCCTGGGCTAGCAGGGTGGATGTCGTTTGAGTTTCTGTTTGAGTTTCATCCATAGTCGGATGGTGCTCTTGTAAGATCATGTTGTATTCGTGTGGCATTGTATGCCTTATGTATGTATCCCTATCTATTATGTAATGTTGATGTAATGATATCCACCTTGCAAAAGCGTTTCAATATGCGGTTCTATCCTTGGTGGGACCTTCGAGTCTCTTTTGGATAGTATCGCATATTGGGCGTGACAAGTTGGTATCAGAGCCTCGACCGACCTTAGGAGCCCCCTTGATTGATCGTGTAGTCTGGCCGTTGTTGAGTCTAGAAGAAAACTGTTTTTGAAGTCTAGTTATATCGGATAGTAGGAAGTCTTTTTACTCCTTAGTCCCTCCGTCGCTCTGGTGAGGAATCTTGATGTAGGTGTTTTTAATTACTCCTCTTCCCTTTCAAATTTTCTTTAGGATCTCATAGTTGTTTTTTCGTTCGTTGGTTCTCAGCTCTTTTTATCCGGTGCATTTCTCGTCAAGTTGACTTGACCCTCTTCATCTTTGCAAGTTCAATCCTTAGTTTGCTCTCAACGAGTTATTTCTCTATCCTCAGTTGTTTTCTTTTCCCACCCGCCCACCCCTTTTCCTTCTCAGAGCCGGAGTCCGTAATCGAGTATCCATCCTACTCGTGCGAAGTCTTTGCCTTTTTTCTTCAATGATTTCAACCGTTGTTTTCTCTTCAAGATATTCGTCGGTTCCCCCTTCCAAGTTGCCTTTGTTTTCCCGCCCTCCCACCCTCTTCTTCCCGGAGCCTGAGTCTCTTTCAAG
>NC_041391.1:481019931-481074462 GCF_002162155.2 Triticum dicoccoides | reverse complement strand
AAGCATCAATTTCATCCGTGCGGAGCCTCTTCAGTCTTCCCCCAATCATTTCAACCGGTGAATTCTCTTTCGTTTGACATTCTTCATGTCTTTTCCGGTGGATTCAATTCAAGTTTTTTAGGTAGTGTTATATTCTTTTCCTCGGATCAAGTGTTCTCCCTGCTCGTTCGCCTCTCGCTAGTTTATCATTCTGGAGTTCGAAAGACATCTCAGGAGATTCGTCTATGTTTCAATTAATTCGTGGTTGTCACCTCATTCAAATATTTCAATCATTCCGGTGCATCATCTCCTCAACAATTCTTTCCAACGGTGTTTTTTAGTGGGTCCTAACCCACAGGTCTTTTCCCAGGATCTTACCTGACTCTTCTAATTATTCTAGAGTTATTCTCAATCCTTTGCAAGCGTGACGTAAGAATGGACTCCATCAGTCACATGCCTTTTCCAAGATCGATTTCAAATCATTTCATTTTTGGCTCAACCTCTTCGCTTTTCATTCTCCCGGAGTATCTCAGTAATTTTGGTGGTGTTTCTCGTCGTCATTTGAAGACCGAAGAAGAGTTTTCCTCTAAATCTTGTCCGTTCTCTCGGAGATTCACAGTGCTAGCTCGATGTCATCTTATAAAATTGTTTCAATCATGAAAATTCTTTTCAATCATTCGATGCATTTCGGGAGTTGCTTTTTCTCTCGACCATCCGGAGGCCATCATTTCGCAAGATTTCTTCGTTCTCCGTTTTCAGCTTCATTCTCCGATTTTTTCTAAATTCTTCTCTTCGTTCGTCTCCATATTTATTCTGGTGCTTCATTCAAGTATTCTTCAATCAGTTCGTGATCTCTTTGTTCTCTTGCATTTTAATCCCTCAAGTATCTTCGTGCTTCTCTAATTCTTCCCGGTGATGCATTCTCTTTCATCAATCATTTTCGAATTCTTACGGTGGTTCATTCAAGATTCTTTTCCTTGATTATCATTTTAATCCATTCGTTCTTTCGAATCCTACCGGTGGTTCATGAAGACTTTCTCAAGTTTTGTGATATGCCTCTTCTCAATCCTTTGTCAAGAAAAACTAGTATGCAAAATTCGTTTGTCATCAATTAAAATTGATGAAGGATAAGCATACTATAAATCTTACTCGTATTTCATCCAAGTGAGTAATCCCTTCCTTCGGAGTTTGTTCTTGATGAATAAATTCTAGTTCAAGTGTTTTCATCTTTTCTTATCTGGAGTTCAATTTTCCTCGTCCATTTCGTCGGAACCTCCATCTAAGTCATCGCAAGGCTTAATCTATTTCTTTCATCCTTCATTCTATCTCATCATCCTTTTGTCACCGGAGTTCTTCACGGTGGTTCTTCATGATTTAATTCATTCTTCAAGAGTTCATCAATATTCTTGTCGGTGGAGTTCAAGTATCTTTTCTCCTCGCATCTCGAAGTGCAATTAATTCTCCATATTCTTTTGAAGTGAAGTTTTGCATTTCTTCGTTCTTCCATGTTATCCAATCATTTCCGTTCGTGGCCGGTTATCACCTTATGTTCTTGAGATGTTACCTATAAGACCACAACAAGCTTATTCTTTTCATTGTTGATTTTTCTCAACAACTCCATGCAATCCTTCTAAGTTCTTTTCATTCAATTCTTCCGGAGGCATTGTGTTGCTTATGTCAATGCTGCCTAAATCCTTTCAGTCTTATTCCTTTCTTATCTTGTTCTAACCAGAGTGGTTTCATAGTCTATCTGATTCCGTGAGCTTTCGATTCTCGTCTTTCTCGTCGTTCCTCTCTTCTTCTCGAGTGCTCTCGATTCTTTGCTTCTTCTCTTGAGTTCTTGTTTCACCTCATCCTCTTTTTCTTCCGTCTCGGTCCTAAGATCTCGGGACGATATCTCTTGTTAGTGGAGGAGAGTTGTAACGCCCCGGTTTCAATGTGCCAGGTGTCTGCCAGTTATTCGCCGTCATTGCCATGTCATTTGCTTGCGTGTTGCATTTTGCCATGTCATCATTCGCATTTCATCCGCATGTTTTTCAAAACTTGCATCCGTTCGGGTTCTCCCGCTCCTCTTCGTTGTCCGTTCGGAGTCCGGACCTCTCGCGCACGCCCGTTGCCCCTCTCAGACCTTGTTTTCGTGTGCGGGTGTTCAACGTTCTCAGAATGGACCGAGGTTTGCCAAGCGGCCTTGGTATAGCACCGGTAGACCGCCCGTCAAGTTTCGTGCCATTTGGAGGCCGTTTGATACTCCAACGGTCAACTGCGTAGCCTGAAACCCCCTTTTCTCTTGCAGCCCAGCAACCCTTCAAATCAGCCCACTAACCCAGCAAACTCCCCTCCATGCTCTCGGTTGTTCGATCACGATCGTGTGGGCGAAAACCTCTCCTCATTTGGACTCTCCTAGCTCCCTCTACCTATAAATATGTGTCCCTCCCCGTCCAAAACGCAGATCAAACCCTAGCCAAACTCCTCCCCGCCGCCGGACATGTCCGCCTCTGCGCCGGACGCGACCACCGCCCGCCGCCACGTCGCTCCAGCCAATCTCCGGTCGCCACGTCACCCCGCCGCCGCCCGCAGCCAATCCGGCTTCGCCACCTCAGCCCGCGCCCGCACCCTCTCTCTCCTCCCTCCGCTGCGGCCTTGCGGAGCCCGCGGAAGGCCCTCCCGGCCCGGTCGGCCGCCGCCGCCGGCCCGTGCCCCACGCCTCCCGGATCCTGCTCGTCGCCTGAAGCCCCGCGCCGCGCCCTCAGGAGCTCCGCCCCGCCGGCCTCCGCCTCCACGCCGGGACTTCGCCGCCGTCTTGTCGCGCCGCGCCTCTCCCTTCGCCGCGCCGCCGCCTAGCTCGCCGTCCGGCCCCGCCTCCGGCCAGATCCGGGCAGGAGCGCCCGGATCCGTCCATCTCCCTCCCTGCCGACCCTCTGGTCGCCGGCCCGCTCGTCGCCGGAGCCGGCAACAGCCGCCGCCGCCGCCATGGCTCTGCTCGGGGTCGAAGGCCCCGCTCGCCCCCAACGCGCCCGCGTGGGCCACCTCGCATGGGCCCCGCGGCCCAGCTTCCCCTTGCCCGGCCTGCCTCCCTCCGTCCAGGGCCGAACCCCGCTATGGTGAGCGCCCAGTCACTCCTAACCCCCGCCCCGAGCGCTGCTTAGTTATCCCGCGCACAGTCTTTTCTTCTTCAGAAAACCTGCTAAGTCCCTGAAATATTTGCATTTTCATGCCCTGTTCATCGCATCATAACTTGCTGCATACTGCTCCGTTTTGTGCGTGTAATATGTCAAAATGTTCGCTGTGAGATGTTCTACATTTCATTCCATTGCACCATATTTATTTGATCTCATCTTGATGCCTGAATCATCGTTGCAAGAGTGCTATATGATGTTAATCTTCTGAAACTGTTAGAACTTGGTGATTTGTCATTTTTGTTGCATTTGATGTGTGCATCCTATGAGCATGATTCCTACATGTGTTTTGTGCTACATCATGCCATCTTTACAGTAAAAAAAATAGCAACCTATTGTGTGTGAAGTTCAATGAGTAAGGTTCGACGCGACCTTTTTGTGGCATTGAAAATGATGTGTCTTCGAAAGACTTACTTGTTGGTTACCCATAGTCTGACCTTGTGGTTGTACTCAATAGCTAACATCTTAATTTACATGTCTATCTTTGGTGCTGGATGATCATTTCTAATGTTCGTCGGTCCGTTCGAAGCACAAATGTTCATGATAACCTTGCAAAAGGTAGAATGAATGAGTACTAAAAAAATAAATAAGCTGAAACAAAAAAGTCAAGTCTAGAAAGGCAGCACTTCTTTATATAGTCCTTCGGAATCATTAAGCCTCGCTTCTTAGTTTTGCTTTGGCTTCATCCACCATTCCATCAGCGGAGGGGATATTTTATAATAGAAAACCCAACAAACACAGACGTGCTCACATACCAAAACTATATGAAAAATTAGTTCATCAATGATAGAGAGATATGCATCATGTGCTGTAGAATGTTAACTATTGTTATAACACTTGCAACAAGTGCAGATTTTCGTGAAGAGTGAATTGATCTAGTTGGTTAAATTTTTGGATGGAACACAAAAAGTGAGTCAGTGTCAAACATCCTCAGTTAAAACCGGGAATGTTTGTCCCATTCTCAACAAGGGTCAAACATTTGACGTCGATGTAATCTTTTGATGTAGGTGCTAGAATAGTGCCAATAGAGAACAAAAAAATTGCCTGTTGAAATGATCATTAGGATTTTTGAGGTTTTAATCAGCTCCTCAAGGTTATTGAGCATAAGTGTCCTGTTGGTTTAGTAAACACTTAACAAGTTCTTCTTGTATGATTTTTCCATATGGATGTTTATACCGTCCCTTTGTATCAGAAGGTCCATTATATGGTACACGTCCGTTGGAGTGATAATGTTGTTACCACTGATGGGAAAATACTGATTTCCGCTGATGTAGCGGTTAGGTAGACCAACATTATATGTCGGGGACATACTGACTTATATGTGTGAGCCCTTCGAGACCATTTTTATTGAGATGGCCTCTTTGTGGTCCGGTGATAAATCTTTGTACTATCTTCATATTTGCATGTTTGGCATAGAGTGTGTGCAACACTACATGACTTAGGTTCACGAACATCGCCAAAGGTTTATCACCAGACCTGAAAAGGCCATCTCTATAAAAACTGGTCTTGGAGGGCTCACACATATGAGCCAGTGTGTCTCTGACGTATAATGTTGGTGAGGCTAGCCAAGCGTTACATCACGACAAGCAGTCTTTTCCCATCGGTGGTAACGACATTCCTATTACTCCAATGGAAGTGTACCACATAATAGACCTTCCGATACAAGGGGACAATAAATATCCATATGGAAAAACCGTATGAATTTTTCTTGTTAAGTGCTTATCAAACCGACGGGAAACTTCAGCCAAATAACCTTGAGTTGATTAAAACCTCCAAAACTCATGATGATCATTTTATCAGGCAATTTGTTTTGCTTGCTGCTGACACTATTCTAGCACCCACATTAAAATATAACGTCTACGTCAAATATTTGACCCTTGTTGAGAATGTGGCAAACATTCCTAGTTTACAGGGGTCCACAATTTTAACCAACTAGATCAAGTCACTTTGAAGTGAATGAAGGAAATATGCCCTAGAGGAAATAATAAAGTTATTATTTATTTTCTTATTTCATGATAAATGTTTATTATTCATGCTAGAATTGTATTAACCGGAAACTTAGTACAAGTGTGAATACGTAGACAAAACATAGTGTCCCTAGTATACCTCTACTTGACTAGCTCGTTAATCAAAGATGGTTATGTTTCCTAACCATAGACATGTGTTGTCATTTGATGAACGGGATCACATCATTAGGAGAATGATGTGATGGATATGACCCATCCGTTAGCTTAGCATTATGATCGTTACAGTTTCATTGCTACTGCTTTCTTCATGACTTGTACATGTTCCTTAGACTATGAGATTATGCAACTCCCGATTACCGGAGGAACACCTTGTGTGCTACCAAACGTCACGGCATAACTGGGTGGTTATAAAGGTGCTCTACAGGTCTCTCTGAAGGTGTTTGTTGGGTTGGCATAGATCGAGATTAGAATTTGTCACTCCGTGTTTTGGAGAGGTATTTCTGGGACCTCTCGGTAATGCTCATCACTATAAGCCTTGCAAGCAATGTGACTAATGAGTTAGTTGCGGGATGAAACATTATGGAACGAGTAAAGAGACTTGCCGGTAACGAGATTGAACTAGGTATGATGATACAAATGATCGAATCTCGGGCAAGTAACATACCGATGACAAAGGGAACAACGTATGTTGTTATGCGGTTTGACCGATAAAGATCTTCGTAGAATATGTAGGAGCCAATATGAGCATCCAAGTTACGCTATTGGTTATTGACCAGAGATATGTCTCGGTCATGTCTACATAGTTCTCGAACCTGTAGGGTCCGCACGCTTAACGTTTGATGACGATATGTATTATGAGTTATGTGCTTTGATGACCGAAGGTTGTTAGGAGTCCTGGATGAGATCACGGACGTGACGAGGAGTCTCGAAATGGTCGAGACATAAAGATTGATATATTAGAAGGCTATATTCAGACATCAGAAAGGTTCAGGAGAAGTTTGGATATTTTTCAGAGTACCCGAAGGTTACCGGGACCCCCCGAGGAGTTAATGGGCCTCAATGGGCTTTAGGGGAAAGGAGAGAGGTGCAGCCAGGGGTGGTCGCTGATACGTCTCCAACATATCTATAATTTATGAAGTATTCATGCTATTTTATTATATGTTTTGAATGATTACGGGCTTTATCATACACTTTTATATTACTTTTGGGACTAACCTATTAACCAGAGGCCCAGCCCATATTGCTGTTTTATTGCCTTCTTTCAGTATTTCGAAGAAAAGGAATATCAAACGGAGTCCGAACGGAATGAAACCTTCGGGAGCGTGATTTTTAGGAAGAATATGATCCGGGAGACTTGGAGTTCACATCAGAAGAGCAGCGAGGAAGCCACGAGATAGGGGGCGTTCCCACCCCCTGGGCGCGCCCTACTCTCTTGTGGGCCCCTCGAGGCTCCCCCGATCGACTTCTTTCACCTATATAAGACTACGTACCCGAAAAACATCGAATAAGAAGATAGATCGGGACTTCCGCCGCCGCAAGCCTCTGTAGCCACCAAAAACCTCTCAAGAGCCTATTCCGGCACCCTGCCGGAGGGGGAACCCATCACCGGTGGCCATCTTCATCATCCCGGCGCTATCCATGACGAGGAGGGAGTAGTTCACCCTCGGGGATGAGGGTATGTACTAGTAGCTATGTGTTTGATCTCTCTCTCTCTCTCGCGTTCTCTCTATGGCACGATCTTGATGTATCGCGAGCTTTGCTATTATAGTTGGATCTTATGATGTTTCTCCCCTTCTACTCTCTTGTGATGAATTGAGTTTTCCTCTTGAAGTTATCTTATCGGATTGAGTCTTTAATGATTTGAGAACACTTGATGTATGTCTTGCCGTGTTTATCTGTGGTGACATTGGGATATCACGTGCCACTCGATGTATGTTTTGGTGATCAACTTGAGGGTTCCGCCCATGAACCTGTGCATAGGGGTTGGCACAAGTTTTCGTCTTGACTCTCCGGTACAAACTTTGGGGCACTCTTTGAAGTACTTTGTGTTGGTTGAATAGATGAATCTGAGATTGTGTGATGCATATCGTATAATCATGCCCACGGATACTTGAGTGAAAATGGAGTATCTAGGTGACATTAGGGTTTTGGTTGATTTGTATCTTAAGGTGTTATTCTAGTATGAACTCTTGAATAGATTGATCCGAAAGAATAACTTTGAGGTGGTTTCGTACCCTACCATAATCTCTTCGTTTGTTCTCCGCTATTAGTGGCTTTGGAGTGACTCTTTGTTGCATGTTGAGGGATTGTTATATGATCTATCTATGTTATTATTGTTAAGAGAACTTGCACTAGTGAAAGTATGAACCTTATGCCTTGTTTCCTATCATTGCAATACCGTTTAGGTTCACTTTTATCATCAGTTACCTTGCTGTTTTTATAATTTCATATTACAAAAACCTATATCTACCATCCATATTGCACTTGTATCACCATCTCTTCGCCAAACTAGTGCACCTATATGATTTGCCATTGTATTGGGTGTGTTGGGGACACAAGAGACTCTTCGTTATTTGGTTGCAGGGTTGCTTGAGAGAGACCATCTTCATCCTACGCCTCCTACGGATTGATAAACCTTAGGTCATCCACTTGAGGGAAATTTGGTACTGTCCTACAAACCTGTGCACTTGCAGGCCGAACAACGTCTACAAGAAGAAGGTTGTGTAGTAGACATCAAGCTCTTTTCTGGCGCCGTTGCCGGGGAGGTGAGTGCTTGAAGGTATATCTTTAGATCTTGCAATTGAATCTTTTTGTTTCTTGTTTTATCACTAGTTTAGTCTATAAAAGAAAATTACAAAAAAATGGAATTGAGTTTGTCTTATACGCTTCATATTTTTAATATCTTTCGTGAGAATGATGGAAAGGAAAATTGTGCTCAGGTGCTAGTAGAAGAATGCATTAAAATGTTTGGTACTAGATCTTTGTATGATGTGCATGATTGCAATGTTGTTAGTATGAATTCCTTGAATATCCATGATGCTAATAATATGCAAAGCCACAAGCTTGGGGATGCTATGTTTGATGAATATGATATTTTTTGTCCCCCAAGTTATGATATGCAAAGTTGTTATGATCAAAGCATGCCTCCTATTTATGATGATTATATTGATGAAAGTGGATTTGGAAGTGTGTCAACTTTAGGAAGTAGTGATCCCACTATTTTGGAGGATGTTGAATCTTATTGTGATGAACATGAAAGTGGATTTGGAAGAGTGTCAACTTTATTTAGTGATGAATCCACTATTTTGGAAGAGGTTCAATTGATTATGAGAACAAAGTTGATGAAAGTGGATTTGGAAGTGTGTCAACTTTAGGAAGTAGTGATCCCACTATTTTGGAGGATGTTGAATCTTATTGTGATGAACATGAAAGTGGATTTGGAAGAGTGTCAACTTTATTTAGTGATGAATCCACTATTTTGGAAGAGGTTCAATTGATTATGAGAACAAAGTTGCTATCTATGATGATTATTGTGATGACTTGTATGCTATTAAGAATAATGATAACCATGAAACTTGTCATCATCATTTTAGTTTTCAATTGGATTATGCCTCACATGATAATTATTTTGTTGAGTTTACTCCCACTATTCCGAATGAGAAGAATTTTTCTTATGTGGAGAGTAGTAAATTTTCTATGCAAGTAGATCATGAAAAGAATGCTTTAGGTGCTGGTTATATTGTTGAATTCATTCATGATGCTACTGAAAATTATTATGAGAGAGGAACATATGCTTGTAGAAATTGCAATAATATCAAGTTTTCTCTCTATGTGTTGAAAATTTTGAAGCTATGCTTGTTTTACCTTCCTATGCTAGTTGATTATTGTTCCCATAAGTTGTTTGCTCACAAAATCCCTATGCATAGGAAGTGGGTTAGACTTAAATGTGCTAGTCATATTCTTCATGATGCTCTCTTTATGTTTCAATTCTTATCTTTTATGTGAGCATCATTTCATCATGCCTAGCTAGGGGCGTTAAACGATAGCGCTTGTTGGGAGGCAGCCCAACTTTACTTTTGTTCCTGTTTATTAATAAATAATTCATCTAGCCTCTGGTTAGATGTGGTTTCATGTTTTAATTAGTGTTTGTGCCAAGTAGAACCTTTGGGAAGACTTGGGTGAAGCTTATGTGATCTTGCTGTAAAAAACAGAAACTTTTGCGCTCATGAGATTAGATGCCATTTTTTTACTAGAGAGTGATTTTAGGTTGATTATTTTTGAAGATGATTAATATACAAATTTCTCAGGTCCATCAATTTATTTCAGAATTTTTTGAGTTCCAGAAGTATACGTTTGATACAGATTACTATAGACTGTTCTGTTTTTGACAGATTCTGTTTTCTATGTGTTGTTTGCTTATTTTGATGAATCTATGAGTAGTATCGGAGGGTATGAACCATAGAGAAGTTAGAATACAGTAGATATTACACCAATATTAATTTAGAATGAGTTCATTACAGTACCTAAGTGGTGGTTTTATTTTCTTATACTAACGGAGCTTACGAGTTTTGTTTTGAGTTTTGTGTGGTTGAAGTTTTCAAGTTTTGGGTAAAGATTCGATGGACTATGGAATAAAGAGTGGCAAGAGCCTAAGCTTGGGGATTCCCAAGGCGCCCCAAGGTAATATTCAAGGACAACCAAGAGCCTAAGCTTGGGGATGCCCCGGAAGGCATCTCCTCTTTCGTCTTCGCCCATTGGTAACCTTACTTGGAGCTATATTTTTATTCATCACATGATATGTGTTTTGCTTGGAGTGTCATTTTATTTTATTATTATTTGCTTGCTGTTAGTTAGAATAATGTTTTGCATCTTTATTTTCAATAAAAATGTCAAGGATAGCCTTTGCCATGCTTATCTTGCTAGTTTACATGTTGCTGTTTGAAAACAGAAAGTTTACCGCTGTTGCAAAAATTCCTTAGAAAAGTCAGAGAATGATATAATGTTGAATATTTTTGCATAATGAGCTCTGATAAATCTTATACAGCGTAGTATTTTTCTCATAATTTTTGGAGTTAGGGAAGTATTGATACTCTTGCATTCTTTACAGACTATACTGTTTTGGCAGATTGCTATTATGTTTGCATTGTTTGCATATGTTTGCTTGTTTAATGATTCTATTTGATTATAGGAGTATTAAATATGCAGAGGCATTTAGTATGCAATGTGGAATAATAATTTAGTAATTTGTTACAGTAGAAAATGATAAGGTTTTGCATTGGTTTATACTAACCTATCTCACGAGTTCTTGTTGAGTTTGGTGTGGATGAAGCTTTTGATAAAAAGACAAACCATGATATGAGAGGAATTAAGGAGACACAAAAGTTTAAGATTGGGGATGCCCAAGGCACCCCAAGATAATATTTTAAGAAGTCTCAAGCATCTAAGCTTGGGGATGCCCCGGTAGGCATCCCACCTTTCTTCTTCAACAACTATCGGTTAGTATCGGTTGAGCCTAAGTTTTTGCTTCTTCACATGAGTTGTGCTATCCTTGCAGTGTCATTTTATTTTTCTTTGCTTGCTGTTTGAATACAATACCAAGATCTGAAATTCTTAAATGAGAGAGAGTCTTCACATAGTTGCACAATTATTTAGCTACTCATTGATCTTCACTTATATCTTTTTGGAGTAGTTTGTCATTTACTCGTGTGCTTCACTTATATCCTATGAATAAATGGTTGAATGAGTTGATTGTCATAAATCTGAAATTATATATGTATCTTTTGCTTATCCCATAGGGAGTAATGACTTCACATCTAAGAAGTAGAGGTTGTAAATTTATTGAAGGTTAGCAAGCATTGTATTGGTCATTTGAATAATTCATGAAAGAATATTGAAGGAAGAGAGATTTCACATATAAATATACTATCCTAGACATCTTTTACAATTGTGAGCACTCATTAAGTATGACATGCTAAAAAGTTGATGTTGGACAAGGAAGACAACATAATGGGTTATATTTTCTCACATCTCAGTTAAAGTATATTTTCATGGACCATTCAAACATGTTGAGCTTGACTTTCCCCCTCATGCTAGCCAAAATTCCTTGCACCAAGTAGATACTACTTGTGCTTCCAAATATCCTTAAACCCAGTTTTTGCCATGAGAGTCCACCATACCTACCTATGGATTGAGTAAGATCCTTCAAGTAAGTTGTCATCGGTGCAAGCAATAAAAATTGCTCTCTAAATATGCATGACTTATTAGTGCGGAGCAAATAAGTACGATCTTGTTATGGAAGCAATAAAAGCGACGGATTGCATAATAAAGGTCCATATACAAGTGGCAATATAAACTGACGTTCTTTCGCATTAAGATTTTGTGTATCCAACCCTAAAAGTGCATGACAACCTCTGCTTCCCTCTGCGAAGGGCCTATATTTTACCTTATGTATTTTACTTTATGCAAGAGTCAAGGTGATCTTCACATTTCCCCTTTTCATTTTATGCTTTGGCAAGCACTTTGTGTTGGGGTAATCCTGATATATATATCCAATTGGATGTAAGTTAGCATGAACTATTATTGTTGACATCACCCAAAGGTGAATACGTTGGGAGGCAACACTATAAGCCCCTATCTTTCTCAGTGTCCGATTGAAACTCCATAACCATTAGTATTGCGTGAGTGTTAGCAATTGTAGAAGACTATATGATAGTTGAGTATGTGGAGTTTGCTATTCCTGAAAATAATATGAATTGCAATTGTTTGATGACTAAGAATGAAGTTTGCTAGTTTTCAAGAAAGTTTATGGTCTATGCTTTAACATGTGAATAGCTTGTTACTTGATCTTGAGAAGTTTTATGAGATGAACTACTGTTATGACATATAATCATGCTAGAAAAGGTGATTGAATTATCATTGATCAAACTTGTGCACCTTCTATCATCCACACTTCATAAATTCTTTCTTTATCATTTACCTACTCGAGGACGAGTAGGAATTAAGCTTGGGGATGCTGATACGTCTCCAATGTATCTATAATTTATGAAGTATTCATGCTATTTTATTATCTGTTTTGAATGATTATGGGCTTTATTATACAATTTTATATTACTTTTGGGACTAACCTATTAACCGGAGGCCCAGCCCATATTGCTGTTTTATTGCCTGTTTCAGTATTTCGAAGAAAAGGAATATCAAACGGAGTCCAAACGGAATGAAACCTTCGGGAGCGTGATTTGTAGGAAGAATATGATCCGGGAGACTTGGAGTTCATGTCAGAAGAGCATCGAGGAAGCCACGAGATAGGGGGGGGCGCCCACCCCCCTGGGCGCGCCCTACCCTCTTGTGGGCCCCTCGAGGCTCCCCCGACCGACTTCTTTCGCCTATATAAGCCTACGTACCCGAAAAACATCGAATATGAAGATAGATCGGGAGTTCCGCAGCCGCAAGCCTCTGTAGCCACCAAAAACCTCTCGGGAGCCCGTTCCGACACCCTGCTGGAGGGGGAACCCATCACCGATGGCCATCTTCATCATCTCGGCGCTATCCATGACGAGGAGGGAGTAGTTCACCCTCGGGGCTGAGGGTATGTACCAGTAGCTATGTGTTTGATCTCTCTCTCTCTCTCTTGTGTTCTCTCTATGGCATGATCTTGATGTATCGCGAGCTTTGCTATTGTAGTTGGATCTTATGATGTTTCTCCCCCTCTACTCTCTTTTGATGAATTGAGTTTTCCTCTTGAAGTTATCTTATCGGATTGAGTCTTTAATGATTTGAGAACACTTGATGTATGTCTTGCCGTGTTTATCTGTGGTGACATTGGGATATCACGTGCCACTTGATGTATGTTTTGGTGATCAACTTGCAGGTTCCGCCCATGAACCTATGCATAGGGGTTGGCACACGTTTTCGTCTTGACTCTCCGGTAGAAACTTTGGGGCACTCTTTGAAGTACTTTGTGTTGGTTGAATAGATGAATCTGAGATTGTGTGATGCATATCATATAATCATGCCCACGGATACTTGAGGTGACAAGGGAGTATCTAGGTGACATTAGGGTTTTGGTTGATTTGTGTCTTAAGGTGTTATTCTAGTACGGACTCTTGAATAGATTGATCCGAAAGAATAACTTTGAGGTGGTTTCGTACCCTACCATAATCTCTTTGTTTGTTCTCCGTTATTAGTGGCTTTGGAGTGACTCTTTGTTGCATGTTGAGGGATTGTTATATGATCTATCTATGTTATTATTGTTAAGAGAACTTGCACTAGTGAAAGTATGAACCCTATGCCTTGTTTCCTATCATTGCAATACCGTTTACGCTCACTTTTATCATTAGTTACCTTGCTGTTTTTATAATTTCAGATTACAAAAACCTATATCTACCATCCATATTGCACTTGTATCACCATCTCTTCGCCGAACTAGTGCACCTATATAATTTACCATTGTATTGGGTGTGTTGGGGACACAAGAGACTCTTTGTTATTTGGTTGCAGGGTTGCTTGAGAGAGACCATCTTCATCCTACGCCTCCTACGGATTGATAAACCTTAGGTCATCCACTTGAGGGAAATTTGCCACTGTCCTACAAACCTGTGCACTTGCAGGCCCAACAACGTCTACAAGAAGAAGGTTGTGTAGTAGACATCACTCGCGCCCCCCCCCATGGGCTAGTATGAATTGGACTATGAGGGGCAGCACCCCCTCCTTCTTTCTCCTCTCTTCCCCCTTCCTCCTTCTCCTAGTTGGAATAGGAAGGGGGGCGAATCCTACTTGGACCGGGAGTCCAAGTAGGACTCCCCCTTGGCGCGCCCCCTCTAGGGACGGCCTCCTCCTCCTCCCTCCTTTATATACGGGGGCAGGAGGGCAGCCTAGAACACACCAAGTCTTCTCTTAGCCATGTGCGGTGCCCCCATCCATTATTACACACCTCGATCATATCGTCGTAGTGCTTAGGCGAAGCCCTACGTCGGTAACATTGTCATCACCGTCGCCACGCCGTCGTGCTGACGGAACTCACCCTTGTCCTCAACTGGATCAAGAGCATGAGGGACGTCATCGAGCTGAACGTGTGCTGAACGCGGAGGTGCCGTACATTCGGGACTTGGATCAGTTGGATCGTGAAGAAGTTCGACTACATCAACCGCGTTACTAAACGCTTCCGCTTTCGGTCTACGAGGGTACGTGGACACACTCTTCCCTCTCGTTGCTATGCATCTCCTAGATATATCTTGCGTGATCGTAGGATTTTTTTTAAATTACCGCGTTCCCCAATAGTGAAATCTACCTTTGCTGCAAATAAGTCCTACAACAACAGTTAACATTCTACAAGTATTCATATGATGCATCTCTCTCTTATCATTGATGAACTAATGATTCGTGTAGTTCATTGATGAACTAATGTTTCGTGTAGTTTTGGTACTGGGAGCACGCCCGTGCTGGCTCGATTATCAATTCTACCATACCCCCTCCGCTGATCGCTCGATGGGATGAAGTCAAAGCAAAACTAAGAAGCGAGGCTTATGATTCCAAAGGACTAGTTAGATGAGTGATACCTTTCTAGACTTGAGATTTTTATTTTAGCTTATTTAATCATTGTACCTTTTGCAAGGTTATCATGAACATTTGTGCTTCAAATGGACCGAGCAACATTAAGAACGATCATCCTACCACCAAAGATACGCTTGCGAATTAAGATGTTAGCTATTGAGTACAACCACGAGGTCAACCTATGAGTAGCCAGCAGGTAAGTCCTTCGAATACACATTGCCTTCAATACCACAGAAGGTCTCATCGAATCTTACTCATTTATCTTTGTACACAATGGGTTGCTATATTTTTACATAGATGGACATGATACTTCAAACCATCAACAATAATTCTTAGAACACGAGAAAAAGTTAGGAGGGCAGCTAATGGAAGTAGAGCTCAAATTTAATACCAGTTAATCAACCTGACCGAGCAATTGATAGACATTAGGAGTACAATTGTAACTCAACCTAGGTTGTAAAAGGTGGAAGACAAACTTAGAGACGTCAAAAGGGAACTCCAGGTATCCGATATTACTACATCGATTTTATGCATTTTTTCACATATTCATTATGTTAATTTCGTGGTACATGAATTAAGATATTTGGTTCAAGCCAACACAATCAACGTCAAGAATGCATACATCCAAGTGTCTTTTTGTACGAACAATTCAATCCAAGCAGTGGCAACTTACCACCAACTCCTCGGTTTGACGCATCAATGGTAGGGACTTCTGCTCGAATAACTAGTGCAAAACAAGCAGTTGGACCAACTCATCCCACCGTGGAAGACTATATTCGACAACGAGTACATGTTGACAGATGAATACTTCAAGGTGGCTATTTTCAGCTGATAGAGTCATGACCCTGCTGATGTAGTTGATCTCAAAGACATTGCCCTAGTAGCTCATCCCTCAGGCCAAATGTCAAATAAGGATTCCTTTTTGATGAGGTAAGCCCCTTGTATTGCAATCTACTTGAAGTATTCTAACTTGTGGAATATTACATGATTGTAACTTTTGCAGGCTATTATGGCATATGCACACATTAGCCATGTTGAGACTCATATCCACCAAAGAAATTAGAAAGTTGTTAGGTGTGTGTGGGGATATTCCAAGGGGATGTGAAAGACCATGGGTGGCTTGTCCTACAGAGAAATTTGTAGCACGCCAAATAGTACACATGTTTCCTGACTTTCTTACTTCGTAATAAAAAACTAGATGAAACATTTTATCGGTCATATCAACCTTTATTCTATTGTTCTCCCTATGTCCCATAATGTAAGACGTTTTTTGACACCACTGTAGTGTAAAAAAAAATCTTATATTATGGGACGGAGGGAGTATATCTTAATTCTTGCCTATACTAAGCCATAGTTACCCCTTCTCTAGGGGCTTCTATATAAGGTTGATTCTTTGTGGTGCTATAAAGATATATGAAAATTCTAGTGAGACTGCTTCGTATACCAGCTTCATCACTAAATTGCATCAACAAAGCACTGAAGCTCAAACACCACTTGGGATGGTACCTCATGTTGAATATTTGATGGACCAATTGAGCTTGATGTGGAAGCCTTAGTCACCCTTCCTAGAGACGGTGCACGAGAAGGACGAGACGAGCGCTCATGCTCTCCAATATTCAACCCGAATCTTGCTGGCATGAGATGAGCGCATGATGACGGTCCGGTGGGCGACCCCCTCTTGTTCTTCACAACCGGCGTATCCTCTACTCATGGCATGGCAATTAGGTGGGGGAGAGAGTGGTGGGAGAACGCCGGCGGCGTGTCGATGGGAGGAGACAAGGTCATCCTAGACGATGGTAAATGGCGGACATACCCTTTATAAAAATGAAATAAAATTACAGGTACTGGACCCATATAATTTTGGTACCGGTCTCATGTACTTGTTATCTCTTATTTCACCACCTTCAGATTTGGGTTGATTGACGGTTCCTAAAATTGCCAACCAGTGTAAAAATTCATGAATCCTCTTGTTTTGTTGGATTGCAGTTCCCTTGATTTTTTTACTTTGTAAATTACTAAACGTTACATTAGAGTTATCCTCTTAGTCTCTTATGTAGGTGGATGTCCCACTTACATGCTCTCTTTTTTGTCAATCAAAAACTTTTACCATATTCGCTTAGTACCAATCCTAGGAAGGACAACACCTCCACAAGTGCTTACACATTCTACTATTTATCCTCAAATGAGCCACATAATCTCATCACCAGTGTTTACAGTTACACAGCAAATGCTTAAACTGTCTTTTGCTATTACACAGAACACATAATACAGTGCAAATGTTCAATGATATTTCCCCCCCTCGGATTATTTCTTGTCATTGATTTGATGTGCAAGAGTAATCACGTGCAGTTGTTGGTGCTCAGTGTAAACCATGCTTAAAATACATGGATTTTACTAAAAAGTAGTACTTTGATTTTATTATATCAACACTTTTAAGCTTAAGATGGCCATACTTGTGTTTTGATCATATATTCTACTTTTAGATAACTCTAGGTAAGTAATTACGTAAATATTGCTATGTAGGATTGCCTCCTAAACAGGCATGACCTTGCTATGAGCCCAAAAATCATGATTTAACAAACTGTTTGTATTTATCCTCTCATTTTGTCATGTGGGGGCGTACGTATAGGAGACGTACAGCCAGAGGGAGGGGGCCAGCGGACAGGGGGTGTCCAAATTAGTATCAATTAGTATCAGGTTTGGAAACGAAAGGGTTTTTTGTCCCAAAGAAGGTTTTCCCTATACTGTTCCTAAACCAAGTAGGAGTATGTTTCTATTTCTAGTAGGATTCATCATGTAATTGACTATTTATATTGCCTCCCTGTGGAGGAACGAATCAAGCAAGAAAAACACAACTTGGTTACCCTGCGCCATGTGCACCTCTCCTCTTTCCTGCCATGGGGCGACGAGGCTTCAACCTACGATCAACTCCCAATGCTCCTAGTTCCCAAGCATCTGACAATTTGGTACCAGATTCATCGATCTCCATTGCGCCTACAACCATGTTGTCCTCTCCCAAGAACCCTGATCTTCCTAAAGCCCTCGAAGACCTCGCTGCCAAGGAACACGCAGATTAGGATGTCCAGCAAAATCTAGGCAATCTGGCCGAGGGCGTCGAACTCCTCTACAGCGACATGACCAAGTCCCTAAAGGACGTCATCGACGCTCTGACGGCGTTCAGAAAAAAAATTAGCGATCTATCACAACAACAGCATGCACAAAACATGGCCATCACCAGGTTGGAGCATGCCAGCCGTGGCGAGCCTTCCCTCGTTACCGCCGACACCCAATCAACGGTTGCCCACGCCGGAGGTCAACTCAGGTTGCAGGCTCCACTTGGTTCCGCCGACGAGCATCCACCCCGCCTTTACAAGCTCGACTTCCCTACCTACAATAGTGAAGGAGACCCTCGACCATGGTTGACTAGATGCAATTTGTTTTTCCTTGGCTAGTGCATCCTGACATGGACAAGACTTGGATGGCATCATACCATCTAACAAATGTGGCTGCCCTTTGGTATGGCCATCTAGAGGAGAAGATCGGCCGACCAACTTGGGCAGACTTTGTTGCACGGGTCATCCAGCACTTTGGCCCTCCCACATGTGCCAATCCCTTCGGTGATCTCATCTCCCTCCATCGTATGGGTTCGGTGGCGGAGTATACCAAACAGCTCCTCCAACTCTTGTCCCGCATCAACCCCATCCTAGATGACGAGGAGCGCAACATCTTCACCAATAGTCTGGGCGAGCCACTAAAAACGCAGGTCGAGCTGCTGCATCCAGCTACTCTCGAGGATGCTATGGACATGGCCGTCTCCTATGAGCACCTCACCATGCTGACCACGGTTACTGCTGCCACTCCAACGCGCCCAGGTTGTCCTACACGCCTTGTCCCAGTAGCCCCAGGTGCTGCCACAGGAGACTCCTCTTCTGGGGGCGGGCCTGTCTTCAAAAAGCTTAACGCCGCTGAGATGGAGGACAGACGCAGCAAGGGACTATGCTTCAACTGCGATGAGAAGTATGTCTGGGGACATCGCTGCAAGCGCCTCTTCTACATCGAGTCCGCCGATGATGACGAGGAAGACAATGGTGACAACCTACACATCTCGCCGCTGGCAATCACCGGTGTACGTACCAGTGACACAATGCAGCTAGTTGTCCGTGTAGGCGAGAGTGAATTGGTCGCTCTCCTCGACTCTGGTAGCACTCACAATTTCATCAATGAGGAGCTTGCTGCACAAGTGGGCAGCCACATCTCCACAGGGCGCCACCTCCGCGTAACAGTAGCCAATGGAGATCACGTCACATGTGGTGGTCTTGTTCGACAAGCTGCCATCACCATAGGCCAAGAAGACTTCCTCGTCGATCTTTACGCCATCCCCTTGGGTGGGTTTGACGTCGTTCTTAGGACACACTGGCTCAAGACACTCGGGCCCATACTTTGGGACTTCACGCGTCTCTGGATGTCCTTCTGGCGGTCCGACCATCGCATTGAGTGGTACGGTATCGTGATGTCAACCCAACCCCACCACATTCACTCTTGTTCCGGGCAGGAGCTTCTTGACATCGTCCTCACTGAATACGTTGACATCTTCGCAGAGCCTCGGGGCCTGCCGCCGCCTCTCACTCCGACCATCACATCCGTTTGGTGCCTGACCGCACCAGTGGCTGTTTGGCCATATCGCTACCCGGCTATCCAAAAAGTCGAGCTCAAGAGATAGTGCACGGACATGTTGGAGCACGGCCTTATCCCCCGCAACAGTTCTGAGTTTTCTTCGCTCGTTCTTCTGGTGAAGAAGCACGACAGCTCCTGGCGATTATGCGTTGATTTTCGTGGCGTCAACACCAACACCGTCAAGGACAAGTTCCCTATTCATGTAGTAGACGAGCTACTGGACGAGCTAAAGGGCACCCGCTTCTTCACAAAGCTAGACTTGCGATCTGGTTATCACCAGGTACGCATGCATATTGAGGATACCCACAAAATAGTTCCGGACACACGAGGGCCTGCTCGAGTTCCTCGTCATGCCTTTTGGTCTCACAAATGCGCCGGCAACCTTCCAGGCTTTGATGAATGATGTACTTCGACCCCATTTACACCAATTTGTGTTAGTATTTTTTGATGATATTTTGGTGTAGAACGCTTCATGGTCGGAGCATGTTTGACATGTGCGAGTCGTTTTGGAGCTCATGCGCCAGCACCAGTTATTTCTCAAGCGCTCCAAGTGCTCTTTTGGGGAGGAGTCGGTTACGTACCTCGGTCATGTCATCTCCATCGACGGTGTCGCCATGGACAATCAAAAGGTTATGGCTGTTGTTGACTGGCCGGTGCCGCGCACAGTTCGTGCGGTCCGTGGTTTTTTGGGGTTGGCCGGCTACTATTGGAAGTTCATCCACGATTTTGGCATTATTGCAGCACCCCTCACAGCGTTGCTAAAAAAGGATGGATTTCTCTGATCCGAGGAGGCAACACATGCTTTCACAAAATTGAAGACTGCCCTGACTACAACACCAGTGCTTCAACTTCCAGATTTCACCGTGCCATTCATTGTGGAATGTGATGCCTCTGGTTCGGGATTCCGTGCAGTGTTACACCAAGGTGTGGGACCCGTTGCTTACTTCAGTCGCCCTATTGCTCTTTGTCACGTCTCCCTTGTTGCATACGAGCGCGAGCTCATTGGTCTCATACAAGCTGTGCACCATTGGCGGACATATCTCTGGGGTCGTGCCTTCGTTGTCAAATCTGATCACTACAGCCTCAAGTTCCTTCTTGACCAGCACCTCGCGACTATCCCGCAACATAATTGGGTTGGCAAGCTCCTAGGATTTGATTTTACTGTGGAGTACAAGTCTGTCCAGCAGAATATTGTGGCTGACGCACTATCGCGGCGCGACACTTTTGATGCCCATGTGTGCGCCATAAGAGGTCTTGCATTTGATCTATTTGAGGAACTTCGTCGGGTTGCGCACGCTAACCCAGCTCTCATGGCATTCCGCGAACAACTAGAGAACGGTGAGCTGGGACCTCCGTGGGCACTCATTGATGGCATTGTCACCTTTGAGCACCGTGCCTACGTGCCACCTTCCTCACCACTTGTGGCAGATATACTCGCATCATCCCATGATACCGGCCATGAGGGTATTCAGAAATCGCTACACCGTCTTCGTCGTGACTTCCATCTACCACATGACCGGATAGCTATTCAGGACTACCTCCACATCTGCCTAGTTTGTCGGCATAACAAGACTAAGTAGCTCCATCCAGCAAGCTTGCTTCAGCCATTGGCGGTACCATCTCGGATTTGAGAGGACATTTCCATGGACTTCATCGAGGGATTACCAAAAGTGGGCGACAAGTGTGTCATTCTTATTGTTGTGGATCGTTTTTCCAAATATGCACATTTCATTCCGTTAGCGCATCCATACACAGCTGAGACGGTGGCCAAAGCCTTCTTTGCCGACGTTGTTCGTCTGCATGGTGTACCAACCTCCATCGTTTCTGATCGAGATGTTGTTTTCACCTCTGGCTTTTGGAAGGCTCTCTTTGTTGCTTCTGGTTGCCGCCTACATATGAGCTCAGCTTTTCACCCGCAATCCGATGGCCAATCGGAGGGCATTAATCGGATAATTGCTATGTACTTAGGTTGCCTCACTGGTGACCGGCCCCGACAGTGGCTTTAGTGGCTGCCATGGGCGGAGTACTGCTACAACACATCTTACCACACCGCTCTCAAGGATACGTCGTTTCATGTGGTGTATGGCCGTGATCCGCCTTCCCTCCATGCATACTCTCCGGGTGAGCTGCGTAATTAGCCGTGGAGTGCAACATTGCAGACCGCAACTAGTTCCTTATCGATGTTCGTGACCGTCTCCTTCAGGCTGTGCAACACTACAAGCATTACTATGATGGCAAGCATCGGGAACTTTAGTTTGAGGTCAGCGAATGAGCTTGGTTGCGTTTGCAGCACCGTCCAGCAGCGCTCCTTGGATCTGCTCCAAAGGGAAAGCTCGCACCTAAGTACTTTGGTCCCTACAAAGTCCTCGCCAAAATTGATTCCATTGCCTACCGTTTGGAGATTCCACCCCGCGCCCGCATCCATGATGTTTTCCATGTGGGTGTTCTGAAGAAATACCAAGGCCCTCCTCCAAATGCTCCACCGGTGCTGCCGGCCATCTTCCAAGGCCGTGTTCAGCCAACACCTTCCAAGGCGCTACGTGCACGACTTTTCAGGGGTATGCAACAGGTTCTCATGCATTGGGAGGGCCAACTGACGTCTGATGATTCATGGGAGGATGTTCCAGCCTTCAAAGAACTCTATCCAAGCTTCCAGCTCGAGGATGAGCTATTTTAGAATGGAGGGGGAGATGTCATGTGGGGGCGTACGTATAGGAGACGTACAGCCAGAGAGAGGAGGCCAGCGGACAGGGGGTGTCCAAATTAGTATCAATTAGTATCAGGTTTGGAAACGGAAGGGTTTTTTGTCCCAAAGAATGTTTTCCCTATACTGTTCCTAAACCAAGTAGGAGTCTATTACTATTTCTAGTAGGAGTCATCATGTAACTTGACTATTTATATTGCCTCCCTTTGGAAGCACTAATAAAGCAAGAAAAACAAGACTTGGTTACCCTGCGCCCTGTGCGCATCTCCTCTTTCCTGCCACGGGGCGACGAGGCTTCAAGCCTCGTCCTCCCGTAGAGCACATCTACAACCTACGATCAACTCCCAACGCTCATAATTCCCAAGCATCTGACACATTTATATTGGAATTTGGTGTTAATAATTTTAATGACCTACTGCATATACAATGTTCCTACTGCTGCTCGTTCATCTTGTCTGGAGCCAATGATGATGACACATTCGTTAAAGTCTTGCTTGGCTTTCTGGAAGGTTTGTGAAAAGCACAATTTCTATCCCATGATGCAGATATTCTCGCTTAAGTTGACTTGTTTAGTGGATGGTCCAATTCAGTTGTATGGATAATGGTTGTACGGGATCTCTTGAACCGATGGCGTAATTACATCTTCAACCGTACCAGGGATGATCCTTTCTTTGTGGGCAAGATTGCTTTATACAAATGACTGGTCCTAAAGAGAGGCATAAGAATGAGTGGTTATGTGCTTATCGAGTATGACATGAAGATCAAGAGAGGAGAAGAGGAAGGAGACGATCTATAGCTCATTGATGGTGCTGCCTGCTTTGACAACTTGAGGTAAAGAGGTTTGTGGTTTCGAGTGTCATCGGGTACTAAGCTGGGTGTGACATTGAAGCTCAGTCCAACTGGTGGCTCTTCACGTCCCCTTGTTACTCGTCGATTTTGTGTCTTCGATGTTAGAAATCATGGAGACAATATCATCGGTGTGGAGTTTGGTTTCGCTGTTGTAGATGTGAAGGTGATGTGGTCAACTTTGGACATCAACGAGAGGCTTCTTGGGCGGACGCGGTCAATAGGATTGAGTGCAATTATTAGTTTCTGGATTTGTTGTATCTAATATCAGATTTTTCTTCTTCTACGCTAGGTGGGCATGCCTGAATGTTTTGAAATGTACTCGCGTGTATGTGGAAATTACATTTGGTGTACTAGTAGTTGCATTCTCGGCTTGATTTTTTGCTGTGCAATGATCTGTGTGGTTACTGACAGTTATAACTGATTCTCACTAAAAGAAAAAATTTGGCATTACATTGCTGGCATGTTGAGGTTGCTGACGTAAATGACAGACATAACATAATCTTTATCTTTATCTTTACCTACTAATAAAGCACGCATTGCTTCTGTCGGGTTCACCGTCGCGACAATTTTGTGTAATAGTCCCTATGTTTTTTGGTATTCAACCGTGATCTAGAGGTGCGGGAGGAGGTCCAGCAGTGGGCCTAGAGGTCCTGGTGGTGCCCCTGCGTGCGAACAAAAGAGGGAGAGATGAGAGCGAGCCGGGAGGAAGGATCTACGTCATGGCGAGATCCATCGTCGTCAACTCTTCATGTGGATGGTCACCTACGCGATGAGGGCTCCGATGAGGGGATGAAGGATCCACGTCGGAGAACCGGTGGCGGCATGTCTTCATGGCGAAGCTCCGCGCCGCTCCATCCAGCCGCTAGATGGGGATGACGTGGTTTCCGGTGAAAACCATGCCTGATTGTGGTCTTGGCGGACGATCCAGCGTCTCTGACACCGTTTCCTTCTTGAGGCATCATTGTTGCAGGTCACGTCAACTTGATCTGGATGTTCCGGGGAAAACCCTAGATCTGGGTCTACCAGATCGGACGATGACGACGACTTTGGTGTCGTTCTCCCTCCTGGGGGCATCGTTTTGGTGTAAGTGTTGGCTGGAGGGGACAAGAGGAGGAGCGATGTTACATCTACCGCAAGGCTGACCGCGGATTTCGATGGCATGGTGTTGCGGAGTTTTTGTGACGGGCACGTGTGGATGGATACACGCAGGATGATGGCGTTGTCTCGCACCATGGTGGCGTCAATGGAAGACCTGGAAAGGTTGGTGCATCATTACCTGCTCTGGAGATGGATTAGTGGAAGATGGCGGCAGCGGCCTCTGAGAGTGCGTCAGACCGGTGTGTGACCCAATCCTGACATTGTGGCTTGGCTGGGGCATCCAGCTTTAGATGTTAGGCATTGGTGCGATGTCTATTTGGTATTCAGCTCGGACATTCAGCACCCCTTCATCAAGGAGATAGGAGTAGTGACAATTGTTGTCAAGATAGTGGCTTCAGTCTTACTGATGTATTACTTTGTAAAGTCTTTGTGAATAATTAATAAAATGGATGCATGCATTGCCCAGATACAGAGGCCGGGGTATATTCCTCTTTTCTAAAAAAGGAAGTCATTGAGGGCAAAACTAATAATTCTAAAAATGCACAAGCTTAGATATTCCCTCTTCCATCCACTTTTTTATGCAGTGTCTGCTCTTCGGTTGAGTGCATGGGCTTTCCTCAGACGGCATGTCCTGTCGGAGAAGGTAGCATAGTGGCGCACAAAACCGGGTGGCGTGACGCACAACATGGTCGTCGTTGACCCGCCCAACTATTGTGTCGCAACTATGTGTGTCACTATGCTACCTTCTCCGATTTTCAGCCATTTTTTTCTATTTTTGATTTCTTATCGAGTTTCTTTTCTTTCTGATGTTTTCTAAAAACCTTATGTAATCATTTTTAAAGTGATTAAAAAAATTCTTACGTAACTAAATAAATTGTGTATGTATTTTTAAAAGGTGTTCTAGTAATCATTTTTCACATATTTAGAAATAATGCTCGTAAAATTTTAAAATATATTAAACAGTTTACATATGTGTTAGTGTAATCTCAAAAGTTGTTCGTGTATTTAAAAAAATTTGCGAAATTATTTTCTAAGTATCTTATATATCTTCATGCTATTTTAATAACTATGCAGGTATTTTTAGAAAAAAAACATAATTATAGAAGTTGTAAGTGTATAACATAAAAAAATAAAAAAAAATCAAAAAATAACAGAGAATAAAATGTAAATGAAAACAAAATCTGGGGTACATAAAAACCAGCCAAAAGGAAGACAAATAAAGTTACCTTATAATGGAAGAAACGGAGATGGATTAGTGGAAGATGGCGGCAGCGGCCTCTGAGAGTGCGTCAGACCGGTGTGTGACCCAATCCTGACATTGTGGCTTGGCTGGGGCATCCAGCTTTAAATGTTAGGCATTGGTGCGATGTCTATTTGGTATTCAGCTCGGACATTCAGCACCCCTTCATCAAGGAGATAGGAGTAGTGACAATTGTTGTCAAGATAGTGGCTTCAGTCTTACTGATGTATTACTTTGTAAAGTCTTTGTGAATAATTAATAAAATGGATGCATGCATTGCCCAGATACAGAGGCCGGGGTATATTCCTCTTTTCTAAAAAAGGAAGTCATTGAGGGCAAAACTAATAATTCTAAAAATGCACAAGCTTAGATATTCCCTCTTCCATCCACTTTTTTATGCAGTGTCTGCTCTTCGGTTGAGTGCATGGGCTTTCCTCAGACGGCATGTCCTGTCGGAGAAGGTAGCATAGTGGCGCACAAAACCGGGTGGCGTGACGCACAACATGGTCGTCGTTGACCCGCCCAACTATTGTGTCGCAACTATGTGTGTCACTATGCTACCTTCTCCGATTTTCAGCCATTTTTTTCTATTTTTGATTTCTTATCGAGTTTCTTTTCTTTCTGATGTTTTCTAAAAACCTTATGTAATCATTTTTAAAGTGATTAAAAAAATTCTTACGTAACTAAATAAATTGTGTATGTATTTTTAAAAGGTGTTCTAGTAATCATTTTTCACATATTTAGAAATAATGCTCGTAAAATTTTAAAATATATTAAACAGTTTACATATGTGTTAGTGTAATCTCAAAAGTTGTTCGTGTATTTAAAAAAATTTGCGAAATTATTTTCTAAGTATCTTATATATCTTCATGCTATTTTAATAACTATGCAGGTATTTTTAGAAAAAAAACATAATTATAGAAGTTGTAAGTGTATAACATAAAAAAATAAAAAAAATCAAAAAATAACAGAGAATAAAATGCAAATGAAAACAAAATCTGGGGTACATAAAAACCAGCCAAAAGGAAGACAAATAAAGTTACCTTATAATGGAAGAAACGGAGAAATTAGAAAACACTGGTGGGACATGATGGGACTTCCTCTCTGCCGCATTCTGCGGCAGAATGTCCAGCGATCGCACAGGGCCGGCCCACGCAGGCAGCGTCCAGTGTAAAAAAAGCAACGAAAAAAAAGGCGCCAACTGGGACTCGAACTCACGATACTTCTCTTGTATGCAAACCTAGCTAGCCACCACGACTGGTTAATGCTTGTGGCCAAACAAAACGCGAATGCTTTAGAACTAGTCACATCGGCAGGTCACATTAGTTTTCCTTTTTAAATATTTTCTTGTTAATTCTGAATAAAATTTTTAAAGTCCAAACGTTTTTGACAAAAACACAAACGAGTTCAAAGAATGTTAGCAATTATACGAATCTGTAACCAAATTTTAAAAACAGGAGCCATTTTGAAGTTGTGGACAATTCTTTAAAAAAGGAATTTTAAAATTACGACCAATTTTGATAAACGTGAACAATTTTTTTTTGAAATTTACAAAACGTGATTTCTTTTTTGAATTGTGAACCAAATTTCAAACTGAAATATTTTTTGAAATTGTGAACAGATCTTGAAAAAACGGGAATTTTTTTCAAATTCCGAACAATTTTTGACAATCATGAACAATTTTTGAATTTCTGAATACTTTTCAGAAAGGTAACATTCTTGAATTTGTGAACAATTTTTTAGAACAGGAACTTGTTGGAATTTGTAAAAAAATTCAGACGTTAATGTTTTTTCAGAATCACGAACAAGTTTTAAGGATGTGAACAATTTTTTAATCTGTGAACAATTTTAAAAATGGAAACTTATTTGAATTTGTGAACTAATTTTGAGAATTTTTAAAAGATGTGAACAATTGTTGGATGTGCGAACAAATTATAAAAAGAGGAATTTTTGAATTTGTGAACAAATTTTGAGAAAAAAGAACACTTTTTTTAATATTACCATTTCTGGAAAGGTGGACATTTTTGTGTCTGCAAACATAATAAAACTCTGAACAAAATTTGGAAAGAGTGAACATTATTTGTAAATTATGAACTATATTTTGAAATAGGAACATTTTAAAAAAGAAAAAATTTAAATTTGTGAACAAAAAATTTAAACAAGAACATTTTTTTAACTTCAAACATTTTTTATTTTTTAATTTTGAAAGGAAAAAGAGAAGGAAAAGGAATTAAAAAAGAAATAAAGAAACAAAAAAAACGAAAAATAAAATAAACAATTGAAAATAAAAAGCTAATTTGAAAAATAAATAAAATGAAAACAGAAAAAAAAACAGTGAAAACCGGTTCAGGAACCTCCTAGAAGGTTCCCAAAACCGCTCAGGAACCTCCTAGAAGGTTCCCTAAACCGGGCAGAGCATATCTGGTCTCGTAATTGGGCTGGCCCATCTTGATCGCTTGTCGCTCGGGTCTTTGCGAAACCGCGGCAACTTGACACAGTGTGCGTCCGTTAGGAAATTCCGGACATGATCGCGAGAGCTATGTCTCGCTTATAAAGAGACGGTAGTTTCTAGCGCAGGTTCTCTCTGTTGGGTAAATGTTGGGCTGGCCCATTTCTTCTACTCTTTCACTCACTCGGGATCAATCGATATCTCGATCCTCGCTCGCTTGTTGTACTCGTTCGTTCTTTTCTTTTTTTTGCTTTTTCTTTTGTTTTTCTTAATTTTCTCATCGGGTTTTCTTATTTTTTTCACGGTCGTTACCGTTTGCTTTGTTTCTTCACTATTTTTCTTTGATTTTTTTAACTTTTCTTTGTTTTTTCACCTGGTTTCTTTATTTATTTCTCAGTTTCCACCTTTTTTCATTAGTTTTTTTTGTTTCATTCTCGGTTTTTCTTCTTCTTTGTTTCCTTTCTTTTTCTGCACTGTTTTTCTCCTGTTTTCTTTTCTATATTTTCTTGTTTTTTCTTCGTTTCCTCATGGATTTACCCTGTTTTCTTTCAGTTTTCCGTTTTTTGTTTCTGAGGTGCTTTTTTTCTTCCGTTTCATTTAGTTTTCCCTATTTTTATCTTTTTCTTTTCTCTTCAATACATGTCTACATTTTTTCATAGACATTTGTACGTTTTACATATACATTAGGAATATTTTTTATATATGATTAACATTTTCCAAATAAATGATTAACTTTAAAAAATGTATGTTTTATGTCTATTTTCTTCGTACACATTTTACCTTTTTAGTTGATATCTTGAACATTTTTAGTACATGTTTAATATTTTTTACATATATGATTGATATTTTTTATGCACGATCAAATTTTAAGAAAATTACTTTTTTATTTTCAAAATTTTTAAGTCACGTTCTAACATTTTGTTTATATCAGAAATATTTTTATATATTTTTTAATAGATGAATAACATTTTTTTTCAATATTTATGTTTGATTACTAAATATTTTTCATAGTCACTGTATATCCTTATTATATATCAGGAACATTTTTTATTCACAAATATTTTTTAAAAATACATGATTAACATTTCTTTGATACATGATCAACATTTTTAAATATTGATATTTTTATGTTCAATTTTAAATACACGCTTAACATTTTCTTGTATACGTCAGGAACCTTTTTTATATATGTTTAACATTTTTTAAAGTGCTTTATTAACAGTTTTGAAATATATGATCAACTTTTCCATACACATGGTATATTTATTGTAGACATTTTTGTGCATGTATGAGCAATATTTTTCTATACACATTTTATATTTTACAAATGCTAGATTAGCTTTTTTCAAATATTTGACTTAGTGTGTTTTTTGCTAGTATCTGAAAGTGTATGAAAGTAAAAAGGGAAAGAAAAAAACATTTAAAACAGAAGAAAAAGATGAGGTTCTGGACCCTACGAGCAGGGCTGACCTCCCTATCGGCAACATGGCTCCCAATTCACTCTCTCTTCTCTTCATTTTGTTGATGTAGTGAGACATAATCGCCGCCACACTAGCAAGCCTTTTCTTATACATACCACACCTGAAAGCCCAAAATCACTAGTTAAGGAGTACCTCTTGCAAAGGTTATTTCCACCTCCTCTGATGGTGAAAAGTGACGCATTACATGTGTGACATTTGTCGAAAACTGGCAGTTCTAGTGGGACTTCTTACCACGTATGTGATGCATGGGTAGGTTTGTGCTTCTTTTTAGAAATTCATTTGTTCAGAATGTTTAATCTATAACTGTGCGACCAAATTACGACCGTTTTCACCGTTCACTTTCTCGTGTCCTTCAAACCTAGATCCCATATTGCTAGGTTTCGACAAACTTTTTCGTATAAAATATATACTCCAAAACAATACCAACTCGTGCTTTAAATTGTACTAACCCGTGCATCAATAATTGTACTGACTATACTTCATTTTTGTGAAAGCATAGTTGTGTTTTTCATGTGAGAAACACAACTATGCTCCATGGTGAATCACACATGCACTTCATTTCTTGGGAGACACAACTGCGCTTCACTCGAAAGCACGTGAAGACAGAAGTACAAGTGCACTTCACTTCTGGAAAAGCATAGATTCACAACTGCACTTCACTTCTGAGAAGGCAAGAAACACAACTGCGATTAACTGTGAAGCACAAACATGCTTCACGCGAAAGTACACGCTCCAGCGAAACGTAAACCCAAAAACTCGAGGAATCCAATAAACCAAAAAAATAAAGAAAACATAGAATAACCCAAGCAAAATCTGAAAACGCAAAAAGCAAAGAAAAAACATGCAAAAACAAAAAAAATGTTTCACGAGGGTTCGCGCCCCATGCGTGACATGTGGCGACGCCTGGGTGCACAATTTGACGCGCTCGCATGTTGTCCCTGCCCACCAAACCACCCGCTGCTGCGGAAGCCTTCCAAGGTATTCCTCGATTAGTTGCGCTCTCGAAAACCCCTCGAGCGAAGGGACTACCCCGAGAGTGAACCTTTGGAGCAAGCTCATGTAACTCGTTAAATAAATGAGAGAATAGTATATGCATTGAACAGTATATGCATTGAACAGACAAGAATCCTAATTCCCGATCCCCAATTCCTCCTCCCACCTCATGCTTGCTCTTCACCGACTCAATTCTTTTATATGTATATGGTTTTAGCAACTGAGTGTTACAATAAGGGCATTTTCAACGTCGTGCATCAAACCGACTCTAAAAATACGGAACATTCGGTTCAGACACTTTTTGCCCTCCAATGTCATGAATCAAGCGTCCGTGGACCAGTTCGAACGTCTGAAATCCCATAAGCCGAAAGCAATCGGTAGGAGGTCTGACACCCATGTTACCACAAAATCCTCTCTCTCTCTCTCTCTCATTCTGCTCCAAACGACACTTTGATGTCCACGTTGCATTCATGCTTGTCCAAAAGCCAACATAATCGGTTATTGCCGCATGTTGGCCGAATGACGCGGCATTCACATCAATGCGGTGGTCAAGAAGCCTGCTCCGGCTCAACGCTCACGCTGCATGCGCTCGCTCTCCGCCCCATGTTAATGCCGGTGTAACGGATGTGACCAGGCAGGACGATGGGATGATTTCCTACCACACTCAAGAGGTCTAACTGTCCTTTTGCTTGCCTGGCATTCATGCCAGCGCGACGAACAAGAAACCAACCCCGGCGAACGCATCTAAGCTTTCGCTCTGCCCATCCTTGCGCCCGTAACTATTTAAAGATAGTCGGCCACGACAAATATCGCACCACCTCCGAGCCTCATCTCCCTCCGTCCAAGCCGTTAATGCTCCCTTCTTCCTTCTTCGACCTCCATGAGCAATGGCGGCCGCGCTATGGGTGGTGGAGGACCATCACACCGCGATGTCGTCATGAAAGCATGGCTGAGGTGAGCGCATGGTGTGCCCAACATGCGGCCCGCGTTATGGTAAGGGAGCCTCTGAGCTCCCTGGAGGAGGAGAGCTCGAATGAGGAGGACGCGACTATGGACGAGGTGTTGGAGGAGGAGGAGGAGGAGGCGTTGGCTGGCGGGTTCACCCTTCAGCAGGTGGAGGAACACTAAAACGTTGTCATTGCGGAGGCACAACCGAATGAGCAGTCGGCGCCAGTCTTTGTATTCTGGATGATGCATGTGGAGCAGCGGTACAACCTACAACTCCTTGATAAGAAAGGCTCGCAAAGGGTCAGATTGCCGGTGAGTAGGCCGTCACGATCATGCTCGCCGAGAATCTGGCCATCATGGATGAGCAGCCGACACTGTATGAGAGCATATGTAGCTCCCACGCCATCCATCGTGAGTGGTGCCGGCCACGTCAATGAGGCGCCACCTATTCGAGGAGATCACAATAGAGGCAGACGCTGAAGCGGGTAGGCGATCATGGACGGGAATGCTGCCCACGCCGACAGCTTCGCATCATTCGGGCCGGGCCACTATGACCACAAGGCCGGACCATCCACGTTGACAACGACCTTACCTCCACGGGCGACGTCCACGACCAAGCAGCTGACTCCGTCGAGGAGTAAGACATGGAACATAAACGTGTCCTGTTGGAAATATGCCCTAGAGGCAATAATAAAAGGATTATTATTATATTTCCTTGTTCATGATAATTGTCTTTTATTCATGCTATAATTGTATTATCCGAAAATCGTAATACACGTGTGAATACATAGACCACAACATGTCCCTAGTGAGCCTCTAGTTGACTAGCTCGTTGATCAACAGATAGTCATGGTTTCCTGACTATGGACATTGGATGTCATTGGTAACGGGATCACATCATTAGGAGAATGATGTGATGGACAAGACCCAATCCTAAGCATAGCACAAGATCGTGTAGTTTGTTTTGCTAGAGCTTTTCCAATGTCAAGTATCTTTTCCTTACACCATGAGATCGTGTAACTCCCGGATACCGTAGGAGTGCTTTGGGTGTACCAAACGTCACAACGTAACTGGGTGGCTATAAAAGTGCACTACAGGTATCTCCAAAAGTGTCTGTTGGGTTGACACGGATCGAGACTGGGATTTGTCACTCCGTATGACGGAGAGGTATCTCTGGGCCCACTCAGTAATGCATCATCATAATGAGCTCAAAGTGACCAAGTGTCTGGTCATGGGATCATGCATTACGGTACGAGTAAAGTGACTTGCCGGTAACGAGATTGAACGAGGTATTGGGATACCGACGATCGAATCTCGGGCAAGTAACGTACCGATTGACAAAGGGAATTGTATACGGGGTTGCTTGAATCCTCGACATCGTGGTTCATCCGATGAGATCATCAAGGATCATGTGGGAGCCAACATGAGTATCTAGATCCCGCTGTTGGTTATTGACCGGAGAGCAGTCTCGGTCATGTCTACGTGTCTCCCGAACCCGTAGGGTCTACACACTTAAGGTTCGGTGACGCTAGGGTTGTAAAGATATTAGTATGCAGCAAACCGAAAGTTGTTCGGAGTCCCGGATGAGATCCCGTACGTCACGAGGAGTTCCATAATGGTCCGGAGGTAAAGAATTATATATGGGAAGTCGAGTTTCGGCCATCGGGAAAGTTTCGGGGTTCACCGGTATTGTACCGGGACCACCAGAAGGGTCCCGGGGGTCCATCGGGTGGGGCCACCTATCCCGGAGGGCCTCATGGGCTGAAGTGGGAGGGGAACCAGCCCCTAGTGGGCTGGTGCGCCCCCCCTGGGCCCCCCTCTGCGCCTAGGGTTGGGAACCCTAGGAGAGGGGGCGCCTCCACTTGCCTTGGGGGCAAGTTTTCCCCCTTGGCCGCCGCCCCCCTAGGAGATCCCATTTCCTAGGGCCGGCGCCCCCCTGGGGTCCCTATATAAAGAGGGGGGTGGGAGGGCAGCCGCACCTTGACACCTGGCGCCTCCCTCCCCCCTTGCTACACCTCTTCATCCCGTAGTCGCTTGGCGAAGCCCTGTCGGAACCCTGCTGCATCCACGACCACGCCGTCGTGCTGCTGGATCTTCATCAACCTCTCCTCCCCCCTTGCTGGATCAAGAAATAGGAGACGTCACGCTGACTGTACGTGTGTTGAACGCGGAGGTGCTGTCCGTTCGGCGCTAGGATCTCCGGTGATTTGGATCACGACGAGTATGACTCCCTCAACCCCGTTCTCTTGAACGCTTTCGCTCGCGATCTACAAGGGTATGTAGATGCACTCCTCTCTCTCGTTGCTAGATGAACTCATAGATTGATCTTGGTGAACGTAGGATTTTTTTTATTTTATGCAACGTTCCCCAACAGTGGCATCATGAGCTAGGTCTATGCGTAGTTCTTTATTGCACGAGTAGAACACAAATCTGTTGTGGGCGTAGATGTTGTCCACTTTCTTGCCACTACTAGTCTTATTTTGCTTCAACGGTATTGTGGGATGAAGCGGCCCGGACCGACCTTACACGTACGCTTACGTGAGACAGGTTCCACCGACTGACATGCACTAGTTGCATAAGGTGGCTAGCGGGTGTCTGTCTCTCCCACTTTAGTTGGAGCAGATTCGATGAAAAGGGTCCTTACGAAGGGTAAATAGGAGTTGACAAATCACGTTGTGGTTACTCGTAGGTAAGAAAACGTTCTTGCTAGAACCCTATTGCAGCCACGTAAAAGATGCAACAACAATTAGAGGACGTCTAACTTGTTTTTGCAGCAATTGCTTTGTGACGTGATATGGCCAAAAGTTGTGATGAATGATGAATGATATATTGTGTATGAGATCATGTTCTTGTAATAGGAATCACGACTTGCATGTCGATGAGTATAACAACCGGCAGGAGCCATAGGAGTTGTCTTAATTATTGTATGACCTGCGTGTCAATGATTTAACACCATGTAATTACTTTACTTTATTTCTAAACCGTTAGCCATAGTAGTAGAAGTAGTAGTTGGCGAGCAACTTCATGGAGACGCGATGATGGAGATCATGATGATGGAGATCATGGTGTCATGCCGGTGACGAAGATGATCATGGAGCCCTGAAGATGGAGATCAAAGGAGCTATATGATATTGGCCATATCATGTCACTACTATATAATTGCATGTGATGTTTATTATGTTTATGCATCTTGTTTACTTAGAACGACGGTAGTAAATAAGATGATCCCTCATAAAAATTTCAAAAAAGTGTTCCCCCTAACTGTGCGCCGTTGCTAAAGTTCGTAGTTTCGAAGCACCACATGATGATCGGGTGTGATAGATTCCTACGTTCACATACAACGGGTGTAAGATAGTTTTACACATGCAAAAACACTTAGGTTAACTTGACGAGCCTAGCATGTACAGACATGGCCTCGGAACACAGAGACCGAAAGGTCGAACATGAGTCGTATGGAAGATACGATCAACATGGAGATGTTCACCGATGATGACTAGTCCGTCTCATGTGATGATCGGACACAGCCTAGTCGACTTGGATCATGTAACACTTAGATGACTAGAGGGATGTCAAATCTGAGTGGGAGTTCATTGAATAATTTGATTAGATGAACTTAATTACCATGAACTTAGTCTAAAATCTTTGCAAAATATGTCTTGTAGATCAAATGGCCAACGCTCATGTCAACATGAACTTCAACGCGTTTCTAGAGAAAACCAAGCTGAAAGATGATGGCGGCAACTATACAGACTGGGTCCGGAACCTGAGGATCATCCTCATAGCTGCCAGGAAAGCATATGTCCTAGAAGGACCGCTGGGTGAAGCACCCATCCCAGAGAACCAAGACGTTATGAACGCTTGACAGTCACGTGCTGATGATTACTCCCTCGTTCAGTGCAGCATGCTTTACAGCTTAGAACCGGGGCTCCAAAAGCGTTTTGAGAAACACGGAGCATATGAGATGTTCGAGGAGCTGAAAATGGTTTTCCAAGCTCATGCCCGGGTCGAGAGATATGAAGTCTCCGACAAATTCTATAGTTGTAAGATGGAGGAAAATAGTTCTGTCAGTGAGCACATACTCAAAATGTCTGGGTTGCACAACCGCCTTTCCCAGCTGGACATTAACCTCCCGGACGAGGCGGTCATTGACAGAATCCTTCAGTCGCTCCCACCGAGCTACAAGAGCTTTGTGATGAACTACAATATGCAAGGGATGGTGAAAACTATTCCTGAAGTATTTTCAATGCTGAAGTCGGCGGAGGTAGAAATCAAGAAAGAACATCAAGTGTTGATGGTCAATAAAACCACCAAGTTCAAGAAGGGCAAGGGTAAGAAGAACTTCAAGAAGGACAACAAAGATGTTGCCGCGCCCGGTAAGCCAGTTGCCGGGAAGAAGTCAAGGAATGGACCCAAGCCTGAGACTGAGTGCTTTTATTGCAAAGGGAAGGGTCACTGGAAGCGGAACAACCCCAAATACTTAGCGGACAAGAAGGCCGGCAACACTAAAGGTATATGTGATATACATGTAATTGATGTGTACCTTACCAGTACTCGTAGTAACTCCTGGGTATTTGATACCGGTGTCGTTGCTCATATTTGTAACTCACAGCAGGAGCTGCGGAATAAGCGGAGACTGGCGAAGGATGAGGTGACGATGCGCGTCGGGAATGGTTCCAAGGTCGATGTGATCGCCGTCGGCATGCTACCTCTACATTTACCCACGGGATTAGTTTTAAACCTCAATAATTGTTATTTAGTGCCAAGTTTGAGCATGAACATTGTATCTGGATCTCATTTAATCTGAGGTGGCTACTCATTTAAATCCGAGAATAATGGTTGTTTTATTTATATGAGAGATATGTTTTATGGTCATGCCCCGATGGTCAATGGTTTATTCTTAATGAATCTCGAACGTAATGTTACATATATTCATAGTGTGAATACCAAAAGATGTAAAGTTGATAACGATAGTCCCACATACTTGTGGCACTACCGCCTTGGTCACATTGGTGTCAAGCGCATGAAGAAGCTCCATGCTGATGGACTTTTAGAGTCTCTCGATTATGAATCATTTGACACATGCGAACCATGCCTCATGGGCAAAATGATCAAGACTCCGTTCTCCGGAACAATGGAGCGAGCAACCAACTTATTGGAAATCATACATACTGATGTGTGTGGTCCAATGAGCGTCGAGGCTCGCGGAGGATATTATTATGTTCTCACTCTCACTGATGACTTAAGTAGATATGGGTATGTCTACTTGATGAAACACAAGTATGAGACCTTTAAAAAGTTCAAGGAATTTCAGAATGAAGTAGAGAATCAACGTGACCAAAAAATAAAGTTCTTATGATCAGATCATGGAGGAGAATATTTAAGTCACAAATTTGGTACGCACTTAAGGAAATGTGGAATCGTTTCACAACTCACGCTGCCTGGAACACCTCAGTGTAACGGTGTGTCCGAATGTCGTAATCGCACTCTATTGGATATGGTATGATCTATGATGTCTCTTACCGATTTACCGCTATCATTTTGGGAATACGCTCTAGAGACAGCTACATTCACTTTAAATAGGGCTCCGTCTAAATCCGTTGAGACGACACCGTATGAATTATGGTTTGGGAAGAAACCTAAGCTGTCATTTCTAAAATTTTGGGGATGCGATGCTTATGTCAAGAAACTTCAACCTGAAAAGCTCGAACCCAAGTCGGAAAAATGTGTCTTCATAGGATACCCTAAGGAAACCATTGGGTATACCTTCTACCTTAGATCCGAAGGCAAGATCTTTGTTGCCAAGAACGGATCCTTTCTGGAAAAAGAGTTTCTCTCGAAAGGAGTAAGTGGGACGAAAGTAGAACTCGATGAAGTACTACCTCTTGAACCAGAAAGTAGTGCAGCTCAGGAAAATGTTCCTGTGGTGCCTACACCGACTGGAGAGGAAATTAATGATGATGATCAAGGTACTTCGGATCAAGTTGCTACTGAACTTCGTAGGTCCACAAGGACACGTTCCACACCAGAGTGGTATGGCAACCCTATACTGGAAATCATGTTGTTAGACAACGGTGAACCTTCGAACTATGAAGAAGCGATGGCGGGCCCAGATTCCAACAAATGGCTTGAAACCATGCAATCCGAGATAGAATCCATGTATGAAAACAAAGTATGGACTTTGACAGACTTGCCCGATGATCGGCGATCGATAGAAAACAAATGGATCTTTAAGAAGAAGACAAACGCGGATGGTAATATTACCATCTATAAAGCTCGACTTGTCGCTAAGGGTTACCGGCAAGTTCAAGGGCTTGACTACGATGAGACTTTTTCTTCCGTAGCGAAGCTGAAGTCCGTCCGAATCATGTTAGCAATTGCCGCATACTATGATTATGAGATATGGCAGATGGACGTCAAAACGGCATTCCTTAATGGCTATCTTAAGGAAGAACTGTATATGATGCAGCCGGAGGGTTTTGTCGATCCTAAGAATGCTAACAAGGTATGCAAGCTCCAGCGATCCATTTATGGGCTGGTGCCAGCATCTCAAAGTTGGAATATTCGCTTTGATGAGATGATCAAAGCGTTTGGGTTTATGCAGACCTATGGACAAGCCTGCGTTTACAAGAAAGTGAGTGGGAGCTCTGTAGCATTTCTCATATTATATGTAGATGACATACTTTTGATGGGAAATGATATAGAACTTTTGGACAGCATTAAGGCCTACTTGAATAAGTGTTTTTCAATGAAGGACCTTGGAGAAGCTGCTTACATATTAGGCATCAAGATCTATAGGGATAGGTCGAGACGCCTCATAGGTATTTCACAAAGCACATACCTTGATAAGATATTGAAGAAGTTCAATATGGATCAGTCCAAGAAAGGGTTCTTGCCTGTATTGCAAGGTGTGAGATTGAGCTCGGCTCAATGCCCGACCACAGCAGAAGATAAAGAAGAGATGAGTGTCATCCCCTATGCCTCAGCCATCGGGTCTATTATGTATGCCATGCTGTGTACCAGATCTGATGTAAGCCTTGCCGTAAGTTTGGTAGGAAAGTACCAAAGTAATCCCGGCAAGAAACACTGGACAGCGGTCAAGAATATCCTGAAGTACCTGAAGAGGACTAAGGATATGTTTCTCGTTTTTGGAGGTGACGAAGAGCTCATCGTAAAGGGTTACATTGATGCTAGCTTCGACACAGATTTGGATGACTCTAAGTCACAAACCGGATACATGTATATGTTGAATCATGGAGCAGTAAGCTGGTGCAGTTGCAAGCAGAGCGTCGTGGCGGGATCTACATGTGAAGCGGAGTACATGGCAGCCTCGGAGGCAGTGCATGAAGCAATATGGATGAAGGAGTTCATCACTAACCTAGGAGTCATACCCCATGCATCGGGGCCAATCACTCTCTTCTGTGACAACACTGGAGCTATTGCCCTTGCCAAAGAGCCCAGGTTTCACAAGAAGACCAGGCACATCAAGCGTCGTTTCAACTCCATCCGTGAAAATGTTCAAGATGGAGACATAGATATTTGCAAAGTACATACGGATCTGAATGTCGCAGATCCATTGACTAAACCTCTTCCGCGAGCAAAACATGATCAACACCACAACTCTATGGGTATTCGATTCATCACAATGTAACTAGATTATTGACTCTAGTGCAAGTGGGAGACTGTTGGAAATATGCCCTAGAGGCAATAATAAAAGGATTATTATTATATTTCCTTGTTCATGATAATTGTCTTTTATTCATGCTATAATTGTATTATCCGGAAATCGTAATACACGTGTGAATACATAGACCACAACATGTCCCTAGTGAGCCTCTAGTTGACTAGCTCGTTGATCAACAGATAGTCATGGTTTCCTGACTATGGACATTGGATGTCATTGATAACGGGATCACATCATTAGGAGAATGATGTGATGGACAAGACCCAATCCTAAGCATAACACAAGATCGTGTAGTTTGTTTTGCTAGAGATTTTCCAATGTCAAGTATCTTTTCCTTAGACCATGAGATCGTGTAACTCCCGGATACCGTAGGAGTGCTTTGGGTGTACCAAATGTCACAACATAACTGGGTGGCTATAAAAGTGCACTACAGGTATCTCCGAAAGTGTCTGTTGGGTTGACACGGATCGAGACTGGGATTTGTCACTCTGTATGACGGAGAGGTATCTCTGGGCTCACTCGGTAATGCATCATCATAATGAGCTCAAAGTGACCAAGTGTCTGGTCACGGGATCATGCATTACGGTACGAGTAAAGTGACTTGCCGATAACGAGATTGAACGAGGTATTGGGATACCGACGATCGAATCTCGAGCAAGTAACGTACCGATTGACAAAGGGAATTGTATACGGGGTTGCTTGAATCCTCGACATCGTGGTTCATCCGATGAGATCATCGAGGAGCATGTGGGAGCCAACATGGGTATCCAAATCCCGCTGTTGGTTATTGACCGGAGAGCAGTCTCGGTCATGTCTGCGTGTCTCCCGAACCCGTAGGGTCTACACACTTAAGGTTCGGTGACGCTAGGGTTGTAAAGATATTAGTATGCAGCAAACCGAAAGTTGTTCGGAGTCCTAGATGAGATCGCGAACGTCACGAGGAGTTCCGGAATGGTCCGGAGGTAAAGAATTATATAAGGAAAGTCGAGTTTCGGCCATCGGGAAAGTTTTGAGGTTCACCCGTATTGTACCGGACCATCGGAAGGGTCCCGGGGGTCCACCGGGTGGGGCCACCTATCTCGGAGGGCCCCATGGGCTGAAGTGGGAGGGGAACCAGCCCCTAGTGGGCTGGTGCGCCCCCCCTGGGCCCCCTCTACGCCTAGGGTTGGGAACCCTAGGGGAGGGGGCGCCTCCACTTGCCTTGGGGGGCAAGTTTCCCCCTTGGCCGCCGCCCCCCTAAGAGATCCCATCTCCTAGGGCCGGCGCCCCCCTAGGAGATCCCATCTCCTAGGGCCGGCGCCCCCTGGGGTCCCTATATAAAGAGGGGGGGTGGGAGGGCAGCCGCACCCTGACACCTGGCGCCTCCCTCCCCCCCTTGCTACACCTCTTCATCCCGTAGTCGCTTGGCGAAGCCCTGCCGGAACCCTGCTGCATCCACCACCACGCCGTCGTGCTGCTGGATCTTCATCAACCTCTCCTTCCCCCATGCTGGATCAAGAAGGAGGAGACGTCACGCTGACCGTACGTGTGTTGAACGCGGAGATGCCGTCCGTTCGGCGCTAGGATCTCCGGTGATTTGGATCACGACGAGTACGACTCCCTCAACCCCGTTCTCTTGAACGCTTCCGCTCGCGATCTACAAGGGTATGTAGATGCACTCCTCTCTCTCGTTGCTAGATGAACTCATAGATTGATCTTGGTGAACGTAGGAATTTTTTTATTTTATGCAACGTTCCCCAACATGTCCATGTCCAGCAAAGAATAGACTAGGGTCAGTTAACTTTTGCTATGTAAATAAAGACATAAAAATAAATAATAATATGGTGTTTACTTTTATTTGGTGCATTCAATTTTTTGAATAATGTGGTGTTTACTTTTATTTGGTGCATATTAAATATTTTTTAGGGGATTTGATGAATTCAGTTGATGGTCGGCTTCTAAAAATCTATCCGTGCACATGTCCAGACATGTTCACGCACATTTGATGTGTTTGCTTTTAAGGTATAAAACGATCGAAGATGCTCTACGAGCATCTGCAGGGTGCCCCAAACCCGCCACAAACGTCCGGACGGGCGGATCGTTCACTACCCAGTCAGAAAAACCAACCCAATCAGACGTCTCAAACCGGCCTCAAACACCCGGGCTGACCGACACCCCTCAAATCCAGCCCAAATCCAGGACGGATATGAGGCGGCCCGGGCGTGTCCGCCACATTCGCCTGACCCACCTCTGGCCCGCCCGACCCCACAAAATCCCCCTTCGGAGCAAACCCTAGCCTCACTTCACTCCGCTCTAGTCCTATTTCTTCAATCCGTCACTAGCAGCCACTCCAGCGGTAGCTCCGGAGACGAGGACGAGCTGGCGCTCCGTATCGCGCTCGAGCGCTCGCAGGTGGATATGGGCGGCAGCTCCGGTTCAGGTGCGACGCCTCCTATCGCTCGGCACCGATGTCGGCTTTTCCCACTTCACACACGGATCTGCAAGGGCATCTCAATCGACTCTGCCCGTCCGACGACCTCCTCCACCTCCGACCGCTGCTCCACGCGGGCAGCGGTGGGTTCTAGTGTCCGCTCCACAGGTGCCGCGGATGCGGACCCTAGAATCGGAGGCGTGCGCCGCTCGTGGCGAGAGGTAGAGGGCAAGGGAGATGGGGCCGCGTTGGACGCGACTGTGCAGTCCTCCCGCTGCCACCGCGTGATGTCGGCGGTGCCCGACGAGGATGAGCGTCTCCTCCAGTGGGTGTACCGCCGGTCACTTACGACGGCAAAGACAAATGCCCGACGGTTCCAAAGGATTAACGCCAAGCAGTTCGGGCTCAACATTGAGCAGTCCGAGCGGGAGGCGGCGAGGGTGGCCAAGCTCAAGCGCAAGCAGGACCGCACCATCCGGTGCTTGAAGGGCTACATCGTCATGTTCGATTCCTCCTCCAGCGACGAGTCTGACTCCGTCGGCTCCGACATCGACCCACCTCCTGCCGCGGACACCTGCAGCAGCGCCGACAAACGGAAGGGCAAAGGGTCGGCGATGAAGTGGTGAAGCTCCGCCCTCTCATATCTAGCTCGTAGTATCTAGTTAGAATTTACCAAGAGAGTTTGAATTGTGTGAACTATGACCGTCTGATGATCTTTGGGTGATGTTTATATGTGATGCTCGTTTGCTATCGGGTTAGAGTCCGTTTTCCATCGATTTTGCTCATATGATGATCTACATACTATGCTACATGATTTTGTATGAATATAGGATGCCAAATATGAAATACACGGATGGATATTTTTTTAGAAAAGGAGGATGACCCCCGGCCTCTGCATCTGGGCGATGCATACGACCACTTTATTAATTATTCTCACAAGACTTTACAAAGTAATACCACAGTAAGCCTAAAGCCGATGTCTAAGCAACAAACTGTCGCTACACCTATCCAGTTGATGAAGGGGCGCAGATGGCCTGGGCCTAATACCAAACAGACATCGCAGCCAAACCTAACATCTAAGACATGAGGACCCATCCAGGCGCCTTCCAGGCATGGGTCTCGCCGGTCTGGCGTGCCCTCAGAGGCCGCCGCCGCCAATTGCCACCGCTTCATCTTCAGAACTGTACTGATGCATCAACCTTGCTCGGTCTAGCTATCGTCGACGCCACCACGGCGCCCAACGACACGTCCTCCCTGCGCGCAAACAGCTGAGCACGTCGCGGTCTCCACTGATACACCTTAGCACCATGCTGCCAAGTACCACCAGCCGACACAGCTTGAAGTCTTTGAAGAATCTGTCATGCGTAGCACCTGCCTACCAGGCATGACAAAGCGTAGCATCTGTCGGTCAGGCATGACTTGACATCTCCACCGAAGCTCCGTGCAAGACGAAGCCGCTCCACCTCCTGCCTCTGACTTGCAGCGCTGCTCCACAAACGATGCTTCCAAGAGAGAAATGACACCGCACTGCCGCCATCATCCGATCTGGAACACCAGATCCTAAGGTTTCCCCCAGAGCAGCACGAGTGGGTCGACAGTAGTTACACGATGAAGCCTCCATCAAGGTAACAACGTAGAACGCCGTCATCGCCTGCCAACGGCTCGATTTTCACCGGCAACCATGTTTCCCCAACTCGCAGCCGGGACTAGATGATGGATCCGGAGATCCGATCACCAAACCTCCGGCCGGCCATCTCTGACGAAGAAGATGACCACCACCATTGGCCAGCGAGACGACGCGAGATGAAGTAGGGCACTGCCAGCGTGCGTCCTGGCCAGCACCACCAGCGGTCGGCCCGTCCCGGACCACGCCTCATGACCGAGAGCAACGGCAAGTGCTGCCTCGACGAGGACGCAGACCGGAAGCCTAGATCCGGTACACCCGCGCGCCGCCACGTGGCCATCACCAAGCGTCGTTCAGGGGCAGCCCCGCCGCCGTGAGGGACGCCGTCCCACGGGCAACATGCGCTAGCCACCGGCGGAACTCCGCCGCGCGCCACCTGCCGCCGCGAGATCGCCATCGCCCGCCACGAGATCTGCGCGAGAACGACGAGGACGCCCTGCCGCCACCTTCCCTGGGGACCACGCGGGCTTCACCGGTGTCCCCTCCGGCGGCGGCGAAGCGGGGGAGGAGCGGGAAGGGGTGGCTGACGGCGAGGTAAGGGTTTCCCCGTGCGCCAGAGGCGACGCACAGATGGATATGCGGATTTTGAGACTGTCTGTGTCGGATTTGGCAAGTCCGTCCGTAGATGCTCTGACAATGTAGTGCGGCAGGCGTCGCACTGCCACAGTTTTCGTGTCTTCTCGAAGAGAGCCTTTTTCACGGGATCTCGCTATCTAGGAATCTGACGGCACATGCATGGCCAGGGGACCAACGCCGATGGAGCAGCATGTGACGGTATGCGGCCCGTTTACCCTATATACTGTAATAAGAAAGAATCACACTCAACGCGTGCTCCAAATTTATGTCACGTATTAACTCGCTGTCTGGTTTGAATGATTGGGTTTGGGCCCATCACTGAAGAACGTGCTCAGGGTTTTCCGATAAATTCAGGGGGATACCGTGCCGTTGCTGGGAGGGACTGCTCCTGCACTGCAAGTCACGCGTACGGCGGCCCCAGTGAGTGCATCAGACTTCAGACGCACTTAGGGAGTATGGATCTACTTTCAGACACGTGAGAAAGCAAATGCTCAGTAAAAGTGAATATGGGCAGCTTGTTCCTTCCTGGAACTTTGGAGCATGGAATTCTCTGCTTGATGCAAAATCCAGCTTCGCGTGGAGAAATGCCGAAACCACTCCGAAAGAAACCAGTGGGGTGGTCCTCCATGGATGGGGTCATGAGTCATGGTGCACCACTGTGGTAGTTATATATCTCGACGCTTTCTTCCCTTGTCACCGTATGGAACCCATGCGTAATTTCCTGTAGCTGAGACCGAGAGCACATCTGGATCTTCATCCTGGTCTTGGTTTGAAATGCACGGCGACGTCCGTCGGGGAAGGAAGATGACCACGGCGAGAGAAGAGAAGAGAAGAGACAGAGGGGCAGCCCTGAGCAGTGTCGAGTCCGAGTAAGCTAGACCGAGCAGTGGCACTTCCGTACTTGTGCGCGCGTTAATGCAGTGCAGTGCAGTGCTGCAGCCAGCCTCGGCCCTTGGCTTGCTTGTGCCCCCACGCTGTCCCTAGCGGCGGACGGGACGGGCAGCGGGTAACTTCCGTAGCCGTGTCCCTTGTCTGCTCTCCTCGTAGTACAGCAGAGAGCAGACTGCCGCAGCCTGATGAAGGGAAGGGGGCGCCGTTCCCTTGGATCACGCGACCTTTACCAGACAGACACACACACGCCATCGATCCGTCCATCCGATTGCCAGTCTCGGATTCCCTTTCCCTTCCCTCCGGACCCGTACGTACCCATTGCGCGCCAATTCCTTCGAAAGTCGAAACCAGCACCGGCTGCAGGCCAGCGTACATCCTCGCCGACAACTTCGTAGCTTCTTCACAAGACCCTGTAGTCACGCGCCACCGGTCCCTCCAGCTCCAAGGAGATCCTTCGTTTCTTCAGCACCATTTTATGAGGGGAACTTCTGACATCCTCCTTTCGATCATCTGCAAACGTCTCTCCAGCAGCATTTTTTGTCCAGACGAACACAGAGGGGTCCAGCCATTTAGTAAGGGATACAGCTTCATCCAAATTAAATCACATGCATTTACTAAAAGCTCCGTAGTTGTAAAGATACCATATTCAATTGAGGTCTCTAATTAAAATTGGATCACCTAATTTTAACCGGGTCAACAATTTCTCAAAGATCTCTTATTCAATTTTTCTATACCCCCTCTGTACAAAATATAAGAGCGTTTAGATCATACTATATATTATGCTTATTAATTTTTAAGGCCTCACAATTAATTGAGGTATTTTATTTAGGACCGGGTCAACCGTTTTTGACCGGGTCAACACTTTATCAAGCTCTCCGATTTAACTCTTTTAAATCAATATGTTCCTTCATTTTGAAACTCTTTTATTCAATTGGTTTATTCAATTTTGAATTTTGTTTACGGTTTTGACCGGTCCAACGATTTTTTAAATCAGTTAGCAGCAGCCGGCCCATAAAACATATCAATCCCCTGAACGCTCCCACCACCTGGAAGAAGAAGCGCCACCATTTGATATTGTAACACCAATATAATACTATATGCGACCACCGTCACATAAATTTTCCCATATATTATATTCCCTCCGTCCCAAAATTTTTGTCTTAGATTTGTCCAAATACGGATGTATAAAGTCGGTACATCTGTATTTGGACAAATCTAAGACAAGAATTTTGGGACGGAGGGAGTATAATATATGGGAAAATTTGGGACGGAGTATAATATGTGGGAAAATTTATACGGATGTACCGATCATATATATTGGTTAGGGGATAACACAAAACCATAAACTCATTGGTTAGGGGATAACAGCAAAGCGCGTCCAACCCTTCTAGTACCAGTCCATGTCACAAACTCATTTCGTGTTTTCCACATAACCCTCTGACAAACTTTTTACAAGTTACAACATCATTCTTATATTGATAAGGACGACTCCAATGCGCCTACTCAAACTGTCCTTTTGGGACGAGACGGACACTAAAGTGGCCCAATGCGGCGACCCAAACCGATGAGCGTCCGCTTTTTATCCGTGCGTGACCCATTTCAGGCCCAAATTTGGGCCGCGTTTGCATGTCCGCACCGAACGAACGCGTCACTCGCTGCTGTCCTTCCTCTGACCCGCTAGTCGGTGGCACATTAGCCATTCCCTTTTCCTCCAATTAACAGTCTGCACACTTGGCTGCCCCACCAATCGCCACCGCCGCCGCTCAGTTCCAGTGCCCAGGCCGGCCGCCCGCACCCACACCTCCCCCAGCAGCACGCCACCCCCTAACACACCCCTACTCTGGCGTTTGGTGGACCGTTTTTGCCACCGTTGTAGCACCCCGATGTTGACGCCACCACGCCCTCGCCTCCTCTGTCGGCAGCACGCAAGCGTGACTACCTCGCTCGCCGGATGCCTCCAAGCCTGCTACCTGGTCTCGCGGAGGTGCGAGGCTCTTCATCGACCGACTTCTTCAACGACGCCCGTAAGGCGTTCAACAGTTTGCCCGCAAGGTACAAATGGACTCCGACGACGAGTACTTTTTCTAGAATTTAATTTGTGATTCGTATGATTCTTCATTCGATGATGAGGAGATTGTGGTTGCTGCTTTGGTCGTCCATGACCACATTAGTAGGCAACGGCAGACGATCAGGGGCTCGATCTCGGGGCATACTCCAATGTTGAATCGCAACTGAGAGAGCGACCATTGCTTACTCTAGCAGGACTACTTCGAGTCCCCTAACCCGCTCTTCAAACACCACCTATTTCGGCGTCATTTCTGTCTGGCCACACATGTGTTCAACCATATCCGGGAGGGGGTGGTGGCGTACACAAACCATTTTGAGTACAAGGAAGATGCCCTGGGAAAGATTGGCTTCTCCTCTTACCAGAAATGCACTGCAGTGATACGTCTCCAATGTATCTATAATTTTTTATTATCCCATGCTATTAAAGTATCAATCTTGAATGTTTTACATACATTTACTAGCAACTTTATATCATGTTTTGGGACTAACCTATTAACCTAGTGCCCAGTGTCAGTTGCTATTTTTTCCTTGTTTTTTACTTTGCAGAATATCAATATCAAACGAAGTCCAATTGCCACGAAACTTTTTGGAGAATTTTTTGGGTGGTAATGGACCCTGGAAGCTTCTGGAGCACACGAGAGGGGGCTCGAGGGGCCCATTAGGCACCAGGCCGCGCCAGGGGGCCCAAGCGTGCCCTGGTGGGTAGTGGAGCCCTCGGGCACCCCCTTGACCTACTTCTGCCTCTATAAATACTCTAAAATCCCCAAAATCTTAGTGAAGTCGATGAAATACTTTTTCCGCCACCGCAAGTTCCAGAACCACGAGATCCAATCTAGAGGCCTTTTCCGGCACTCTGCCGGAGGGGTAACGATCACGGAGGGGTTCTTCATCATCCTTGCTGCCCCTCCGATGATGCGTGTGTAGTTTACCATAGACCTATGGCTCCATAATTAGTAGCTAGATGGCTTCTTCTCTCTTTTTAATCTTCAATACAATGTTCTCCTCGATGTTCTTGGAGATCTATTTGATGTAACTCTTTTGCGGTGTGTTTGTTGGGATTCGATGAATTGTGAGTTATGATCAGTTCTATCCACGAATATTATTGTAGTCTTCTTTGAACTCCTCTATGCATGATTGTTATAGCTTCGTATTTCTTCTCCGATTTATTGGTTTGGTTTGGCCGACTAGATTGATTTATCTTGCCATGGGAAGAGGTGCTTTGTGATGGGTTTGATCTTGCGGTGCTCAATCTCAGTCACAGAAAGAGACATGACACACATGTATCATTGCTATTAAGGGTAACAAGATGGGGTTTATTCCTACATGAGTTTATCTTATCTACATCATGTCATCGTTCATAATGCATTACTCCGTTTTCCCATGAACTTAATACACTAGATGCATGCTAGATATCGGTCGATGTGTGGAGTAATAGTAGTAGATGCAGTATCGTTTTGGTCTACTAACCTTGGACGTGATGCCTATATCACTACAAAAAAATACACTTCCGTGATGATACGTGTTTGTCACAGTAGGTCATGTTTTTTGTCATGCATGTATATCCATGATGATTTTATGATAGAATCAAGATAGTCATACCTGTGCTACCGTAGAAGTGTTCCATGACATTAGCAAAATTATCATCACGGAAGTGTCCACTTCCATGACGATAAATCGCGCGTCACAGAAGTGCTTTCGTCAAGGGTGACCGACACATGGCATCCACCGTAACGGAACGCCGTTAAGCTATCGGGTCGGGTTTTGGATTCGATAACCCGTTAACAGCCCCGACCAATGGGGATTTTCCACGTGTAAAATCATCATTGGCTGGAGGAAACACGTGTCGGCTCACCGTTGGGACAGATGTCATCCACTCATTGGACAGAAGGCGCCTATGATACGTCGACACGTGGCATGTCCCAACTGAGGCCCATTCCTGTGAAAAGGTCGGCCCGTTTGACTTGGTCAAAAGGTGGCGGCCTGGCCCATGTAAAGCCTGTTAACGGCATGTTCGCATATAGCCCATTTACAGCCCGCTAACCCAAGGCCCGTTACGCCCTATCCGAATTAGGCCCAATAGCGTCATCTGGGCCACCCAATATGATTCTAGCCCGTTTTCACTTCTGGCCCATGTATGGCCCATGACGTCTTTCGGCCCATATGAGGCCCTATGTAACTCTTGGACTATTAACGGCCCGTGGTGAAACTGGCCCGTAATGAACAGTGTATTACTTTACACCCATTAATGGCCCATGGTGAAACTGGCCCGTAATGAACAGTGTATCACTTTATACCCATTAAGGGCTCGTTATTATGTTGGACCGTTTCCAGCCCATGTTATCTTTCGACCTTCTCAGAGCCCATTTATTCTTGGGCTCATTTCCAGCATTCATTTACTTATGGCCCGTTACTGTCATTTTCTGCTTATGGGCCAAATTTAGCCCGTGGTTACAGTCGGCCCGTTTGTGGTCCGTTAACACGTTGGGCCGTTTTCATAGCGTCATGAAATACAACCTATTAACGATGGCCCGTTATGGTCGGTCCATGAACGGACGATTCCAACTCTAGCCGGTTTACGGCCATTATGCGGCCTGTTATTGGCCCATGTTTGGCCAATCGATTATATTGCCCATATAAGGCCCATTGGTGATACGGCCCGTAGAAGGCCCATTGTTTCTGCGGCCTGTAGAAGGCCCACTGTTTATACAGCCCATAGAAGGCCCACTGTTTATACGGCCCGTAGAAGGCCTACTATTTCTATGGCCCGTAGGTCCAGTGTCACTACAGTAAATATTAGCCCATGGTTATTGTGGCCTAGTTTAAAAAAATAGGTTATTGCAGCCACTAGCAAACCGCAGACAAAAGAACTACACTGACTACAAGCAAACAAATAAACAAGACAACAAGGAAATAAATAAGCAAGCAACTTACACTAGGCTATCACGACTATTACACATATTACATCCACTGGGCATCAAAGTTCGCCACCAGTGCAAATATAGGGAACACAACAGCATATAAACGCTGCAGCAAAACAAGTGAAACAGTATCCTGGGTACCCATAATGCTGGCAAGATGCTTAGCAAGCTTCTTAACTTTCTCTTGTTTGGCGCTTAAGTCCTCCAGCACTTGCTGTTGCACTAGAAAGTATGCATCTGAATTCTGCAGGGACTTCCTCAGTCCTTCGGCTTCCTGTCGCATAACATCTGATCGATGTCTTTCAACTTGAAGTTGAGACTCAAGAAGCCGAACTGATTCAGGCAACGAGTTTGAAGAGCTGGTGCCAGCAGTGGTAGCCAGTAACTCGAACACTACATCAAGACAGGACTTTGGGGTTGTCTCACTGTCCTCAATATAGTTTTTATCAGCTTTCTTGGAGACCAACAGGGATGTCTCACTATCTTAAACCTTATCTGCATTACTTCCTTTACCATTGCATAACAGGGTACTCTTCTCCAATATTTTATCCGCGTTCTAAAAGAGAAACAAACAAACACATCTCAGGTTTACAATGTAGTATATGAAACTCATTTTGGTAAACCAGTTCAGTAGTAAGGTGGACAGGATAACAACATGAAACAAACATATATCTATGTAGTATGGTCACTGTGGTCTATATCATTCTAGTTTATGTTGCCAAATCAAGATAGATACAGTTCGAATCATATCTATTTAAGACAAAGCAACATAGACATAATATAAGTGTGGGAAACTACACAACAATAACAACACTTGTAATGTGCATGGCATGAGAGCATAACTGTTTATTCAATTGAAACTGAAATCAACATAGAGCAAGTTACAACAGCAAACAACCAAACACGTTGAAGAAACAGGTTTAAAACATACCTGTTGCACCATTGGAGTTTCAATTGCATGCTTGAAATTTGAAATTGGTTGGTATCAGTAAATACAGTGATGCAAGAGCAAAGTAGTATGAACCATAGCTACGGAACCTGACCTGAGAACAATTCTTCTTCTGCTTTAAGCGTTGACTTCGGGTTCGGAGTGGTGGTCCTCGTGATTTGGGCACTGTAGTTGCCTTACTAACTGCTCGTGTTTGGGTGCTCTGTGGTGGAGACGATGCTATGTCAACGGGAACTGGGTGTCTATCTGCTGGGGTTGGGGTTAGAAGGGGGATAGCTGGTTCTCTGTCCAACTGGGTAGGGGTACTATCTGCATGAGTGTGGGTTAAGTGTGGTGGGGCTGATTCTTGGGCAAGTACAACCGTGGTTCTATCTGTATCGACATGTAGCATGATATTTTCTGAAGACCGTGTTTTTACTCCCACAGATACTGCCATCACTCCCTCCAATTGAAATGGCTGATAAACAAGAAAAGTAATTGAATGTACAGACATTGTAAGATAGACAGGTGCAATGGATAGTAGGAAAGAAAACAGGGCATGAAATAATTCACATTTATGTTGTCTAAGCAAACAGAATAGCAGGACATAATTTCACATATATGATGGCTAATTAAACAGGATAGCATGACACAATTTCACATGTATGATGGCTAACTAAACAGGATAGAATGACATACTTCAAAATATGATGACTATGTAAACAAGATGACATGATATAACTATACGATGTGTCTATTAAAGTGGTTGGCATGCCATAAATCACAAACATGCCGTCGATGGAAACATGATGGCATGATATAATTCACGGATAGAATGACATAATTTAAAATATGATGACTATGTAAATAGGATGAGATGATATAACTATATTATGTATTTAGAAAATGGGTTGGCATGCCATAATTCAGATACATGTTGTCTATGTAAACATCATGGCATGACATATTCAAATATATGATTTATATACTAAGGAAGTGAGCAGAGGGCAATTGCATATATGATGTGTCAACTAAGGAGATGGCATTCAATATTGTGTATATGATGTAAAAACTAAGCATTGCAATACAACATATGCATTATATGAGTAATATAACCCTGCAAGTTTGAGCATACACCTCAAGGGGATAATAGGACTGGTTATCTGCCTCTGAATCCTCCTCTGAGAGCTATCTGTAACCAGCAAGATATCTGCTTCAGCAGGTAGCATTGTCTGCTCTGAAGACCTTGTTTTCACTCCAGATTTCTCCATCACCAATTCAAATGGCTGATGCACAGGAAGAGCAGTTGAATATACAAACATTGCCGACAAAAGCAATGAGAAATACAAAAAAAGGACGACATGATATAATTCACATATATGACGCTTGCCTAAACAACATGGCATTGCATAATTTACATACATAATGCCTTGCAACAAGATAACATTGCATCATTCACATATATAATGTCTTGCAACAAGATGGCATTGCATAATTCACATATATGGTAATTAGACACTAAACAGGTGGCATTCACACAAAGCATCTCTAAACTAAGAAAATGACATAGCAATGCAAGATACCATACGCACGATATGAGTAACATAACCCTGCCAAGTTAGGGCATGCACCTCAGGGGGGAAATATGACTGGTCATCTGTCTCTGAATCCTCCTCTAAGGAGCTATCAGTAACCAGCAAGACATGCGCTTTGTCAGATAGCATTGTCTGCTCTGAAGACCTTGTTTCCACTCCAGATTTTTCCATGACCGTGCCGAATGGCTGATGCACAGGAAGAGTAATTGAATGTACTAAAATTGTTGACAAATTTAACACATAATAAAAAAATGATGGCATGATATAATTCACATATAAGATGACTGGCTAACTAGGGTGGCATTGCAAAATTCACATATATGATGCCTGGCTAGACAAGATGGCATTGCATGATTCACATATATGATAAAGAAACTAAACAGATGGCATTGACACAAAGCATGTCTAAACTAAGCAGATGACATCTTTAATGTATAAAGTAAGCAATGCAAGGCACCATATGCATGATATTACCAACATCAGCATGCCAAGTTAGAGCGAAGACCTCATGGGGTAAATAGGAGTGGTCTTCTCCTTCTGAATCCCCCTCAGAACAGTTATCTTCCTCTTGATTACGATTCGAAACGGGTGGAGGGGGGCTGCCTTTGCGCCCACCATGGAACGACGTCTGCATGCAATTTTATTGCCACACAAGGCTCATCTCTTTTTCTCTACATGATCAGTTCCATTGTGTACAATAACTTGCATGCATAGGAATAAAACATAGTGAGATTATGTAAGGAGTGCATGCACAAATCCAGAGTGATGGTAGCAAACTGTGGATAGACCCAAAACCAATGATAGTAGGCAGATAATAGCTTTAGTTAAAAAATATAGATAATGGCTCCTTTAATGTTTGTTTGCACCCAACATGAAACTCATAGTAGACACCGGAGATTAACCAGATAGTAGACAGATAGTATTGATTGCTGGCCCAATATGTACCCCACAACCATTTAAATACTCAAGTTTCAGCATTAGTTTGGACCTGACTCGGAGTCTAATAGGTGAACACGACGATAATGTAGCATGTCATCATATTAAGCGACGCATAACGTAAGCAGACACGGAAGAGTGCGACCTCTCTTGCGGACTCGTGTAGTCCTCAAGGTCATCTGCTCAGTTGATGATGGTAATGCAGTTGTCGTGGCTGCCGGCGGCGGGGAAGAAGATCTGAGGCGGCGAAAGACAATCTGGAGAGCGGATCCCTGCTGTGGTGAACCCTTCCGTCATTGGAGCAGCTGAGCTGGGGTGGAACACAGCACCGCAGGAGCAGGACAAACCACACAAGGTTTTCTTTGACACATATCTGTAACAGAAGTAATTGAGTAAGGGCTTGTTTGAATTTGAGGATTCTAACAATGCAGGGATAGGAAATAGACAGGAATAGGATAGAAATGCACGTGCAAAACAGAGAATTTAAAAACACAGGATTTCTGCCAATCTGGGTGTTTGATTCACAACAATTGGAAGATCACAGGATGCAAAAAAAGCATGGTGAGATTAAGTCAAACCACAAGAAAATGTACGGTTATAATGCTATTATGCTACTATCTCTTAGTCTTGTGCTTGATGAATAGGAATATGAAAAGGAGGAGAAGTGGAAATTAGAATTCCTACGGTTTTTCTTTCAAGGAGACACTAAAGGAACAAATCCTACAGTTTTCCTTTGCTCCATTCCTTTGCACCAAATTCATGAAAAGTAGTACCATAGGAAACTTTCCAATTCCTATGTTTTTCATTCACTTTACCTTTCAAGCACTGGCAATTCTAGTAGGCAGGCTTGAGCAAGGAAAATCCTACACTAAAAAAATGTTTTTGTGCTACTTCTATTACTTTGGACCCAGGCCACTGTCATACTATCTCAACTCCCAGGCCCATCGACAAATGCACAGCTCAAACGCGCAGAGATAAATAATGATGGCGTTCAAGAGAGTCCATCATGGATAGCTAAGTTGCCTGGTACCTCACTGCTTGTCATATAGTAGGATAAAATAATCGTATTTCCCGTTACTACGAGTGCTCAGTGGACAATATATATAACATGTAGAGTAAAAAAGAGATGCAACAAGTGTACAATCTCTTTGGTGAAGCCATGTCGATCTCAGTGTGATTGGGTTGGCCGGTGAGGATGCTCCGGCTGACTTTGCTGTCGGAGGAGGGGAAGAAGATCTTAGGCGTCTGGAGATGGAGCCCGAGGTACTGCTCCGCTGTGATGGAGGGTTTCGTCATTGGAGCAGCTCTAGTGAGTTGTACGACGCCGAGGCTGAAGCAGGACAAGAGAGACAACAAACAACGTTAACCTGAGTGGAATTCTAATAGCATCTCCAATACATGACGTAAAATACATAACCACAAAGTGCTAGATGTAAAATACATCAGCCGCTCATCTTTGAACTTAACTGTCAAAACTGAACTTAACTGTCGAAACTGAACTTAACTGTCAAAACTGAATTTTGCTGTCGAAACTGAATTTTGCTGTCGAAACTGAACGCACTAGCAAGGTGAGGCTACACGTCGGTCGACTGACTTTTTCATCTCTGGTCAGTCGATTTTGCAGCCGTTGGATACGAAATCAAGGGCATGCGGTTTATCTTCAACCTCCACCCCCTGAGCCGCCAGCCACCACCGGCCAAACAGCAGCCCCCCGCCGCCCGCGGCCGGCGGTGCACCG